>NC_142491.1:41032601-41359640 GCF_965113065.1 Corylus avellana
CCACCAAAATGAAAGATGAAAGCAAAGAGCAAAGCAGAAGGTATTCCCACAACATAGTAAGCGCCAAGATTTATAAATGCACATAGATTTTGCCACCCACATCCTCTAGCAGCCCCTAGACATATAGCCAAACAAAGATTACAATAAAGCACTTGAATCAATCAAGTAAGAAAAATCAAATTAAGAATCCTAAATACTTGTGACAGAAGTTAATACCTGAAAGTACACATTGGAATCCATCCAAGAAGTCTGATAGTGCAAGCAGTGGCATCATTTTAGCAACATATCTGACCACTTCTTCTTCATTGCTATACAGCTTTCCCCAAACATTGCGCACCATAATTGTAGTAATCCCTACAGCTGCACCCTCTGAGATGGCCACTGTGATCATGACAGAAAGAGCCAAGCGTGCACCATTTGGGCACCCCGCACCCAATTCATTTGACACTCTTGTACTATAAGAAGAATCCTTTAGTTTCGAGGAGTTTGCGTGAATGCAAATAAGTAATGTTACGACAGTCTCACAGTTGGAATGACATGGCAGGATTTTCACTGTAAGAATTTACTAAATAACATTAATCTTTCTGAAATATATCGAGTCACTAACCTTATAGCACAGCCGAGTCCAACAGAGATCATATAAACCATCCAACATGTGTTATGGCTGCAGAGTTCATGAACAATTATTATATCTACTTTGCCATAAAAGATGACGAAAAGTTTTTAAGGTAAATCTAGGATATATGCCTCCCTATTCTTAGACTTCTCAAAAACATTATGAATATGACAAGGGATACCTTATTGATAACACCGATGTCTCTAGTTTTGGATTTGGGAGAAGACCGGATAAGAGAACAACCATTTCAAAGGACCAATACTCGAAGCTGTCAATCAAAATTAAGCTAAAAGCTTCAAAATTCAAATGTCTTTTGCAGAAACAATCATAGAAAACTCTGTTTTTTTTTTTTTTTTTTTCGGACAGAACATACCATATCATGATTGCTGAAGGAACAGCAAGCTTTATAAAGCTGAGAATATCATGCAAGGCTTCTTTTGAAAAACCAGTCCAAGTTTTCATGCAAGCTGGAGAAACTTTCACATAAATTCCCAACAAAAGCACATTAACCCAATTGGAAATGGTGATTGCCAAGGCAGATCCTTTTATCCCAAGCCCGATTCTGAACACAAGAACCCAGCAAACAAGAATGTGCAGCAGAGCTGTGATTCCAGAGGTTATCAGCATAGGAATAACATTGTTTTGGGTCTGCAAAAATCTGTTGAGGCATTGAAGGAGGGCAAAGGCAAAAAGGCTTGGGATCATCCAGCAATTGAAAACTCCAGCTTCAGTAGATATTTCATGGTCTTGGCCTAGAGCTATGAGAATGGCGGTGGTATAATACCAGATTAGTGATAGAGGAAAGCTCAGGGCCAGGAGGGTCAGCATTGCTCGCTGCGTGTGAACTCCAAGCATGTGGTACTGTTTCGCTCCATAGGCTAGCCCACATAGCGTCTCCAGTGCGCTTCCCATTCCTAGCTATAAAAACATTTTTGAAACAGAGGAAAATTGAAGCTAATGCAATGGAGATAAAAATGGTGCACCAAAATTCCCCATTAATATGTGTTAAAGAATATAATTTAATCTCGATGTTTCATCACTTTTGTAATTATATCCTCAATTTTTAAAAAGTTGCAATGTGGGTCATCATATATATTTTAAAAAGTTTGCAATGTCACTATTTTCGTTAGGATTTCCGTTAAATTCTAATAGAAGATGTCAAAATACTCCAAAATACCCCTTTTTATGTTTCTTCTTTTTGTTTTGTTTTTATTTTTTATTTTTTAATTAAGGGTAGTTTTATGTTTTTATTACTTTTACAAGGCATTGCAAAGTTTTCAAAGAGGCATTTCATCCGCATAATGTCCAATTTTACCCTAAACCTTAATAGTATGGGTGGCATTTCAAAGTTTTCAAAGATAATGATATGACACTGTAATTTTTTAGAGATTGAAGGTATGACTGCAAAAGTAACAAATCATGAGAGAGTAAGTGAAGTTTTTCTTAAATATATATTTTTCTATCAACTTAAATTTGTAGGATAAGTGATGATTTAATATGATATAAAAGCAAATGTTTTAAGCTCGAACCTTGTTTTTGTTGTTTACCTACTCATTTTAATTAAATATTTCACGTGTTTGATTCCACTTATTAAGTGATAGTTTGAACCCACAAGTGAGACAGAATTTTAAAATATAATTTAAATAATTAAATATACCATTTCCCTTCCCTTTGATATATTTGCTAAGGAAAAATAAAAAATAAAAAATAAAAAAACCTATGTAAGTTCTCCATGAATTACCAGGACAGTGAAACCAGTGACAGAAGCAAAGGAAGAACCCATGGAAGCACCGGAAAGAGGCAGCTCTCCAAGATGACCGTTGAACATGACTGATATCACTTGTAAGCTGTACTGCAACAAACTAACCGTTATAAGAGGCCCCGCAAGCCGTAGCTGCAGTTTTGCTTCTTCAACAATATTTGCTCTGCTACAATATTTTCCTGATGTTTCTTCTTCTTGATCATCTTCCAGATCATGGATTCTTTCTTGGGTCCTGATCAGATGAGATTTAAGACCTGAACTTTCTCCTCCTTCCATCGTCGCTTTCATTAGCCGACGGAGGAAAGGGACGAAGGATCCTTTGTTATTTTACCACCTTAACAAAACAATTCTAAAAATTACATTTTTCTCTAAATAAATAAAAAAATTCAAGAGTGCATTAAGCATTTGAAGCACAGTACATGGAGATGGAGGGAGCAGAGTAGTCGGCCCAAGTTCCCCCAGGGCCTGATGAGTGATCAAGGGAGTGGCCGGCCCGCTGAGGCCCGAGCACCTGGCAAAAAGTATCCAATTTAAGCCTTATCCAATCTATCCCCCTTTTTTTTTTTCTTAAAAAAATTATTGTCAAATGGACAGTCCAAATAGACATCTATTCAAATATTCCCCATTTCTCCTACTTTTAAGTAACCTTATATACAAACAGTACCTTATATAAAAACGCTCATATTCATATGTAAGTTTATAACAGTTTAGAAGCGGGCAATCGAGTACAATAAATTGTCTGTATTACATGCAATTGAGTTTCATTTGTTTAAACAAATTATATTTAGATTATAGACAACTTATTGCAACGAGTAATTTTATAAGTCGCTCTTATATCCCTCTATTAAAATCTCAATTTGATTAAAACCTAATAACAATCAATTACAAGGTCAATGATAATTTTAAAAGTCACATTATTCTTGAAATAACACAAGAAACATGCCCGAGTGACCTATGATATTGTTCTATTGCAACCCATCGAATCCACCATTTACGAAGTGGGTTTTCTTGTCCCATTCATTTCCTTGTTTTCCTCATTTCCTGCAACCTTACCAAATAATATATATATATATGCCGACAAATTAGAGTGATTTGTTGTTGTATAGGACCACTACGTACTGTGATTCTTTAAGGGGCCTGCTGGCTGCTGGCTCAACGCTTTTCTTCGGAGTTGTGTACATGAATGCTTCTCATCGTCATCTTCTGTGTGGTTGGTTTGTAATGAATGAATAATCCACCAGCACGCTTATTTTGTTCTCTGGAGTCTACACACATAAACAACCAAAGGGGCAGGTGAATATTGTTTGTTGGTAATTTGTTTGTTTGTTTGTTTTTTTTTTCAAAAAAAAAAAAAAGGAAGAAGATGGGAAATACATTAAAATAAGAAAATAAAATACGAAGATGGAGACCCCAACAATCTCTGCCTGATTTCATGCACAGAGTTGTCAAGATTAGAGCTTCCATCACTTCAAATTATTTTACTTTAAAGAAAATCAAATATGTAAACTATAAATTAACCATTAGTTCAAATTTCATTTAAGTTTCATTTGTTTTGACGTAAAACATTTTTTGGAGAAAAAAAAAGTGTCTTTTCTAAATGTGTAGTGTTTGGTACGACAAAAAAACTTGGTCAAATCAAAAATATTTTCAGTTGACGAAAAAAAACTTTCTTTTAAGTTGCGTAATTTTTTTCTTCTTCTTCTTCTTCTCGCAAACCATTTTCTAAGTTGGATTTTCTCTTTATCTCATGCACTTTATTTTGTAGTTTATTCTTTAACGCCACCGTACGTAATCCGTCACTAGATTTCGCTAGTCATTTGAGCCCCTAATTTTCTGTACGAAACAAACTCCAAAAAATGTTTTCATTTAAAATTATTTTCCTAAAAAATGATTTCTCTGAAAAAATTTTCTAATAAAAAATATTTTACGTGAAAATATTTTTTTTTTTATTTCTAAAAAAAAAAAAAAAGGAAAAAAAAAAAAAAACCCTTTACTTTTGGGAGGCTCAAAATAGGATGTCAACAAAGATTTGATAAGCCAAAATTGTCGCCTTAATAAAACACTATTCAAGAACACTCAGTGAACCACACGGATAGACGGTCAACCTAAAAACTAAATTATACTACTTGCAAAACCCTCGGATCCTTTTTGGTTCTATTGATTACTATTTGTTTTCATTTCCATCTCTATATTATCTTTTTCGTTTAGGTTTTGTAGTTGGGGAGTCCACCCTTTTTTTTTGTTTTTCTTTTTGTTTTCTTTGATCAGTAAATCATGAATCCAATTTGCTGTACACGTACGCTTAAAATATAAATGTCTTGTGTGATTTTCTACCCTGCGTTTTGTACTTGTATATACAGCTGCATTCGGTAATTTTTTTTTAAAAAAATTCAAATATTCCCCATTGCTCCTACTTTTAATTAACATGTAAAGCACCTCATATAGAAACAGTCACATGTAAGTTTATACAACCATCTAGCAGCCGGGGATCGAGTACAATAAGTTGTCCGTATTACATGCCAGAGGAAATTTGAATTTCATTGTAAGACAACTCATCGTAACTCATGGAATCCACGCTTTAGCAAGTGGGTTTTCTTGTCCCCTTCATTTCCTTATTTAGTTTCCTTCAACCTTACCAAAGAAAAAGAAAATATCTATATATTTATATAGAGAGAGAGAGCTTGCCAAGGAATTAACATATGTTACTTTTATAGGATAGGTTAAAGAAAATTCCTCTAATCCAGTTTAGGAAAAAACTCTATTAGTTTGTTATTGTATCCTGCCTGCGTGCTTTTGTTAGGAGTCTTGTATACATAAATGCCCTTCTGTTTGGTTGGTTTGCAATCAATGAATATCCACCCCACGCTTATGGATTCTCTATAGTCTACACACAAACAACCAAAAGGGCAGGTGAATGTTAACATCCAATCATTTTTTGTTTGTTTGTTTTTTTTTTAAAAAAAAAAAAATGAAAAAGAAAAAGAAGAAGATGGGAAATACATATATAAAAAATAAGAAAATAAAATACGAAGATGGAGACTTCACAATGTCTGATTTCACAGAGTTGTCAAGATTAGAACTTCCATTGATTACTTCAAATTATTTTATTTTTTAAATAAATTAAATCGAATATGTAAACTATAAATGAATCCAAAGTCAATAAATTTAGTTCAAATTTCATTTAGGTTTAGTTTGTGTTAACGTAAAATCTTTTATGAAAAACTCAAAAAAGGTCTTTTTTATCTTTCAATGTTTAGTACAACCGAGAATTTTTGTCAAATCGAAAATATTTTCGGTTAATTAAAAAAGACCTTCTTTAAGCTTCGCAAGATTTTTTTTTTTTTTTTTTATTATTATTATTTTTTAATGAGTTTAAGGCCACGTTTGGTTCGCGGATTAGACCCTTGGATTGGACTAGCTAACACTAGGTATAGCTAATCCTTTGTTTGGTAACACTCTATTCCTGGGAATAGTCTATTCCCATGGGATTACTAATCTTATACACACAGTGTTAACTAAGCCACTCAAAAATGAGTGGCTTAGCTAATCCTTTCCTATGAGATTAAAATTATCGTGTAAATTGCCCACAACAACCCCACCCTTTTAGCACCCACGTCTCTCAAAGAGACTCTGCAAAACGATCTCCATCTCTCAAAGAGCAACGATCTCTCTTCTCTTCGATTTTTCTTCTTTGTTTCTTGGTTATTTCATTATCTCTATGTTTCTTGGTTTTTTTTTTTTTTTTTTTTCTTCAGTTTTTTTTTATTTCTTTTGATTCTCTGTATCGTTTCTCTTTGATTCTATTTAGGGTTTATTATTTTTATTTTTTTATTCTGTTTCTCTCAATCTTTCTCTATACTTTCTCAGTTTGATTTTTAATTCAGTTATATATACATAACCTGTGTTCATAATATATATATATATGTATGTATATGCTTGAACACAGGTTTCAAGCGTACAACCTGTGTTCAAGCGTGTATATATATTTGTAGCGTAATTGTTTAAAAAAACAAAAAAACAAAAAACCACATACATGACATAACTAAAAAAAAAAAAAAATTATAGTAAAGTTGTTTATGTTTCAAAAAAATAAAAAAGAATGAAAGTCCTTAATAATATAAATTGTATTTATATTATAAGGGTATTTTAGGAAATAAGATCACAATACGATTCCATTCACCAACATATTGTATTGTACCAAACGAAAGAATAGGATTAGGTAGTTTATTCCAGCGTTACAATCAAACAAAGGAATATAACTAACTAATCTATTCCCAATGATAATTAATCCCAGTGGTAGCTAATCCTTTTCCAATGGAATAGACAATTCGCGAACCAAACGAGGCCTAAGTTTTTCCTTCTTGCTCGCACTCACTTTCACACTTCATGCTTTAAATGCTGCCAAATTTGCTGTTTGCCGCCATCATCGATCGTTGTCGCCCTTTCTGTACAAGCTAAACTTCAAAGAATTATTTTGAGCTAAAATCATTTTTCTCTCTGAAAATCTTTTCTAAAATTAGTACTGTTTCGGCGATTTTCATTCAACGGTAGGTAAAAGAATAAAAATAATAATAATAATAAAAAATAAAAAATAAAAAACAGAATTTTAATATTGAAGGACCTCAGCCTTTCAATCTTCCCCATAGGAACACCGACAACCTAGCTTTCACTTTCACTGGATTCCTTTACTTCAACGATGCATGTTTCCTGTCAATATTGTCAACCATATGCCTCGAGCGCTGGTCCTGATTGTACCCAAAACCAGTACGAATCTGCTAGATTTGTCCTCACCTTTGCTAGGAGTAGGATCATTTCGGCTTAATTAGTTCAAGTTGAATGGCCAAGTGCGTTTCTATATTTCCTTTTACCATATATATCACTTGTAAAAAGGAAAAAAAAAAAAAAAATGTTAAATTGGTTTTTGTTGTTTGAGGTTGTAACAAATTACTCTTTGTTACACACCGAGTTGTGGGTGTGAGACACAACTCTAAACCCAATACATTTAGACACTCGTCTCAGGAACACAACTTTAGTCCAAAAGTCTAAGCTAATGGACTAAGGTCTATTTAGGTATATTAAATATTTTTTTATTTTATATTTTTTTAATGTGAGATACAACACTCACAAGTGCACTCACAACAGAGAGCATGATATTAAAGTCGAACGCTTCGTTGTGGTACGCGAAGTATGAACCCTAAGGCAACTAGACTAGACGTTATTAGACTAGAACCACTTCATTGCACTTGTACCCGCCAAAGGTTCCGGGATCTTCTTTGGCGGATCACTAAGGGAACATGGAAGTGGTTCGGCCAATTTTAACAATTTTCGTTTGTAAGAAAGCTGCCAAATGAAAGCACGTGAAGGCTCAATAGTATTTCCTTAATTAATTAACACTAAATCACTAATTGTACAACCTCCCAAAAAAGTGAGATGTAGACAAATAATTGTGCGGTTGTTTATAGACTTTTCTGCCACATATTAGTTTATCTTATCGCTGGTAAGTATATTATAATGTTTTTTTTGGACTTTCTGGTCTGGGAGATGAAAGAGACTTTTTTTAACAGTAAACTTGCTCCTCAAGTACTATGAAATTGGTCATATACATGATAATATGTTGCTGTAGGGCCTCAATGGAATTTACTCAACTAAAGAAAAAGAAAAAAGAAAAAAAAAATTAACTTCAACAAGGAAATAAGATCGAACAAAACAAATAATGGACTATATATCATGACTAGGAATAGTAACGAACGGGTATTACTATAATTATAAATGGGTATTAACTATGTTTTTTTAAGTCAAAATAAATTAACACTCAAAACACAAAAACTAGCCCTTTTTCAAAAAATAAAAAATAAAGAATACCCCTAACACACGTTAACAAACATAATATCTGGACATGTATATATATATATATATATATATATACACCTCATAAAATGGCAAAAGACCAAATTAAGCTCTTCTCCTTTCTCTCTGAAATTCCAAATTTCAGCGAGTGAGGCGGCTAAGAGTACTAGAGCTTCCATGACAGACACAAAGAAAGACATGGAAGAAACTTTGTTGCCAAAAGGAAGAGAAGATAAAAAGGCAGAAACTCCAATATCTCTAACATGGGGTGTTTTTACGGTGGAGCTGAAAAGGTTAGGCGTCTTGGCAGGTCCGATGGTAGCAGTGATTCTATCACAGTACATGTTGCAGGTCATTTCAATCATGATGGTGGGTCATCTCGGTGAACTTGCTCTCTCTAGCACTGCTATTGCCATCTCTCTTTCTGGGGTCACCGGCTTCAGTCTTCTTGTAAGTCTTGGTCGTCAAATATATGATCCACTTTTTTTTTTTTTTTTTTTTTTTTTTTTTTTTTTTTAATACAGTTTTTGTAGCCTTTTACAGTTGTCTCAGTTTCATAACATGTTTGTAACCTGTTTTTACAATAACACTACTATTTTCTTCTTGGATGATCACCAATCTGTCTTTGAGCAAACTTCATCAAATTACTGTGGTAATTTAGAGGAATGAACAAAAATGTTCTGGCAATTTAGAATTGGCGGTGGAGTTTATTTGGGGCATATGGAATTAGTTAATAAGTTGGGTTAACAATTTTGTTTTGTTGTATGTAACTGTAAACTTTTAAATGACGTCCGACAATATATTCATCATGCGTCAACAAACATATATACTATTAAATCTGTGAAATGATATGATTTCACTCAAACCGAGACAAACCCTTATCCTAATATTTCAATTGTCTTACAAGAAAATTGTTTACAAAAGTAGGAGTTATTATAAGGCACCACAGAGTGCTCCATAATTAAAAACACATGAAAACCTTAAACATGAAGTGAAGGCACCAACAAGCTTACCAGATTTTATAATTATAATGTGCTCCTTACACATTTCTCGAGCAATTACTATAGGAAAATGGTCCATTAGTGGCTCGTACTCCTTATGCAGGAGTCAATATGATTGATTTTGATATCAGAGTAGCTTCACAAGGAGACATTAGTAGTTCTATTTCTTATTAGCCGAAGTTTTTGAGATAAGTGGTAATTTAACTCCGACATCTGGTGATGATTTGCTTCCTTGGTCAGCTATCATTGTCCCCACAAAAGCTATAATTTTTGTAACCACAGGTCCACAGCCTCTGAAGTTAATGCCTTTTCATGTTTGTACATTCAAAGGCCTGCTTTTTCTTAATATTCATTTGAAGAAGAAATAAAGGTTTGTAAATTTGTCATTGAAAGTACTTCTCATCAACTCCTAGGAAGTAATATGCGATATATGGGTGGTGGTCAAATTTTGAATGATTAGCTTTTCAATGACATTTACTTGGGGGTAAGGATGAAATTAACAATAACAGTGTGACCATCAATTGTTACTGACATGTCTTGGTTGCATTAAATCAGAGTTTTAGAAGATATGGGTGAAGTCATGCATCTACAAAGAAATAGATTGCATGATTGAGAGTCAAATGTTCTAAAGAAGAACTGAAATTGAATTTTGGTATTTTGTATGTCTCCAACAGTTGGGAATGGCAAGTGCGCTGGAAACTCTATGTGGGCAAGCTTATGGCGCTCAACAATACCGAAAGCTTGGAGTTCAAGCTTACACTGCTATATTTTCTCTCATCTTAGTCTGTATTCCTGTGTCTTTGATATGGATATACATGGGAAAGTTACTAGTTTTGATAGGCCAAGACCCTATAATTTCACGTGAAGCTGGTAAATTCATCATTTGGCTTGTTCCTGCACTCTTTGCATATGCCACTCTTCAACCACTTGTTAGATACTTCCAGACACAAAGTCTGATCCTGCCAATGCTGATAAGCTCTTGTGCCACTCTTTGTTTTCACATACCTCTATGTTGGGTTTTAGTATTCAAATCTGGACTGGGAAACCATGGAGCAGCATTAGCTATTAGTATTTCATATTGGTTAAATGTGATTTGCCTCGGATTATACATGAAGTACTCTTCTGCCTGCGCGAAAACCCGCGCGCCAATTTCTATGGAGATTTTCCAAGGAATTAGGGAGTTCTTTCGGTTTGCTATCCCTTCTGCTGTAATGACTTGGTAATTGTCTACATTCTACCCAGTTGTAAGGAAAGGGTTTGTATGTTCTGCTTTATTATGTTATTCTTCTTTGATGTGTCTATTCATTTTGATATTTGCAGCCTTGAGTGGTGGTCTTTTGAGCTTCTTATATTGTTTTCTGGGCTATTACCAAATCCAGAGCTTGAAACTTCAGTTCTTTCTGTATGGTAAGTTTTCTTGAAATATTTCAGATAAAGGAAACTTTTGATCTTCCAAAATTTTCTTCCTGATCTTTCTGGCTTCTGCACTAAGAATATACATTCCTCAAAAGAATCTGATGATCCTTATTGTCAACTTCTCTGGACAGTCTCTCAACCATCTCAACACTCTATGCAATACCATATGGACTTGGTGCAGCAGCAAGGTTTGATGAATCAAAAATATATAGAAAAATAAATTTATATATGCGTATTAGTTGTGTCTATTGTACTTAAAATTGCATGTCTCTAAGATTTTTTTTTTTTTTTTTCTCCTTTTTGGTTTAGTACTAGAGTTTCAAATGAGTTAGGAGCAGGGAACCCTCAAGGTGCTCGTATAGCTGTCTTTGCTGTGTTGTTTCTTGCAGTGGCAGAGACAAGTATAGTAAGCTCAAGCATTCTTGCCAGCCGCCGTGTATTTGGTTACACTTTTAGCAATGAGAAGGAAGTTGTGGACTATGTCACAACCATGGCTCCTCTGGTTTCTCTGTCAATTATACTGGACAGTATACAAGGGGTGCTCTCAGGTTGAAAATCTCTCATTTTTGTCAATGATTGATGTCTATTAAGAATATAAGCTTCTGCACGGTTCTATCTGTTACATCACCAGTTATTCTAAAAACTTAAGTTTATAGAAAGAAATAAATTGAATTATTTAATCATTATTTTAACACTATCTAGTATGCGTTATCTCAGGTATTGCTAGAGGATGTGGGTGGCAGCATATAGGGGCCTATGTCAACCTTGGGGCTTTCTATCTTTGTGGGATTCCAGTTGCTGCAGCCTTGGGTTTCAGGACACAGTTAAGAGGAAGGGGGCTTTGGATTGGAATACAAATTGGTGCTTCTGTTCAGACAATACTGCTCTGTATTATAACAAGTTGCACAAACTGGGAAAAACAGGTCTCTCCTGCACTCTTATCTCTTGATGCTTTTGATCTTAGTCTAGCCCAAGATTTCCATTTGCTCTGCTTGGTTGCCAAGATGTTTGGGTTAACAGAGAAGAAAAGTTGGGATTATTTGACAATCATTATAATAATCAATCACAACTATAACATCTTAGATGGTTAAATGCTTAAATATTGGGTTGTTTCTGTTGGGTTTCTTGATATTGCAGGCTAGCAAGGCAAGGGAGAGGATATTTGAGGGGAAACTTCCAAAAGATAATAATGATAGTGAGCAGAGAACTTTGTTGAGCTAAATTCTCTTTCTGTTAGAGTTGTAAGGAGAAACATTGCTTGTATGGATGAGCTTCCCAAGCTTTTCCCCCATCTTTGTCTCTTTTATCCTTTGGGGACTTCATGGTGAAGACAACCAGCCTTTCTTCAAAGCAAGCAGACAGAGAAGCCCAGGGGTACAAAACCTGCACTGGGCAAGGGAAAAGTTCTTATGTCCATGTTCTTCTTCCAATGAGCTCAACAACTAATCTGTTTCTATATTTATCTTGTGTTCATCTCTGTTGTTTTAGTTATGTGCCTCCATGTTCAAGAAATTTTTGAACTCAAATTCATGCTTAAGATGGTCAATGAAATCAACTTTGTTGCCAATTTGTGAAGCAAATGCTAATAGATTACTCCTCATGTAATTGACTGCACATTTGAGACTTCTTTCAAAAAGATTTGAAGTTTGGCTTTGAGTTTCCAGTTGTTGCTGAAGTTAATGAATCAAATTATTGTCTCACCAAAATAACCAAAAAATAGTTTTGGTGAGTCTGCAAGGAGAGAGATCAAGAATATGATAATTTTTTGGCAATTGAAAAAATCGTCAACCAATGAATCTACAGACTTGGATTAAGATCCCTAGCAATTCTATAGCATTGTAGGACTTGCGATTCTTTAAATTTAGGCCGCTCAATTACCACCTCTTGATATATAGGCTTGTATTATAGTGCGCATACAAAATTGTTTTCCTTTTGTTTTTTTGGTGATCAAAGAAAAGGTCCATTTTTTTTTCCTCCGAAAGAAGAAGAAAATAACGTTAACAGCATCAATCAATCTTGGAAGAAAGTTGCTTCTTTCTTACGTTTACGTCATTCAATCAATCAACCAAGAGAACATTCGTGATGGGATGTAAGTATATCTTCAAAATTGTAACTCTCCAAGGTATTTTTATAATCATCTTGTTGGTTGGTGGCCACGACTAAAATGTCACTTCACTTGGATCTAGCACATTAATAATTCACTAAGTGCCAATAAATCCAAAAAAATACATAAAATTAATATTTCTATATATATATTGAAAAAGAAAAGGTCATTTTCCTAGGAGAATCTGTCTCATTCTCTTAACTTCCCAAACAGGGTCATAGCCGAAAAAGACGTGGGGGTTTCAAAATTTTCAATAATAGTAATAAAAAACAAAATCTCTAGAAAAAAAATATATATACAGCAATGAAACAAACAAACATGTACAGTCACATACATCTCACGTAGGAAATGCCAAAAAAGGCCCAGAACTCTTTTACACGTCTCTTCCTCTTCATTCTTTTTCACGTCTCTTCCTCTTCATTGTTTCCCCACTTTGAAGCTGTGGCTGTGACTGTGACTGTGACTGCGGTGGCTGTGAGGGAGAGCAACAGAGAAAACATGGGCAAGAGCTTGCTACTGAAAGAGAGACGAGAGAAGGCAGAGGGCTGTTTAAGCCTAACATGGGCTGCTTTTGCTCAAGAGGCCAAAAGGGCGGGTTACTTGGCTGGACCGATGGTGGTTGTGAATTTATCACAATACTTTCTGCAGATTATTTCCATTATGATGGTTGGTCATCTTGGGGAGCACTCTCTCTCTAGCACTGCTATTGCCATCTCCCTTGCTTCTGTCTCCGGCTTCAGCCCTGTTGTAAGTGCTTTTTCTTTTCCATATTTCCTTTTTTTTTTTCTTTTTTTTTTTCTTTTTATCTCATTCTCCATGTCTTTTTCTCTGCCATGTTTATACCCTTTTGGGGAATAGCAAACAGTACAAAGGTGGGCGTGAAATCCAGAAATGGGTAGGTTTGGGGTTTTATTTGGATGGAGAAATCCCATCAATTCGGATAGCAAATTGCTAGAGGTTCAAATACATTTTACATCGGTCTTTTACAATTAATGTGACGGTTTTTTAATTTTTTAACCATACACTCATAATTATTTTACTAATTATTGATTGCCTCGTTAACTTGCAAAGGAGATTGTAGTAAAAAGTGTACCACTCAATATAGTATATTATTAGGATACCACTCATTTTGACATAATTATACTATATTTTTTTTTTTTTTTGAAAGTAGTAGTGGACCTTTTATTGATTCATCAAATGGCCAGAGCAAACTGCTCTAACAAAACGAGATCCCTGATACAATCAGGTAAATCATTACACCATAAATGATCCAAAGCAAATTGAGCTGCATTTTTTGACAAGACATGTGCTGCGCTATTTCCCCCCCTCTTCACGAATGTGAACTGCCAGGAAGAAAAAGCTCTAGCTTCAACCCGGATATCCTCTACCACATGACCCAGCCTGCTGCGATCGATACCCCCAGAATTAATGGCGTCAATTACCACTTTTGCATCCCCCTCGAAATGAACTCGTGTGAAGCCCAACTCTTTACAAAATTTAACTGCCAGTAGTGCCGCTGCTAGTTCCGCTGCCGAAGGATCAAGCAGCCCAGAATGAAAGGAACATCTTGCTGCAACCAGAACCCCATTGGAATCACGAACAACTGCCCCAAAGCCAGTGCGACCTTGTGAGCTGTCAAGACCCGCATCCCAGTTTGCCTTCACCCAGCCCACTGTTGGAGCCATCCACCTGATAGGATGTCGGTCAACCCCAGTGGAGAGTTCGGCTCCCTTCACGTGAACAGCATTGAAATCAACTATGGCATTGGAGGTCGCCTGCAGAACTCGGGACGGGTGAGAGAATTTTCCTTCATGCACTACCTCATTTCTCCTCAGCCAAATACGCCTGGCCAGTCCCACAAACTGTTGTAGATCTTCCGGAGGACTTTTGCTGAATACACCTTCGACAACCTGCATAAAGAGAGGGCCCTGAAAATAAAATTTCTGGAATTTGCTCAAACTCCAAACATCCATGGAAGAGGGACATTTCCACAGTATGTGGAAACCAGTTTCCACTTCTTGCTCACAGATGGGGCAGAAAGGATCATTAACAATCTTCCTTTTGCACAAATTTTCGCGGGTTGGGAGAATATCATGGCAAGCACGCCACAAGAAATTTTTCTCAACATTTGGCACGGGTAGAGCCCACACCTTCTTCCAGAAATCGCTTCCACCAGACCCACGAGAGCTACTGGCCCCGGAAGAAACCACTAGCTCTTGTTGGATATAATAGGCGCTGCGCACCGAATACACCCCATTTTTTGTACCCCTCCAAATCTGGACATCCTCTTGGTTTGTGCAGCTAAGAGGAATAGATGTGATCACCTGGACTTCCTCGGCTGTAAAAATAGATTCCAGAAGTTGGACATTCCACCCCATTGTGTTACCATCAATCAGAGCATCCACCGTGGCATCCACATCCAAACCAACGGGTGGAGAGCATACCCGGAAAGTGTTTGGTGATGGAAGCCATCGGTCTCTCCAAATTCGAACCTTTGACCCATTACCGACCCTCCAAATCAAGCCCTCCCGTAAGAGGTCACAAGCTCTATGAATGCTCCTCCAAGCATAAGAGGGACGTTTTCCAACCCGTGCCTCAAGAAGATTGCTATCCGAGTAATACTTCGCCCTCATAATCTGACTGACGAGGCTATCTGATTGGGTCCAAAGCCTCCAACATTGCTTTGCCATCAAAGCTTTATTAAAGCTTTGGAAATCCCTAAAACCCATGCCTCCAGATTTCTTGGCAAGACCCAACTTTTCCCAACTCAACCAATGAACCCGAGACCCACAATGTTGGTGTCCCCACCAGAATTTCTTCATTAGGGAATTTATCTCCGAACAAAGGCCTTTTGGGAGGAGGAAAACACTCATGCAGTAAGATGGAATTGCCTGAATTACCGCCTTGAGGAGAATTTCTTTCCCTGCTTGGGAAAGAAACTTTAATTTCCAGTCTTGCAATCTCTTCCAAACTCGGTCAATAATTCCCCGAAAAGCTGTTGTACGTGATTTTCCTACCAACGTCGGGAGACCCAAATATGTGTCGAACTGTTGGGTGTTTGGAATTCCCGCACTCTCGACAATTGCTTCTTTGTCTGCCGTTGGTGTATTTTTACTAAAGAAAATTGATGTTTTTGCATTATTGAGACGTTGCCCCGAGGCTTCTTCGTAACACCGCAAGACATCCGACAGACTATTCCATTGGGCTACATTTGACCTGCAAAATAACAGGCTGTCATCCGCAAAAAATAGGTGGCTTATTCGAGGACCCCTTCTAGAAGTAGGGACCCCCGTCAGAACCCCTTCACCATTAGCTTTTGACAATAAAGCACTCAAAGCTTCAGCACAAATGAGAAACAAATAAGGGGATATTGGGTCCCCCTGTCTTAGACCCCTTTCCGGAATTATACGACCACATGGATTGCCATTGATGACAACGGCATAAGAGACCGTGGATACACACATCATCATAAGTTGAATCCATCGTGGTGCAAACCCCATGCGATTCATAACTGCCTCAAGAAACCTCCATTCCACCCGGTCATACGCTTTACTCATGTCTAGCTTCACCGCCATAAACCCCTTCTTCCCTTTCATCCGTGAGTGCATTGTATGTAAGGTTTCGTACGCCGCCAACACATTGTCAGAGATTAATCTCCCGGGGATGAATGCACTTTGAACCGGAGAAATAATAGTATGGAGTATTTTCTTGAGTCTATTAGCTAGAACTTTAGAAATCAATTTGTATGACACATTACAAAGACTGATGGGTCGGAAATCACTTACACTACTAGGATTTTTCACCTTCGGGATAAGAGCAATATTGGTTGAATTTAAATAAGGAGGCATAGAAACTGAGTTGAGAATCCCAAGAATTGCTTGGCAGATATCCTCTCCAATAATAGCCCAATTTTTCTGGAAAAAACTGGCAGGGAACCCGTCCGGACTCGGTGCCTTCAAAGGAGCCATTTGATGCAATGCCCGATAAATTTCCTCCCCCGTGAACGGTTTCAGCAACTCGGTATTCATTTCCTCCGTTACCCGGTTGTCAACCGGTTGGAGACATTGTTGCATGTCGCCTGCAGTGCCAGAAGTAAACAAACCAGAAAAATAAGATAAAAAAGCATGTTGTACCTCCTCCTCCGTCTCGCAATTCCGCCCATCTGCATCATGTATATTCAGAATCTGGTTTGATTTCTTCCGAGAATTGGCACATGCGTGATAGAACTTGGTGTTTCTGTCTCCACTTTTCAACCATTCCAGTTTTGCTCTTTGCTTCCATTGGAGATCAACTTTGTCAAGGAGAGATTGCAATTCTTCCTTTATCTGTTTTAGCTCAGTTCCTCTCCCCCCCCCATCCTCTTCGACAGAACCTTGGAGGTCACGTAGCCTTTTTTGTAGTGCGGCAATCTGACCCGATGCATCCCCACCTACTTCTTGTTGCCAACGACGTAGTCCTTGTTGGCAACGCATGAGATTTTTGCCAATCTGCTCCCATCCTGCATCCATAGGTTGGGCCCACGCTTGCTTAACCACCTCTTCATAGCCCTCATCAAGGGCCCATTTGGCTTCATACCGAAAGTGTCTACAAACCCTGTGGCCCCTCTTTTCTCCAGTCAAAATCAACGTCAAAGGAGAATGGTCCGAGCAAATTGGCACATCCACCCGCACCACCGCATCCGGAAATAAACTCTGCCATTCCGGGTTTGCCACACTGCGATCCAAGCGCTCCTTAGTGAAGTTTACTCCTTCCTGGCAGTTAGTCCAAGTGAACTTTGGACCAGAAAAGCCCAAATCAGCAAGGTTACTCACTTCAAGGGCATCTTGGAAAGCAAGCATTTGACTTCTTGAACGTCCTTTTCCTCCCCATATTTCGGTTAGAGATACCACTTCGTTGAAATCTCCAATGCAAACCCACGGTATAGTAGGTTGTGGAGTAAGATATTTAAGTAAGGCCCATGCTTCAAATCGTTTCGATAGGTTTGGGTGGCCGTAAAAACCCGTGAATAGCCATGGTACACTCCTTTCTGTGCTAGTAACCAAGCCACTAACATGACGTTGGCTAAAATTTTTCACCTCTACCAAGACCTCTTCACCCCAAAGCAAAGCCATACCGCCACTTCTTCCCACACAATCTACCACAAACATACTAGCAAAACCCAATTTGCATCGAATCACCTCCATCTTCATGCTACGTAACTTGGTCTCCATGAGGAAGACCATGACGGGTCTCTTTTGCTTCACCATCCGGCAAAGCTCTCGAACTGTTCGAGGGTTCCCAAGCCCCCGACAGTTCCAACTTATTATCTTCATTGCGGTCGGCGGGGCTGCTCCACAGCCTCCGCCATCCCCGATCCACTTTCCGTGACCACAATACTATTTAATTTATGTCCCTTATTTACAGCTTCCAAGGACTTCTCATCCTCCTTTGTTTCCTTTCGCTTCTTGGATGTCTGCACTGAGTGGTCCTTCAAATCAGATTTTGTCTCATGTTCACCCCGAAGTTTCCTCTTCCATGTTACTAGCGCATGTGTCGGGCTACCTCTAGAGTCTTTCTTAGAGCTCCCATGCTTTGATTGAAAAATTTTCTCCACATCAGTGATTATTGGGCCTTGGAAAATCTGCATGTTCATAGGACTATGAATAAAACCATCAGGGCCCAGTAGCAACTGGTCCACTTGTTGTGATCCACGCCCACAATTTCCAGAATTCTTCACTTTATGTTGTTGCGCATGCAACGTAGTTTCCTTATGAGACACCACCTTCTTGCCTTTATTGTACCTCCTTAAATCTACAGCTGGTGACCGAGAATCCTGACTTTCAAATTCAAAAAATCGAGCGGCTCCTCTCTCCTTAATGAGTGATCCTCTATCCTTTTTTAGTCCTTCCTGGACAAGGAAAGAATCATCAAAGCTTCCACAATTTCCGCCCAAATCTCCGTCATTTCCTGAATTTGAAATCGGTGTTCCATCTTTCCCGGCCCCTGCTACAGCGGCAGCTCCGTCACCCATGGCCGTAGCACCATATCCAGGTCCGCGTGATTTTTCTTTGTGTGCTCCATTTCCCTCCATGCATCGAAAACCCCTCCTCACAGTGGGAGTCTCCAGCCCATCATCGGAATCCTCCTTATCTGACTCCTCTGGTCTATGTATTTCCCGTACAGGTTCCTTCGTATCTGAGTGGCTGGACCCAGTAGTCCACGACTTTGGAGGGAGTCTCCCTTGACCTTTGTCTCCCCTGCGTGAAGGTGAAGGTGCCCGTAGCCATGGGCCAAATTCCAGTTTTGTTTCTTGATTCCGAAGGCCACTCCGTTTCATGCACCCCTCTCGGCCATGCCGAATCACTCCACAATGGTAACAGAACTTGGGCAACCTTTCATATTGAAAATGGATCAGTGTAGACTTCCCTTCGAATTTTATCATCCTCCCTCGTACGAGGGGTTTTGATAATTCGAGAGACACTTTTACTCTTAGAAACTCGCCCCACCCAACACCATCTGCCTCTGTATCAATCTCCTCCACCGTCCCCATGGAAGCAGCAAGCTTTTGCCCCACCTCTCTACCCATACAGGCCAGCGGCAGGTTGAGTAAACGAACCCAAAAAGATGCTCTGTCGAAAGAGATACTAGATGCAGGAGTTTCGCCATTAAAATCTTCTAAAAGGAGTAGATTCCCTTCGAAAACCCAAGGCCGTCCCTCCAAGACCCTGTTTTTGTCCCACTGGTTCCCAAATTCAATCAAGAACAGATTTTCGCCCAGAATCTTAAAAGTAAAGGAATCTTTGAGTTTCCATCGCCGGAGGAGAGATGACTTGATGGTCTCTTTGCTCACGTGCCGATCAGCCACCAACTTTCCCACCACACAGTTTTGTCCTCTGTGCACCACCTCTTGGACCTCTTCTCGTCTCACCTCCAACTCTCCACCTTCTGCTTCAGACAGGGAGAAATTTGCCCATAGCTTTGTTAGGTCTTCTGCCATCGAATACGAATCGAGAAAAATGATTGACTCCTTTCACAGACGTAGTTGCCTGGAAAAACTACTCCTTCTCCTCTAGTAGAAAGCTAGAGAGAAAAATCAATGCTTCCTCCTTCAACCCATGTATTTGGTGGATGATTATTTTGAGATTCTCTGCTATGAGAGGCTCTTCAACTTGTCCCGGCATGGGATAATTATACTATATTAATCATTCACACTTGCAACGTTTTCAATGTAAGACCCAATCTTTTTATACTCACATTTATATATTCAACAATCTTCTACTCACGGATGAACTATCACCACATTTTT
Organism: Corylus avellana; assembly: GCF_965113065.1. Lineage (NCBI taxonomy): Eukaryota > Viridiplantae > Streptophyta > Magnoliopsida > Fagales > Betulaceae > Corylus > Corylus avellana. The sequence continues at coordinate 41,052,633 of NC_142491.1, forward strand.
ACACTTCTCTTTAAACAGAAGCTTTTAATCCTACTCCAGGGACTTGTGCCATGAACCTTTGTTCCTTACTCTAGAGATCATCATTGATTCCTGCACCTTGCACATTTTTTTCTATTCTAGGGACTCGTTTGCTCTTGTGCAATGAACCTTTACCCCTTATTCTAGGGAACCCTGTCCATGCCTACGTCCCTCCACTATATTGCATACCACTATTGACTTTGATACCACTTGTTAAGGAGATTAACACCGTTCGAAAGTTTTTACTAAGATCATAATATAGCATTTGATTGTTGAGACACCATCGAACCCAAAAGTTTAAGCCTATGAGTTTGTACCTAACTATATTATATTTACCACTCACATTTGTAAGGTATTTTCAATATGAGACTCCGGGGTTGTTTGTTAAACAACATGCCATCCCAAGTAATGTTTGGTGAGAAAAAAAAATGAGTGTAATAATTAGTATAGAAAAGTAAAAAAATAGTATTGAAAAGTGGAAAAAGTTTTGTTTTGTAGTGATTTTTTTATTTGAATAGTAGTAAAAAGTAAATGATGTGATATAAAAAACAAATAATACGATATAAAAAATGAGAATGTTTTGATATTGATTTTTTTTTTTAAAAAAAAGAGATAAATAGAATTTGGGGGTGGGAGGGTATTTAACAAACACCCTCTCAATCTGTTTACACTGATGACATGTGTATACTCCAATATACCATGTTAAATCAAATCATATTCCAAAAAGATGCATACAATAAGGAAAGAATATTGGGTAATCCATATTGATAACAAACTGATCAATGACTTTCACATGCCAAACAGTTTGGAATGTCAAGCGCACTGGAAACCATATGTGGGCAAGCTTATGGAGCTAAGCAATATCAAAAACTAGGAAATCAAACATACACTTGTATTTTCTGTCTATTATTGGTCTGTCTCCCACTGTCTCTTCTGTGGATCTGCATGGGAAAGCTGCTCGTTTTCATGGGCCAAGACCCTGTAATTTGACATGAAGCAGGTAAATTCATAGTGTGCCTCATTCCTGCACTCTTTGCCTACGCAACTCTTCAATCTCTGGTCCGATATTTCCAGACGCAGAGTTTAATCACCCCCATGCTTGTAAGCTCTTGTGTCACCCTCTGTTTCCATATACCTTTCTGCTGGGTTTTAGTGTTCAAGTCTACACTAAAACATCTTGGAGGAGCTTTGGCTATTGGCATGTCTTATTGGTTGAATGTCATTTTGCTCGGATTATACATGAAGTACAATAGTGCCTGTGCAAAAACCAGGGCCCCCATTTCTATGGAGATGTTCCAAGGAATTGGAGAGTTCTTCCGTTTTGCTATCCCTTCTGCTGTAATGATTTGGTAATTATTTCTCCTTCTCTTTTATAATATAGAAGAACTTTTTTTTTTCTTCTTAAACTTCACTTACCCCTTATCTTATATCCTTTTTTGCAGTCGTATTTTAATCTTAAAAAATTTGTAATGTTAGGTCGCTATTTTTGAAAATTTTGCAATGTTACTATTTCATTGAGATTTTCTGTTAAATCTTAATGGAGGACGCTGAAATACCCAAAATACCATTGCTCACAATGTAACCCATTGCGACCGTCCCTGGGTTTCATGTTTTTTGTTAAAAAAAAAAAAATGAATTATTTAATTAGGATGATATTATATTTTTAAAAGTTTTATAAGGATATAAAAGACATTTCGCATATACTGCTTTAACCCTAAACTTTAATGGTAAGGCAGCATTGCAAAGTTTTCAAGATAGCGATATGACATTGCAATTTTTTAAAGACTAAGGGTGCGTTTGAGGGGCCTAAAAGTACGTTTAATAATCAAAAAGTTCGTTTGTAGAAAAAAGTACTCGTTTGGTAAAAAAATTGAAAGCGCTTTTAAGAATCCAAAAAAAAAATGGCCAAAATACACTTTTGGCATAAGCTTAAAAATGAAGCTTTTACGAAAAAACATTTTTTAATTTAAAAGCTCTATTTATCAAACACAATCCCAAACATACTTTAAGAATACAATTGTAAAAGTGATTGAAACATTGTAGGAATGTAAGTGGAGTTTCCTTGTTTTTTGTTTTTGTTTTTTGTTTTAACTCCTATGTTTCTCATGTTGGTCATTCATAGCCTTGAATGGTGGTCATTCGAGCTGCTTACCTTGCTGTCGGGGCTATTACCAAATCCGGCGCTTGAAACTTCAGTACTGTCCGTGTGGTACATCAAATTTCTCTAAGTTTTCAGATTTAAAACACTTTTAAGTGATTCGTTGGAAACTGTTATTTGAAATTTAGTTCTATCTCCATCTGCACTAAAAAAAAACTTCACAGACTAATGAGATCAATTCATCAAATGGATTGAACTAAATTTCCACTTTTCTGAACAGTTTGGCAACACTCTCAACTCTCTACATGATACCAGATGGACTTGGCGCTGCAGCAAGGTTTGCACCAAAGCACACAATATTGATACACAGCTGATTATATGCATCCAGTTCTACTTAAATTGTGTGAAAAAAATGCTCTGTTTCTTGTGGGAATTGTAGCACTAGAGTTTCAAATGAGTTAGGAGCTGGGAACCCACAAGCAGCACGTTTGGCTGTCACTGTAGTTATGCTTATTACAGTCACAGGGGCACTCATAATCAGCTCAGCCCTTTTTGCCAGCCGCCATGTTTTTGGTTACATTTTCAGCAATGAGAAGGAAGTAGTAGAGTATGTCACAACCTTGGCTCCTCTGGTATGTCTGTCGGTTATTCTGGACAACTTACATGGAGTCCTTTCAGGTTAATGCATGTTTTTTTCCCTATTGGTCTACCATTTTTATCGGCTTTTGAGATAAATGGTGATTTTAACGGTGAAAACAAAATTACATTTCAAGGCTTGGATTCTTGGGTAGCTGAATCCTCTGTTTCTATAAATCAGGTATTGCTAGGGGATGTGGGTGGCAGGACTTAGGTGCTTATGTCAACCTCGGATCATACTATCTATGTGGACTTCCAGCTGGTGCCATATTGGGTTTTTGGGTACAGTTGAGAGGAAAGGGCCTTTGGATTGGAATACTAATTGGTTCTTTTGTGCAAGCAGCTCTGCTCTCTATCATAACAAGTTGTACAGACTGGGGAAAACAGGTCTATATCCTCCTCTTTTCTTTTTCTTTCGTTTTTTTTCATTTTCCAATAGCTTCAGCTACTATATAGGGAGAACTCCCATTCAAATGGGTTGTATTTGGAGAACATGCCATTGAAATGGGTTGTATTTACTGGGTCATCTTGATGTTGCAGGCAAGTAAAGCAAGGGAGAGGATGTTTGAGGGAAGATCTTCAGTAGAAAATGGATTAAAGTGACTGAATTTTGATGAGCTAAATTAAATCATCTTATTCCACTGCTGTGAGCGGAAAAATATTGCTTAAACTAATGAAAACTAGGAGATTTTTGCCTACACTTCTGCTATATGCATTCAATGTTCTACATAGATCTTCTATCATCAATCACATGAGGACTCATTTATTAAGCATTTGCTTCACAAATTGGCAACATATTTGACTTCATTGACCATCTTAAGCATGAAATATTTGAGTTTAAATTTTTCTTGAACATGCGAGGCACATAACTAAAACACCAGATTGATTTGGTTTGGCCAAGCTACAGAGCAATGAACTCAAGATAAATATAGAAACAGATTAGTTGATGAGCACATAGGAAGAAGAACATAGAAATAAGAACCTTGCCCTTGCCCAGTGCAGGTTTTATGCAGAGTTCCTTTACATGTTTTTGGCAAGGAACATTTTGCCCATATGGCTATGCAAATTCCCAGCTACTTTTATTTAGAATCTAAACATTATTTCTGTATGTTATTGCTAGGGCTATAAAAGCGATTACGATTAGTGGTTATTAGCTCTAACTACAAATGTCTTAGGCAATTATTGAATTTTAATAAACGGCGGTTAGCAGTTATTTTTATAACCGAAAGTTAGCAATTATTCAAACCAATAACTGGTGGTTTTATAACCGATTTTTATATATGACTTTTTGAAGGTGTTTTGGGCCTTCTTTATGCCTATTTTAAATAGTTTTGGACTAAAGTGTTCTCAAAAAGCAAAAAGAACATGTTGTGTTTTGGACCAGGAAATGTTTCAAAATAGGCTTGGCCCAAAATTGTGATCACATAATGTGAACAAGATAAACCCAACATAATATTCACACATACACGGCCGAATTCATTAATCCAAATACAAATGAAAAGAGGCCTAGCACAAACAAACCGTAAAAACATTACATAAAAGCCAAATCCAAACAAACACCAACATTAGGAAATCCACATACAAATCTCAAATCCAAATAAACACCAACATTAGAAAATCTAAGAAGCTCACCAAAAATATATATAAAAGAGACAAATATGGGGGAAAAGCTAGGAAGCTCATCCATACAAGCAATGTTTCCCCTTATAACTCTAATAGTAAGAAAATTTGGCTCACCAATGTTCCCTTTTCTCTATCCTCTCCCTTGCCTTGGTAGCCTGCAATATCAAGAAACCCAATAGAAACAACCCCCTTAAAAGGCAGACCATCACTAAAACTCACACAAAATCTTAGAGCATTTAACCATCTTAAGATGTTGTGGTTGTGATTGACTATTACAGTGATTGTTAAATAATCCCAACTTTTCTTCCCTTTTCCTCCAAACAAACGTGCCACTTGTGGGTTCCCTGCTCCTAATTCATTTGAAACTCTAGTACTAAACCAAAAAGGAGAAAAAAAGAAATCTTAGAGATATGCAATTTTAAGTAAAATAGACACCACTAATATGCATATATAAATTTATTTTTCTATATATGTTTGATTGATCCTTGCTGCTACACGAAGTCCATATGGTATCGAAGTTTAGCACTTTTAAATTTATTTTTTAAAATAAAACGGCTAGGGAGATTGATGCCATGAACCTTTTTGCTCATTTTCCATGGACTCTGTTCATGTATACAACTTGCACATTTGTTCATCCAAAAGTCAATTGTAGGATAAAAATATGGTAATTGCATCAGTTTTGACAATATTATGCTCTCTTTTTCTTTTTCTTTTTTTTTGGGGGGGGGGAGGGGGGGGGGAACTTCTGTGGGAGATGAAAGAGACTTCTTTACCATTTTTAACAGTTAACTTGGCTCCTCAAGTGTGGAGTGGGTGATATGTGGGATTTCTTTAGCGACTCCATAATGAGTAATTCTATTAGTTTTTTTTGTTTTTTTTTTGTGTCTTTCAAAAAATGAGATGGCTTTTAAAATCACAATTTGATCAAAATCTAATAATGATCAATTGCAAGTCCAATGGTGATTTTAAAAGTCACATCATTCTTAGAGTGACATAAGACTCACACAAGAGAAACTTTTAGTATTATTCATCCATAATATGTTGTTATAGCACCTCAAGGGAATTTACTCGTCCAAACCGAATCAATCAACTTCAAAAATCGAACTGACCCGATTCGACAACCATTTGTTATACATTAAAACAAGGAAATAGAACAAAACAGGTAATGGACTATGGTTAAACTTCAAAAGTCAAATCTACCTAAGATGGTAATCCACTTAACACCCAACAGCCTTCGCACCTAGTATATTCCCAAAAAAAATCATATATATTTCCTAAAAAAATAATTTCATTATCTCTCTTAACTCCTAATGTATCAAGTGACAATATCTGCTTTACATTTGAATTCACGATCTTCTCAGGATTGAGAGTTAATGTTATAAGCAGTCCACTATTGTTATGATAGAACAACGACTCACATGGTCCGTTCATTATATTATATTCGTACCAATTAAGATAGATCATTATAATTGATATGTTATAGTTTTATTAAATGGAATGACAATGAACAATAGTTAAGCTACAAGATTTATGGTTTTAATCTTATTAACATACCTAAAATCATATTCATTATAACTTGAGGACTTACATGTATATGATAAATAAAAATCAATTAGTGCACACATATAAACATAATATGTCTTTTTTATTATTATTATTTGAAATAATCCAATAAATTATTTAATAAACTAAAATTTCATATAAAATAAACTGGCTTCTAAGGCATAAATCCTAATAAACTAAGCTCGAGTTTATCATCGAGCTAGATAATCTATTCAAGCTCAGTTCATTTATTTTTTAAACGAACTTGACCTTGTTCACAAGTTGCTCAATTAATCTTTCTTTTTTTTCTCGTAAATTAATACTAATCATATTTAATTAATTATTGTTAAGATTTTTATCATTTGAGTTAATTAAATAAATTGCCTCTTGAATATTAAACAATATAATCTTGAGTCTATATGTATATATATCACACATACATTTGTATCAAAATTTACAATTACGATAATTGAAGCTATGACTATTATATTAGGAAGAGAACTCATCTTATCTTTTTAAAATATTTAAGATGTTTACGCAAAAAAGTTAAGAAAAAAAAAATAGTTTGAATATTGATTTGAATACTGGTTTAAATGATACCAGTGTTGTTTCATTGAGATGAATATAAAAAGACTTTATAGGAGATAAGCTATACATTTGAATGAGATTATATCCTAACAAACTATACATTGGAATGAGATAAGCTATATTTGAATTACAAAGAATAACTAATCTAAGAGATAATATTTATAAGATAATGTGATCAGACTTCTTTATCTTCTACAATTCTAACACTGCAAGGATTCTTAACTGATGATGTGGCTATACTATTAACATGCCCCTTCAAGTTGATGGGGAGAGGGAAAACCATTAACTTGTCACAAAGTAAAAGAAACAGGGCCCTGGTCAAGCTTTTTGTGAAGATGTCAGAAGGCTGTTGATGTGTGGAAATGTAGCGCGCCAAGATATCTTTGTTAAAAACCTTTTCTCGAATAAAATGGTAGTCCACCTCTATGCGTTTCGTACATGCATGATAGACGGGGTTAGAGGATAAAGAAAGAGCTCCTAGATTATCAACCCACAAACATGGTGAAAGTGGAATTGGAATTTGTAATTCCTTGAATAACATACGAAGCCAATACATTTCTGAAGCAGTGAGAGCCATTGACCTGTATTTAGCCTCGGTGCTAGATTTGGCCACTATAGGCTGTTTCTTAGCTGCCCAAGAGATGAGACACGGTCCAAGATAAATTCCATAGCCTGTGGTACGTAGATCGTCTATCATCAGGACTACCAGCCCAATCTGAATCACAATAACCATTGATTTGCAAGGAACTTTGAGTATAGTGTAATCCAAAATCAAGAGTACCTTTAAGGTAACGTAGAACACACTTGGCTGCTATAAGGTGAACACTTGTTGGAGAATGGAGGAATTGGCATAATTGGTTGACATTGTAAGAGATATCAGGCCGTGTGAGTGTACAATACTGCAAGGCACCCACTATATGACGAAATTCAGTTGGATCAGACATGGGATCCCCAATGAACCGTGAGAGTTTTCCACCTGAGGCACACAGTGTTGAAGCTAGTTTTACCCCATCCATCTTGGTCTTTCGAAGTAAATCAACCATGTATTTAGTTTGCGTTAAGAACAACTCATGACTGGTCCGTGTAGCTTGAATCCCTAGAAAGTAAGATAAGGCTCCCAAATCTTTGACTGCAAATTCACCCTTGAGTTTAGAGATTAGATGTGTAATTGTAGAAGAGGAATTGCTGATTACAAGAATATCATCTACATACACAAGAACAAATACATGAACTGAATTATGATGCAAAGTCAAGAGAGATGTGTCAACAGCTGATCCTACAAACCCAAAATCCACTAATGCTTGAGAAAGTCGCATAAACCAAGCCCATGGAGCTTGTTTCAAGCCGTAAAGAGACTTGTGAAGCTTGCAAACGTGATCAGGAAAAGTAGAGTCTTCAAAACCCTGAGGTTGTTCCATAAATACCTCCTCCTCAAGAAAACCATGTAAAAAGGCATTAGATATGTCCAACTGATGAATAAACCAATTGAAATGTACAGCCAATGCTAAAACCAAGTGTATGGTGGCTGGTTTAATAACAAGGTTAAAAGTTTCATTAAAATCAATCCCTTCTACTTGATCAAATCCCTTGGCAACTAACCTAGCCTTATACCGATCAATGGTACCATCCGATTTTTGTTTGACTTTGAACACCCATTTGTTGCGAACCACCTTTTTATGTGAAGGTTTAGGACACAGTGACCATGTCTTATTATTCAGTATGACATTGAATTCGGCCTGCATAGCATCCAGCCAGCAAGTGTGTATCACAGCCTGCTTATAAGTTGTGGGTTCAATGGCTGGAACAATTGATGATAGGGCTTGTAGAGGATATTTCGTTGAGGAGTAGAGGTGGTAGTTGGGAAAAACCTTGGGAGTCAGGGAGTTGGTTTGAGAACGAGTGCCCATTCGTGGTTGAGGATGTGGTAGTGTTTCAGTTATGGCCGGAGAGTCATTGCAAACGTTAGGATGAAAATCTTGAGAGTTGGAGGCCGAAACATGTGGGACGTTTGCTGGAGAGTTGGAGGTTGAAACATGTGGGACGTTTTCTGGAGGGTGGGTCACCGAAGCAGGTGATGAGCAAGGGGCCGTAACATTTGGGACGTTGGCTGGAGAGTTGGAGGCCGTAACATGTAGGACATTTGCTGGAGAGTTGGAGGCCGAAACATGTGGGACGTTTGCTAGAGGGTGGGTGATCGAAGCAGGTGATGAGCATGGGGCCGTAACATTTGGGACGTTGGCTGGAGGGAGGGTGACCGAAGCAGGTGATGAGTCATGATTGGTGGCCGAAATAGGAGATAAGGATGAATCTGTTGAGGTGTCATTAGAGATGGATTCGGTTTGAACAATATCTAATAAAGGTAAAAAGTTATTAAAATTTAAAAGAGAAAGAGATGTACCTGAGGAATTTGCAATGCCCAGAGAAATGTCTGTTGCAGGTTGAGTGGAAACAAGTCTTTTGCTATCTAGAAATTGGCCTTCATCAAATACCACGTGTCTGGAGATATAGACATGATTTTCTTCAGGATCTAGACATCGGTACCCTTTTTGACCACTACTATAGCCAATAAAAATGCATCTTTTACTCCTATAGTATGAGAAAAATATGGCCGAAGTAAGGGGTAGCAGTAACAACCAAAAATTTTAAGAAGAGAATAATAAGGATGTTTCTTGAAAAGCTTGAAGTAAGGAGAGAAGTGATCTAAAACAGGGGTAGGCATTCAATTGATCAAATATACCGCAGTTAAGAAAGCATCAACCCAATATGATTTAGGGAGGTTAGATTGTGCTAGAAGAGATAAACTTGTTTCAGTAATATGTCTGTGTTTTCGTTCAGAGATGCCATTTTGTTTAGAGGTATATGGACACGTCAATCAATGTAAGATTCCATGCGTGTTGGTAAAAGATTTAAAAGCACTTGAAACATATTCTCCACTATTATTAATTTGGATTTGCTTTATTTTGTAGGAAAATAGATTCTCAACTAAGCTTTTAAATTTAACAAAGCATGAAAGAACTTCAAATTTTTGACGTAAAGGAAACATCCAAGAGAAACGAGAATGATCATCGATAAAAATAACATAGAATTTACAGCCACCAAGTGATATAATGGGGGAAGTCCATACATCCGAGTGAATTAATTTAAGAGGATGTGTGGAGATTCTTTGTGAATCAAAGAAAGGTAATTTTTTGCTCTTGGCAACATGACAAGGATGACACAATTGCTTGGATTTAATTGAGCCCGAAATAGGCAACAAAGATTGTTGACAACTAAATCTCCTGGGTGTCCAAGATGAGAGTGCCAAACATTAAAAGGTGCTGTGACTCCTAGGAAAGCAGAAAAACGAGACAAAAACGCTGCTGAGGAGAGGAATGCATAATTGGAACATAATTGCTTGAGATAGATAGGGTAAATACCTGCTTCACTTGGCCCATACAGGAGAATTTCCCTGGTCTGCATATCCTTGATGAGAAAATTGAATGTGGTTAGGATAAAATAACAATTATTATCTCTACAAAATTTTTGGATGGACAATAGAGTAGAAGAGGCATTTGGGCAGTGAAGCATATTGTTTAGTTGAAAGTTATTGTGTGAAGTGGAGAAGAGGGAAAAACCAGTGTTTGCTATCTGCAAACCTCCTCCATTGCCTACTGTCACTTTATCAATTCCATGGTATGGTTGCTGTCCTGACAGATTTTCAAATCTAAAGTCACATAATGATTAGCACCACTGTCAAGATACCACGGTTGTTCAGTTTCAGGAGTGCCATGCGTATGAGCAGCCATGGCTGCCAACTGGGAAGGAGGATGATGTCCTTGATAAGAGAAGTCCATCCTATGGTAGCAGTCTAAAGCTTGATGGCTTATCCTCCCACAAATTTGACAGGGAACACAATTAGTAGGGAAAAAAGGGGTAGTAGACAGTGCTTTACCATTTGGGACAGTTGCACCAGAAACGTGTGATCCTTATGGAAAGGAAACATGCTGCTGAGAAGCTCTTGATAACGACTGGTAGTGCTGCAAAGGGGGGACCATCTGCTGCTTTACTTTTGGGAGGCTCAAAATAGGATGTCAACAAAGATTTGATAAGCCAAAACTGTCGCCTTAATAAAATACTATTTCAGAACACTCAGTGAACTACATGGACAAACGGTCGACCTAAAAACTAAATTATACTACTTGCAAAACCCTTGGATCCTTTTTGTTTCTATTGACTACTATTTGTTTTCATTTCCATCTCTATATTATTTTTTTCGTTTAGGTTTTGTCGTTGGGGAGTCCACCTTTTTTTTTTTTTTTTTCTTTTTTTTTCAGTAAATCATGAATCCAATTTGCTTTACACGTATGCTTAAAATATAAATGTCTTATGTGATTTTCTACCCTGCGTTTTGTACTTGTATAAACAACTGCAGTCGTTTTTTTTTTTTTTAAAAAAAAAAAATTCAAATATTCCCCATTTCTCCTACTTTTAATTAACCTTATATACAAACAGTACCTTACATAAAAACGCTCATATTCATATGTAAGTTTATAACGGTTTAGAAGCGGGCGATCGAGTGCAATAAATTGTCTGTATTACATGCGATTGAGTTTCATTTGTTTGGACAAATTATACTTAGATTACGGATAACTCATTGCAACGAGTAATTTTATAAATCGCTCTTATATCCTTTTAAAAATGAGGTAGTTTTTAAATTTTCAATTTGATTAAAACCTAATAATAATCAATCACAAGATCAATGATAATTTTAGAAGTTACATTATTTTTGGAATAACACAAGAAACACATAAGAGTGACAGTGACGGAGCCACATTATGCTTTGGGGGTGCCACGAGATTTTTTTTTTAAAAAAAAAAAAAAAAATTATTTTCTCCTACTTTTACCCAAGTTACCAACACCCTAAAAAAGAAATATATATTTCTTTTCTTTTACCCAAGTTGCCTCTTCTACACAGTTTACATGTTTAGACAACATTATTACTAGCCTTGCAGTTGCTTTTCTGTCCATTAGGGTACATAACAGTTTCGTTAATAAATTCACTATTAATTTGAATGATTGAATAAACTTTAATATCTGCATGCCAGTTTATTTTGTTATTGTTTAATGTTTATAAACTTTAATTGTCTCTTACGGGGTCGTGATTTAACTTGAAAATTTAACTTGTTTAATATTTATAAATTTTTATAAATATTTTTTTGTGATGCATATATTGTGTGAATTACCAAATTTTTTGGATGCGGACGCAAAAGAAAACTTTTTAGGATGCATATATTTTATAAACTATAAATGAACCAAAAGTCAATAAATTTAGTTCAAATTTCATTTAGGTTTAGTTTGTTTTAACGTAAAACCTTTTCTAAAAAACTCAAAAAAGGTATTTTCTATCCTTCAATGTTTAATACAACTGAAAATCTTTGTCAAATCGAAAACATTTTTGGTTAACTAAAAAAGACTTTCTTTAAGCTGTGCAAAATGTTTTTTTTTTAAACTATTTTTTAAGTCTAAGTTTTCCTTTCTTGCACGCACTCTTTCACACTTCATGTTTTAAATGCTGCCAAAATTTGCCGTTCGCCGTCAATTGTCATCATCCATCGTTGCTTTCTGTACAAGCTAAACTTCACAGAGCTAAAATCATTTTTCTCTCTGAAAATCTTTTCTAAAATTAGTACTGTTTCGGCGATTTTCATTCTACCAAAAAAAAAAAAAAAAACAACCGAATTTTAATATTGAAGGACCTCAGCCTTTCAATCTTCCCCATAGGAACACGGACAGCCTTAGCTTTCACTTTCACTGGATTCCTTTGCTTCAACGATGCATGTTTCCTGTCATCATTGTCAACCATATAACTCGAGCGCTGGTCCTCATTGTACCCAAAACCAGTACAAATCTGCTAGCTTTGTCCTCACCTTTGCTAGGAGTAGGACCATTTCGGCTTAATTAGTTCTAGTTGAATGGCCAAGTGCGTTTCTATATTTCCTTTTACCATATATATCACTTGTAAAAAGGGAAAAAAAATAAATAAAAAAATTGTTAAATTGGTTTTTGTTGTAACAAATAACTCTTTGTGCGTAGACACAATTCTAAACCTGAGTTGTGGGTAGGAGACACAATTCTAAATCCGACGCATCTAAACACTTGTTTCAGGAACATAACTCTAGCCTAAAAGCTTAAGCTAATGGGCTAAGATCTACTTAGGCATATTGTATTTTTTTCTTTTATATTTTCTCAATGTGAGATACAATACTCACAAGTACACTCACAACAGAGAACATGATATTAAAGTCGAACGCTTCAGTGTGGTACGCGAAGTATGAACCCTAAGGCAACTAGACTAGATGTTATTGGACTGGAGCCACTTCATTGCACTTGTACCCGCCAAAGGTTCCGGGATCTTCTTTGGTGGATCACTAAGGGAAAAATGGAAGTGGTTCGGCCAATTTTAACAATTTTCGTTAATTTGTAAGAAAGCTGCCAAATGAAAGCACGTGAAGGCTCTATAGTATTACCTTAATTAATTAACGCTAATTGTACAGCCTCCCAAAAAAGTGAGATGTAGACAAATAATTGTTCGGTTGTTTATAGACTTTTCTGTCACATATTAGTTTATCTTATCGTTGGTAATTATATTATAAAGTTTTTTTTGGACTTTCTGGGTGATGAAAGAGACTTTTTTAAACAGTAAACTTGCTCCTCAAGTACTATGGAATGGGTCATATACATGATGATGGTTGTGTTTGTTAAACTACACGAACTGTTCATGAACCACAGCACTGTTTATGGATAAAAAAAAGAAAAAAAAGAATAATAATAATTGGTCTGGGAAAATAAAAAAGTGGTATTGAGAGGTAAAAATTTTTGTTTTGTAGTGATTTTTTTATTTAAATAGTAATAAAAAATAAATGATTTGATATAATAGTAAGAATTTTTTTTGAGCAAAAAAAGAAGTGAATAGTGTGGTGGATGTGAGGGGGTTTAACAAACACCCCCTCAGATTGAATGCTGTTAATGTTATTTTCTTCTTCTTTCAGAGGAAAAAAAATGGAGCTTTTCTTTGATCACCCAAAAAAAAAAAAAAAATAGAAAAACAATTTTGTATGCCCACTGTAATACAAGCCTATATATCAAAGGGTGGTATTAAAGAATTGCAAGCCCTACAATGCTATAGAATTGCAGGGGATCTCTTAATCCAAGTCTGTAGATTCATCGGTTGACGATTTTTTCAATTGCAAAAAAATTATTATATTCTTGATCTCTCTCCTTGCAGCCTCACCAAAACCATTTTTCTGGTTATTTTGGTGAGGCAATGATTTGATTCATTAACTTCAGCAACGACTGGAAACACAAAGCCAAACTTCAAATCTTTTTGAAAGAAGTCTCAAATGTGCAGTCAATTACATGAGGACTAATCTATTACGCATTTGCTTCACAAATTGGCAACAAATTTGATTTCATTGACCATCTTAAGCATGAATTTGGGTCCAAAAATTTAGTGAACATGAAGGCACATAACTAAAACACAGAGATGAACACAAGATAAATATAGAAACAGATTAGTTGCTGAGCTCATTGGAAGAAGAACATGGACATAAGAACTTTTCCCTTGTCCAGTGCAGGTTTTGTACTCCTGGGCTTCTCTGTCTGCTTGTTTTGAAGAAAGGCTGGTTGTCTTCACCATGAAGTCCCCAAAGGATAAAAGAGACAAAGATGGGGGAAAAGCTTGGGAAGCTCATCCATACAAGCAATGGTTCTCCTTACAACTCTAATAGAAAGAGAATTTAGCTCAACAAAATTCTCTGCTCACTATCATTATTATCTTTTGGAAGTTTCCCCTCAAATATCCTCTCCCTTGCCTTGCTAGCCTGCAATATCAAGAAACCCAATATTAAAGCATTTAACCATCTAAGATGTTATAGTTGTGATTGATTATTACAATGATTGTCAAATAATCCCAACTTTTCTTCTCTTTTAACCCAAACATCTTGGCAACCAAGCAGAGCAAATGGAAATCTTGGGCTAGACTAAGATCAAAAGCATCAAGAGATAAGAGTGCAGGAGGGACCTGTTTTTCCCAGTTTGTGCAACTTGTTATAATACAGAGCAGTATTGTCTGAACAGAAGCACCAATTTGTATTCCAATCCAAAGCCCCCTTCCTCTTAACTGTGTCCTGAAGCCCAAGGCTGCAGCAACTGGAATCCCACAAAGATAGAAAGCCCCAAGGTTGACATAGGCCCCTATATGCTGCCACCCACATCCTCTAGCAATACCTGAGATAACGCACACTAGGTAGTGTTAAAATAAATATTAAATGATTAAATTTATCTCTTTCTATAAACTTAAGTTTTTAGAATAACTAATGATTTAAAAGATAGAACCGTGCACAAGCTTATATTCTTAATAGACATCAATCATTGACAAAAATGAGAGATTTTCAACCTGAGAGCACCGCTTGTATACTGTCCAGTATAATTGACAGAGAAACCAGAGGAGCCATGGTTGTGACATAGTCCACAACTTCCTTCTCATTGCTAAAAGTGTAACCAAATACACGGCGGTTGGCAAGAATGCTTGAGCTTACTATACTTGTCTCTGCCACTGCAAGAAACAACACAGCAAAGACAGCTATACGAGCACCTTGAGGGTTCCCTGCTCCTAACTCATTTGAAACTATAGTACTAAACCAAAAAGGAGGAAAAAAAAAAAAAGAAATCTTAGAGATATGCAATTTTTAGTACAATAGACACCACTAATATGCATATATAAATTTATTTTTCTATATATTTTTGATTCATCAAACCTTGCTGCTGCACCAAGTCCACATGGTATTGCATTGAGTGTTGAGATGGTTGAGAGACTGTCCAGAGAAGTTGACAATAAGGGTCATCAGATTCTTTTGAGGAATGTATATTCTTAGTGCAGAAAGATCAGAAAGAAAATTTTGGAAGATCAAAAGTTTCCTTTATCTGAAATATTTCAAGAAAACTTACCATACAGAAAGAACTGAAGTTTCAAGCTCTGGATTTGGTAATAGCCCAGAAAACAATATAAGAAGCTCAAAAGACCACCACTCAAGGCTGCAAATATCAAAATGAATAGACACATCAAAGAAGAATAACATAATAAAGCAGAACATACAAACCCTTTCCTTACAACTGGGTAAAATGTAGACAATTACCGACTCATTACAGCAGATGGGATAGCAAACCGAAAGAACTCCCTAATTCCTTGGAAAATCTCCATAGAAATTGGTGCGCGGGTTTTCGCGCAGGCAGAAGAGTACTTCATGTATAATCCGAGGCAAATCACATTTAACCAATATGAAATACTAATAGCTAATGCTGCTCCATGGTTTCCCAGTCCAGATTTGAATACTAAAACCCAACATAGAGGTATGTGAAAACAAAGAGTGGCACAAGAGCTTATCAGCATTGGCAGGATCAGACTTTGTGTCTGGAAGTATCTAACAAGTGGTTGAAGAGTGGCATATGCAAAGAGTGCAGGAACAAGCCAAATGATGAATTTACCAGCTTCACGTGAAATTATAGGGTCTTGGCCTATCAAAACTAGTAACTTTCCCACGTATATCCATATCAAAGACACAGGAATACAGACTAAGTTGAGAGAAAATATAGCAGTGTAAGCTTGAACTCCAAGCTTTCGATATTGTTGAGCTCCATAAGCTTGCCCACATAGAGTTTCCAGCGCACTTGCCATTCCCAACTGTTTGAGACATACAAAATACCAAAATTCAATTTCAGTTCTTCTTTAGAACATTTGACTCACAATCATGCAATCTATTTCTTTGTAGATGCATGACTTCACTCATGTCTTCTAAGACTCTGAATTAATGAAACCAAGATATGTCAGTAACAATTGATGGTCACACTGTTATTGTTAATTTCATCCTTACCCCCAAGTAAATGTCATTGAAAAGCTAATCATTCAAAATTTGACCACCACCCAAAAATCTTATATTACTTCCAAGGAGTTGGTGAGAAGTACTTTCAATGACAAATTTACTAACCTTTATCTCTTCTTCAAAAGAATATTAAGAAAAAGCAGGCCTTTGAATGTACAAACATGAAAATGCATCAACTTCAGAGGCTGTGGACCTGTGGTTACGAAAATTATAGCTTTTGTGGGGACAATGATAGCTGACCAAGGAAGCAAATCATCACCGGATGCCGGTGCAATATTTTGCAACGACCGTTAAATTACCATTTATCTCAAAAACTTTAGCTAATAAGAAATAGAACCACAAATGTCTCCTTGTGAAGCTGCTCTGATATCAAAATCAATAATATTGACACCTGCATAAGGAGTACAAGCCACTAATGGACCATTTTCCTCCTTTCTTCATCAGTGGAGTAAAAAAATCCACTTCATAGCGTTTTTGTTTCATCTAGTCTTGTAAAGAGCCACCTTAGGGAATGAATACCCAAACCCATATATGCTTAAAACTTTATTTTAAGAACTCTTTTTCAAAAAATAAATAAATAAATAAGAACCAAAAAAGTGTAGAACTTGAGGTAGTATTTGCTCGAGAAATGTGTAAGGAGCACATTATTTCCTCATGTAATAGTTATCACTGAGCTTTATAAAATCTGGTAAGCTTGTTGGTGCCTTCACTTCATGTTTAAGGTTTTCATGTGTTTTTAATTATGGAGCACTCTGTGGTACCTTATAATAACTCCTAGCTTTTGTAAACAATTTTCTTGTAAGACAATTGAAATATTAGGATAAGGGTTTGTCTCGGTTCGAGTGAAATGGATAGAAATCATATCATTTCACAGATTTAATAGTATATATGTTTGTTGTCGCATGATGAATATATTGTCGGATGTCGCATGATGAATATATTGTCGGATGTCATTTAAAAGTTTACAGTTACATACAACAAAACAAAATTGTTAACCCAACTTATTAACTAATTCCATATGCGCCAAATAAACTCCACCGCCAGTTCTAAATTGCCAGAACATTTTTACTCATTCCACTAAATTACCACAGTAATTTGATGAAGATTGCTCAAAGACAGATTGGTGATCATCCAAGAAGAAAATAGTAGTGTTATTGTAAAAACAGGTTACAAACATGCATGTCATGAAACTGAGACAACTGTACTATTAAAGACTACAAAAACTGAAAAAAAAAAAAAAAAAAAAAAAAAAAAAAGAAAGAAAAGAAAAGTGGATCATATATATATATGAAAGAAGACTTACAAGAAGACTGAAGCCGGTGACCCCAGAAAGAGAGATGGCAATAGCAGTGCTAGAGAGAGCAAGTTCACCGAGATGACCCACCATCATGAGTGAAATGACCTGCAACATGTACTGTGATAGAATCACTGCTACCATGGGACCTGCCAAGACGCCTAACCTCTTCAGCTCCACCGTAAAAACACCCCATGTTAGAGATATGGGAGTTTCTGCCTTTTTATCTTCTCTTCCTTTTGGCAACAAAGTTTCTTCCATGTCTTTCTTTGTGTCTGGCATGGAAGCTCTAGTACTCTTAGCCGCCTCTCTCGCTGAAATTTGGAATTTCAGAGAGAAAGGAGAAGACTAGAAGAGCTTAATTTGGTCTTTTGCCATTTTATGAGGTGTTAGAACAGTTTTCAACACGGTGGATGCGCTTTCTTTGGGATCTTCAATACGTCGTCGTGCACTCCAAATCACTACAAAAAAGGCAATATTGTCAAGGGGGTCCCCGGGGACACTCCGATGTTATGCTTCGGCGCACAATAATTCAATATGCTCAATAATATGTGTGAGGATATTTCAGAATTCAAGATGATTTAGTACCTTGTGTAGGGGCCTATTTATAGGCTTGGAGAGTTGAAGTAGATTTGAACTGGATCTTCTTATTTGAATTGGTTTGAGAGTCCAAAGTTGAGATAGAGCTCAACAGTTATCATGCAGAGATAAACATTCAACCGATATTATGTAGAGATAGTATTGAATAGTCATCTTGTAGAGATAAGTAGGACGTCTTTATTCCAATATTATCCTGATTGGAATATAAGACTATTAATTAATTAAATAGCCTTTGCTATTTAATTAATATCTTCATGGACCTATCATTGGCCATTGGGCCCAGAATTTGATGGGCTTGTAGGGTGAATTTATTCCGAACAGTTACCCCCCAATTCCCTTAGCCAAGGTACTTGGGTAATGGGAATTTAGTCAAAGTCCTCTGGCGGCTTGTTGTTTGACCTTGTCCGAGACTCGTGTCTCCCTAGTGAGTGTGCTTTGAACTCGTCAATTGGAGCTCTTCAGCTCTGTTTTTGGCATCGCCTGAGTTCCCGAGAGCACCCCCCAGCTCTATCCTTTGCCCGGGGTTAAACCCATCCTAGTTCCGAGATACCTTTGTTCCCCGTTCGCCTTGGGGTGATTTCTTGTTTTTGTTCAAGGTTTTCTCTTTGTCTCCTTGTTGCCGCGAGTACCCCCAACTCTTTCCTTTGCCTGGGGGTTAAGCCTATTATATCCTTGAGACACCCGGGGATCATGCCCGATTCTCTCACAAATGCCTTTATTCCTTGTTTGCCTTGGGGTGATTCATTGTTTTTGTCTAAGGTTTTATCATTGTCTACGAGAATGAACCTGTACAATACTCTGTTAATAATGATTTATAAGTCTTTCAATAGACTAACCTTTTGCTCCCCGTTCATCTTGGCGTAGCTCCTTGTTTTTTACCGGGTTGTCTCCCGTTAATTGTTTTTACCCAAGGTTGTCTCCTGGTCCTTGTTTTAGAAGGTTGTCTCCTTATTCTTGTTTTTGCCTAAGGTTTTCTCCTTGTCCTCGTTTTTGCCCAAGGTTTTCTCCTTGTCCTTGTTTTAGAAGGTTGTCTCCTTATTCTTGTTTTTGCCCAAGGTTTTCTCCTTGTTCTCGTTTTTGCCCAAGGTTTTCTCATTGTCCTTGTTTTTAGAGGGTTGTCTCCCTATTCTCGTTTTTGCCCAAGGTTTTCTCCTTGTCCTCGTTTTTGCCCAAGGTTTTCTCCTTGTCCTTGTTTTAGAGGGTTGTCTCCTTATTCTTGTTTTTGCCCAAGGTTTTCTCCTTGTTCTCGTTTTTGCCCAAGGTTTTCTCATTGTCCTTGTTTTTAGAGGGTTGTCTCCCTATTCTCGTTTTTGCCCAAGGTTTTCTCCTTGTCCTTGTTTTACAGGGTTGTCTCCCTATTCTTGTTTTTATCCAAGGTTTTCTCCTTGTCTCCGGGGTGAATCTTCTTGTTTTTTACTGGGTTGTCTCCCGTTAATTGTTTTTACCCAAGGTTTTCTCCTTATCTCCGGGGTAAATCTTCTTGTTTTTTACCGGGTTGTCTCCCGTTAATAGTTTTTAACCAAGGTTTTCTCCTTGTCTCCGATGGTGATATATCCGGGGGTGACATACCCGGCTCTTCCTTTGCCATATCCGGGAGTGATATACCCAGTTCTTCTTTAAAATATCCGGGGGTGATATACCCGGTTCTTTTTTGAAATATCCGGGAGTAATATACCCGGTTCTTCTTTGAAATATTCCGGAGTGATATACCCAGTGCTTCTTTTCCATATCTGGGAGTGATATACCCGGTGCTTCATTTTCCATATCCGGGAGTGATATACCCGGTTCTTCTTATTCGAGATAGAGTATCCCCGGAATGTAATAATTTGGAATAAGAATTACCTTATTCTTACAACCAATCGAAACCAAATTTGGAATTTAAACCAAAATAGCCTATTCCTAAGCAAAAATAGGAATATAAACTTGAACCAGGATAGCCTATTCTTCAACTAGAATAGGAATATAAACTTAACCAGAATAGCCTATTCATAAACCAGAATGGGAATATAACTGAATAAGAAAAACCTGTTGCCAAACGCCATTTCTTCTTTCTTTTTCACAATTCTTTCTACGCACAGCAGCTATTTCTTGTGCAGATCGGAGGTGAGGGTCAGATTGGAGGCGTGGGTCATGCCATACGCTTGGGTTTTCGGCAGCAGCCGTGGAGGCCAATGATCGGCTGAGCTGTGTGCTTGACGGCCTCGGGATTGACGACGCTACAGTCTAGAGATCGGTGACGCTGCAGTCTGGAGGTTGGCGGTGCTACCGATCTAGAGATCGGCGATGCTGCGTCTGTTTGGAGATCCGTGTGACTGAGCTTGGGGCTTCTACAGTCCAGAGAGCTGCGGGTTGGAGCTCCGGCGGTCTGGTTTGGAGATCGGCAATCACGGGTCTGGGCCGTGTGATTGGATCTCCGGCAGTAGTGGGTCTCCAGCAGTTCGGTTTAGAGGTTTGGCAGTAGTGGGTCGCCGGCTTGGGTGGTGCGGATCTGGGCTCCGCGGGTCAGGGCTCCGGCAGCGGCGGTCTGGTCCTGAAGGCAGCCGCGATTTGGAGGTGCTGCAGGTCTTCGGCAGCAGCGTGACCGGCAATTTGCAGAGATGTGCAACCGGCGATCTGGTTTGGTGTTGGACTAGACATGATTTCACTTGAAGCAGTGAGCGTAAATCTGAAATGCGGATCTGTGCAAATTTACTATGGACAACGCAAATCGGCAAGTACTTCCGGTGGGTTGTCGCCGGAATGCCTGTTCACACCGTGATGAATTTTTTTATTTTATGAGAAACGAATAATCGTCCCCACAGACGGCGCCAAACTGTTAGAACAGTTTTCAACACGGTGGATGCGCTTTCTTTGGAATCTTCAATACGTCGTCGTGCACTCCAAATCACTACAAAAAAGGCAATATTGTCAAGGGGGTCCCCGGGGAACCGGGGACACTCCGATGTTATGCTTCGGCGCACAATAATTCAATATGCTCAATAATATGTGTGAGGATATTTCAAAATTCAAGATGATTTAGTACCTTGTGTAGGGGCCTATTTATAGGCTTGGAGAGTTGAAGTAGATTTGAACTGGATCTTCTTATTTGAATTGGTTTGAGAGTCCAAAGTTGAGATAGAGCTCAACAGTTATCATGCAGAGATAAACATTCAACCGATATTATGTAGAGATAGTATTGAATAGTCATCTTGTAGAGATAAGTAGGACGTCTTTATTCCAATATTAGCCTGATTGGAATATAAGACTATTAATTAATTAAATAGCCTTTGCTATTTAATTAATATCTTCATGGACCTATCATTGGCCATTGGGCCCAGAATTTGATGGGCTTGTAGGGTGAATTTATTCCGAACATGAGGTATATATATATATATGCAGTGGCGGAGCCACATTGCTCTTTGGGGGTGCCGTGAAGATTAAAAATTTTTTTTTTTCCTACCCACGGCACCCCCATCTGAGCCTAACGTGAGGTTTCAGACCTCTTTTGAAGGCAAAATGAAAATGGAAGACAAATATTATTGGATATAAAGCATTGAGAAAAGATTTTTAGTAATTTTCTCCAATAAAGTGGCATAGTTGGCAAAAAATTCTCCTTCGCTGCAAAAGGTTTCAAGTCGTTTATTGGTTTCCGGGAAGAAGAACTTAACCCAATTAATTTTGCAGCAGTTACTGGTCAGCTTTGAAACTTTTGACACTTACTTAGCTTTGGATCCAAAAAATGCTTATAAATTATTTAAAATTGACGATATATGTATGATTACGGAGAAGTATTATTCTCTTAGATTTTTCTAAGTATGACAAAATTAATTTGAGATATATGTGCTTGTTGATCCAACATTATAAAATTTGTCTTCCATTGCAGAATTATGCCAAGGATTGGCAAAGACAGTAAAATCAAAGACAAACTATCTTATTGATAGATTAATTCTTCTTATTTTGACTCTTCTAGTGTCTATAACAACTACTAAACGATCATTTTCAGCAATGAAAATTGTTAAAATATGACTTTACAACAAAATGGAGGATGATTTTTTTTGCAAATAATTTTGTTCTTTATATTGAAAGGAAAATTGCTGAGAGTTTCAATTTAGATTCGATACTTGATATTTTGTACTTCTAGGAGACCGTAAAGTGCAGTTCTAGACACTTTTTTTTTTTTTTTGTATTTATGTCTTTCTGATATAGTGCCGGCATATTATATTTCTAATATATCAATTTAAGTATACATTTATGAACTTTTATAGATATTTTTTTTGTGATGCATATATTGTGTGAATTACCAAATTTTTAGGGTGGAAAAAACTTTTAGGACGTCAAAAAAATTTTGGCGCGCGGCACCCCTAATATGAACTGTCTGGCTCCGCCACTGTATATATGTCCAGATATTATGTTTGTTGACGTGTGTTAGGGGTATTCTTTATTTTTTATTTTTTGAAAAATGGGCAGTTTTTGTGTTTTGAGTGTTAATTTATTTTGACTTAAAAAAACAGAAAACAAAGTCAATAACAATTTTTTTTTTTTTTTTAAGAAAATGAAATCAAATGAGAGATGATTGGCCACCCCAAACAAAAGCTTCGAGAGTGGCCACGGTCGAAGATCAAGTGTCGTATGCAATGCAGAAGTATACATCAAAGGCATGCAACTGATCCAAAGTCTACACCGATTTCAACTCTAACATAGAAATTAGATGTAATAAGGATTCAGATAATCAATTGAACAAAGTTTCTTATGTTATATATCCTTAAGCCCCCGAATATTAGTAAAGAAGAAATATCATAAACTCTTTTAGTCACAACCACCCCTTAACCGAGAAGCTTTGGGTGCCGATCGCATACTATTTTAAGAAATTTTGTCAGAACATTATTCAATTTCAATTACAAAATTTGGTTGTTCATGTGTTGTTAGAAACAATAAGAATAGTAAGATCCAATTCTTACAATATCTTAATATAGTTAATACCCATTTATTAATTATAGTAATACCCGTTTCGTTTCTATTCCTAGTCATGATATATAGTCCATTATTTGTTTTGTTCGATCTTATTTCCTTGTTGAAGTTGATTTTTTTTTTTTTTTTCTTTTTCTGAAGTTGAGTAAATTCCATTGAGGCCCTACAACAACATATTGGGGGTGTTTGTTAAACCCCCTCACATTCCCTCACATCCACCACACTATTCACTTCCTTTTTTTTCAAAAAAAATTCTTACTATTATATCAAATCATTTACTTTTTATATCACATCATTTACTTTTTATTATTATTTAAATAAAAAAATTACTATGAAACAAAATTTTTTACCTCTCAATACCACTTTTTTATTTTTTCATACCAATTATTATTATTCTTTTTTTCTTTTTTTTTTTATCCATAAATAATGCTGTGGTCCATGAACAGTTCCGTGTAGCACAACCATCTTGAAAGAAAGTTGTTTCTTTCTTACGTTTACGTCATTCAATCAATGAACCAAGAGAACATTCGTGATGGGATGTCAGTATATCTTCAAAATTGTAACTCTCCAAGGTATTTTTATAATCATCTTGTCGGTTAGTGGCCACGACTAAAATGTCACTTCACTTGGACCTAGCACATTAATAATTCACTCAGTGCCAATAACTCCAAAAAAAAATACATAAAATTAATATTTCTATATATATATATATTGAAAAAGAAAAGGTCATTTTCCTAGGAGAATCTGTCTCATTCTCTAACTTCCCAAACAGGGTCATAGCCGAAAAAGACGTGGGGGTTTCAAAAAAATTTCAATAATAGTAATAAAAAACAAAATCTCGAGAAAAAAACAAGACAGTAATGAAACAAATAAACATGTACAGTACTCACGTACACGGTACATCTCACGTAGGAAATGCCGAAAAAGGCCCAGAACTCTTTTACTCGTCTCTTCCTCTTCATTGTTTCCCCACTCTGAAGCTGTGGCTGTGACTGTGACTGCAGTGGCTGTGAGGGAGAGCAACAGAGAAAACATGGACAAGAGCTTGCTACTGAAAGAGAGCCGAGAGAAGGCTGAGGGCTGTTTAAGCCTAACATGGGCTGCGTTTGCTCAAGAGGCCAAAAGGGCGGGTTACTTGGCTGGACCGATGGTGGCTGTGAATTTATCACAATACTTTCTGCAGATTATTTCCATTATGATGGTTGGTCATCTTGGGGAGCTCTCTCTCTCTAGCACTGCTATTGCCATCTCCTTTGCTGCTGTCTTCGGCTTCAGTCCTGTTGTAAGTGCTTTTTCTTTTTCATATTTCCTTTTTCTTTTTCTTTTTTTTCTTTTTATCTCATCCTCCATGTCTTTTTCTCTGCCATGTTTATACCCTTTTGGGGAATAGCAAACAGTACGAAGGTGGGCATGAAATCCAGAAATGGGTAGGTTTGGGGTTTTATTTGGATGGAGAAATCCCATCAACTCGGATACCAAATTGCTAGAGATTAAAATACATTTTACAATGGTCTTTTACAATTAATGTGACGGTTTATAATTTGTAAAATAATTAAACAAAAAAAATTATTAATTTAATTAATTAGTAGCTGATTTTTTAAATATACACTCATAATTATCTTACTAATTATTGATTGCCTCGTTAACTTGCAAAGGAGATTGTAGTAAAAAGTGTACCACTCAATATAGTATACTATTAGGATGCTACTCATTTTGACCCAATTATGCTATATTAATTATTCACACTTGCGGTGTTTTCAATGTAAGACCCAATCTTTTTATACTCGCATTTGTATATTCAACAATCTCCCACTCACGTATGAACTATCACTACATTTTTACACTTCCTTTTAAATAGAAGCTTTTAATCCTACTCCAAGGACTCTCCACTCTTGTTTGTTTATGTGCCATGAACCTTTGTTCCTTACTCTAGAGATCATCATTGATACCTGCACCTTGAACATTTTTTTCTACTCTAGGGACTCGTTTGCTCTTGTGCTATGAACCTTTACCCCTTATTCTAGTGTCCCCTATCCATGCCTACGCCCCTCCACTATATTGCATACCACTATTGACTATGATACCACTTGTTTAGGAGATTGACACGGTTCGAAAGTTTTTATTAAGATCTTAATATAGCATGTTGATTGTTGAGACATCATCGAACCCAAAAGCTTAAGCCTATGAGTTTGTACCTAACTATATTATATTTACCACTCACATTTGTAAGGTATTTTCAATGTGAGACTCCGGGGTTGTTTGTTAAACAACATGCCATCCCAAGTAATGTTTGGTGAGAAAAAAAAAAAAAAAAAAAAAAAAAAAAAAAAGAGTAATAATTAGTATAGAAAAGTGAAAAAATAGTATTGAAAAGTGGAAAAAGTTTTGTTTTGTAGTGATTTTTTTATTTGAATAGTAGTAAAAAGTAAATGATATGATATAAAAAGCAAATAATGTGATATAAAAAATGAGAATGTTTTGATATTGATTTTTTTTTAAAAAAAAAGAGATGAATAGTATTTGAGGGTGGGAGGGTATTTAACAAACACCCTCTCAATCTGTTTACACTTATCAATATACCATGTTAAATCAAATCATATTCCAAAAAGATGCATACAATAAGGAAAGAATATTGGGTAATCCATATTGATAACAAACTGATCAATGACTTTCACATGCCAAACAGTTTGGAATGTCAAGCGCACTGGAAACCATATGTGGGCAAGCTTATGGAGCTAAGCAATATCAAAAACTAGGAAATCAAACATACACATGCATTTTCTGTCTATTATTGGTCTGTCTCCCTCTGTCTCTTCTGTGGATCTGCATGGGAAAGCTGCTCGTTTTCATGGGCCAAGACCCTGTAATTTCACATGAAGCCGGTAAATTCATAGTGTGCCTCATTCCTGCACTCTTTGCCTACGCAACTCTTCAATCTCTGGTTCGATATTTCCAGACGCAGAGTTTAATCACCCCCATGCTTGTAAGCTCTTGTGTCACCCTCTGTTTCCATATACCTTGCTGCTGGGTTTTAGTGTTCAAGTCTACACTAAAACATCTTGGAGGAGCTTTGGCTATTGGCATGTCTTATTGGTTGAATGTCATTTTGCTCGGATTATACATGAAGTACAATAGTGCCTGTGCAAAAACCAGGGCCCCCATTTCTATGGAGATGTTCCAAGGAATTGGAGAGTTCTTCCGTTTTGCTATCCCTTCTGCTGTAATGATTTGGTAATTATTTCTCCTCCTATTTTATAATATAGAAGAACTTTTTTTTTTTTTTTTCTTCTTAAACTTCACTTACCCCTTAAGTTATATCCTTTTTGCAGTCGTATTTTAACCTTTAAAAAGTTGTAATGTTAGGTCGCCATCTTTGAAAATTTTGCAATGTTACTATTTCATTAGGATTTTCTATTAAAGCTTAATGGAGGACGCAGAAATACCCAAAATACTGTTACTCACAATGTGACCCATTGCAACCATTTGTGGGTTTCATTTTTTTTGTTAAAAAAAAAAAAAAAATTGAATTATTTAATTAGGATGATATTATATTTTTCAAAGTTTTATAAGGTTATAAAAGACATTTCGCATATGTACTGCTTTAACCCTAAACTTTAATGGTAGGGCAACATTGCAAAGTTTTCAAGATAGCGAAATGACATTGCAATTTTTTAAAGACTAAGAGTTTGTTTGGGTGTGCGTTTGAGGGGCCTAAAAGTGCGTTTAATAATCAAAAAGTTTGTTTTAGGAAAAAAGTACTCGTTTGGTAAAAAAATTGAAAGTGTTTTTAAGGGTCAAAAAAAAAAAAAGCCAAAATGCACTTTTGGTAAAAGCTTCATTTTTAAGCTTTTGCTAAAAAATATTTTTTTACTTAAAAACTCTATTTATCAAATACAATCTCAAACATGCTTTAAGAATACAATTGTAAAAGTGATTGAAACATCGTGGGAATGTAAGTGGAGTTTCCCTTGTTTTTTGTTTTTGTTTTTTGTTTTAACTCCTATGTTTCTCATGTTGGTCATTCATAGCCTTGAATGGTGGTCATTCGAGCTGCTTACCTTGCTGTCGGGGCTATTACCAAATCCGGCGCTTGAAACTTCAGTACTGTCCGTGTGGTACATCAAATTTCTCTAAGTTTTCAGATTTAGAACACTTTTAAGTGATTCGTTGGAAACTGCTATTTGAAATTTAGTTCTATCTCCACCTGCACTAAAAAAAAACTTCAGAGACTACGAATGAGATCAATTCATCAAATGTGATTGAACTAAATTTCCACTTTTCTAAACAGTTTAGCAACACTCTCAACTCTCTACATGATACCAGATGGACTTGGCGCTGCAGCAAGGTTTGCACCAAAGCACACAATATTGATACACAGTTGATTATATGCATCCAATTCTACTTAAATTGTGTGAAAAAAAATGCTCTGTTTCTGGTGGGAATTGTAGCACTAGAGTTTCAAATGAGTTAGGAGCTGGGAACCCACAAGCCGCACGTTTGGCTGTCACTGTAGTAATGCTTATTACAGTCACAGGGGCACTCATAATCAGCTCAGCCCTTTTTGCCAGCCGCCATGTTTTTGGTTACATTTTCAGCAATGAGAAGGAAGTAGTAGACTATGTTACAACCTTGGCTCCTCTGGTATGTCTGTCGGTTATTCTGGACAACTTACATGGAGTCCTTTCAGGTTAATGCATTTTTTTTCCCTATTGGTCTACAATTTCTTATATACTTTTGAGATAAATGGTGATTTTGACGGTCAAAACAAAATTACATTTCAAGGCTTGGATTCTTGGGTAACTAAATCTTCTGTTTCTATAAATCAGGTATTGCTAGGGGATGTGGGTGGCAGGACTTAGGTGCTTATGTCAACCTCGGATCATACTATCTATGTGGACTTCCAGCTGGTGCCATATTGGGTTTTTGGGTACAGTTGAGAGGAAAGGGCCTTTGGATTGGAATACTAATTGGTTCTTTTGTGCAAGCAGCTCTGCTCTCTATCATAACAAGTTGTACGGACTGGGGAAAACAGGTCTATATATCCTCCTCTTTTCTTTTTCTTTTTCTTTTTTTTTTTTTTTCATTTTCCAATAGCTTCAGCTACTATATAGGAAGAACTCCCATTGAAATGGGTTGTATTTGGTGAACATGCCATTGAAATGGGTTGTATTTACTGGGTCATCTTGATGTTGCAGGCAAGTAAAGCAAGGGAGAGGATATTTGAGGGAAGATCTTCGGTAGAAAATGGATTAAAGTGACTGAATTTTGATGAGCTAAATTAAATCATCTTATTCCACTGCTGTGAGCGGAAAAATATTGCTTAAACTAATGAAAACTAGGAGATTTTTGCCTACACTTCTGCTATATGCATTCAATGTTCTACATAGATCTTCTATCATCAATCACATGAGGACTCATTTATTAAGCATTTGCTTCACAAATTGGCAACATATTTGGCTTCATTGACCATCTTAAGCATGAAATATTTGAGTTTAAATTTTTCTTGAACATGCGAGGCACATAACTAAAACACCAGATTGATTTGGTTTGGCCAAGCTACAGAGCAATGAACTCAAGATAAATATAGAAACAGATTAGTTGATGAGCTCATAGGAAGAAGAACATAGAAATAAGAACCTTGCCCTTGCCCAGTGCAGGTTTTATGCAGAGTTCCTTCACATATTTTTGGCAAGGAACATTTTGCACATATGGCTACGCAAATTCCCAGCTACTTTTATTTAGAATCTAAACATTATTTCTGTATGTTATTGCTAGGGTTGTACAAGCGGTTACGTTTAGTGGTTATTAGCTCTAACTGCAACTGTCTTAGGCAATTATTGACTTTCAATAACCGGTGGTTTTATAACCGATTTTTATAGATGACTTTTTGAAGGTGTTTTGGACCTTCTTTATGCCTATTTTTTAGGCTTATTTTAAATAGTTTTGTATTAGAGTGTTCTCAAAAAGCAAAAAGAACATGCTATGTTTTGGACCAGGAAATGTTTTAGAATAGGCTTGGCCCAAAACGGTGATCACATAATGTGAACAAGATAAACCCAACATAATGTTCACACATATACACGACCGAATCCACTAATCCTAATACAAATGAAAAGAGGCCTAGCACAAACACACCATTAAAAACATTACATAAAAGCCAAATCCAAACAAACACCAACATTAGGAAATCCACATTCAAATCTCAAATCCAAAACAAACGTCAACATTAGAAAATCTAAGAAGCTCACCCAAAATATATATAAAAGAGACAAATATGGGGGAAAAGCTAGGAAGCTCATCCATACAAGCAATGTTTCCCCTTATAACTCTAATAGTAAGAAAATTTGGCTCACCAATGTTCTCTTTTCTCTATCCTCTCCCTTGCCTTGGCAGCCTGCAATATCAAGAAACCCAATAGAAACAACCCCCTTAAAAGGCAGACCATCACTAAAACTCACACAAAATCTTAGAGCATTTAACCATCTTAAGATGTTGTGGTCGTGATTGACTATTACAATGATTGTTAAATAATCCCAACTTTTCTTCCCTTTTCCTCCAAACAAACGTGCCACACTTGTGGGTTCCCTGCTCCTAATTCATTTGAAACTCTAGTACCAAACCAAAAAGGAGAAAAAAGAAATCTTAGAGATATGCAATTTTAAGTAAAATAGACACCACTAATATGCATATATAAATTTATTTTTCTATATATGTTTGATTGATCCTTGCTGCTACACCAAGTCCATATGGAATCGCATAGATGGTTGTGAAACTGTACAGAGAAGTTTAGCATTTTTAAATTTATTTTTTAAAATAAAAACGGCTAGGGAGATTGATGCCGTTTGAAGTATTTTAGTGAGCCTATAATATAGTATGTTGAAACACCATACAGCCCAAAAGCTTAAACGTATAGGTTTAGGTCCAACAATGCTATATTAACCACTCACATTTCTTATATATTTTCAATGTGAGACTATCATTTTCTTTCTTATGTGTGAGTCCAGCACCATATTGCTATTCTGCCTCTCAAATGAAAGCTATTTATCAATCTTATAGGCCTCTCCAACATCTCTTGTGGGCCATGTGGGTTTTTCCCCGCGCCACGCACCTTTGTCCTTACTTCATGGACTCTCGTTGTGCCTTGTGCCATGAACCTTTTTGCTCATTTTCCATGGACTCTGTTCATGCATACAACTTGCACATTTGTTCATTCAAAAGTCAATTGTTGGATAAAAATATGGTAATTGCGTCAGCTTTGACAATATTATGCTCTTTGGGGGGGGGGGTGTTTGGTGGGGACTTCTATGGGAGATGAAAGAGACTTCTTTACCATTTTTAACAGTTAACCTGGCTCCTCAAGTGTGGAATGGGTGATGTGTGGGATTTCTTTAGTGACTCCATAATGAGTAATTCTATTAGTTCTTTTTGTGTTATTTTTGTGTCCTTCAAAAAATGAGATGACTTTTAAAATCACAATTTGATCAAAATCTAATAATAATCAATTGCAAGTTCAATGGTGATTTTAAAAGCCACATCATCCTTAGAGTGATATAAGACTCACACAAGATAAACTTTTAGTGTTATTCATCCATAATATGTTGTTATAGGGCCTCAAGGGAATTTACCCGTCCAAACCGAATCAATCAACTTCAAAAATCGAACCAACCCAATTCGACAACCATTTGTGATACATTAAAACAAGGAAATAGAACAAAACAGGTAATGGACTATGGTTAAACTTCAAAAGTCAAATCTACCTAAGATGGTAATCCACTTAACACCCAACAGCCTTCGCACCTAGTATATTCCCAAAAAAAATCATATATATTTCCTTAAAAAATAATTTCATTATCTCTCTTAACTCTTAATGTATTAAGTGACAATATCCGCTTTACATTTGAATTCACAATCTTCTCAGGATTGAGAGTCAATGCCATAAGCAGTCCACTATTGTTATGATAGAACAATGACTCACATGGTCCGTTCATTATATTATATTTGTACCAATTAAGATAGATCATTATAATTGATATGTTATAGTTTTATTAAATGGAATGACAATGAACAATAGTTAAGCTACAAGATTTATGGTTTTAATCTTATTAACATACCTAAAATCATATTCATTATAACTTGAGGACTTACATGTATATGATAAATAAAACTGAATTAAAAATCACACTGATATATATACACACACACTTGAGCACAGGTTATTCATACATGTTCAAGCGTGTATATATATATAAAATTATATATACATGACATAACTAAAAAAAAAAAATTATAGTAAAATTGTTTATGTTTCAAAAAAAAAAAAAAAAAAGAATGAAAGTCCTTAATAATATAAATTGTATTTATATTATAAGGGTATTTTAGGAAATAAGATCACAATACAATTCCATTCACCAACATATTGCACTGTACCAAACGAAGGAATAGGATTAGGTAGTCTATTCCAGCGTTACAATCAAACAAAGGAATATGACTAGCTAATCTATTCCCAGTGGTAGCTAATCCTTTTCCAATGGACTAGACAATCCGCGAACCAAACGAGACCTAAGTGCACACGTATAAACAGTAATATGTCTTTTTTTATTATTATTTGAAATAATCCAATAAATTATTTAATAAACTAAAATGTCATATAAAATAAACTGGCTTTTAAGGCATAAATCCTAACAAACTAAGCTCGAGTTTATCATCGAGCTAGATAATCTGTTCAAGCTCAGTTCATTTGTTTTTTAAACGAACTTGACCTTGTTCACAAGTTGCTCAATTAATCTTTTTTTTTTCTTGTAAATTAATACTAATCATATTTAATTAATTATTGTTAAGATTTTTATCATTTGAGTTAATTAAATAAATTGCGAGTTAATTAAATAAATTCCCTCTTGAATATTAAACAATATAATCTTGAGTCTATATATATATCACACATACATCTGTATCAAAATTTACAATTACGATAATTGAAGCTATGACTACTATATTAGGAAGAGAACTCATCTTATCTTTTAAAAATATTTAAGATGTTTACGCTAAAAAGTTAAGAAAAAAAATATAAAAATAGTTTGAGTATTGATTTGAATACTGGTTTAAATGATACCAGTGTTGTTTCATTGAGATGAATATAAATAGACTTTACAAGAGATAAGCTATACATTTGAATGTGATTATATCCTAACAAACTATACATTTGAATGAGATAAGCTATATTTGAATTACAAAGAAAAACTAATCTAAAAGATAATATTTACAAGATAATGTGATCAGACTTCTTTATCTTCAACAATTCTAACACTGCAAGGATTCTTAACTGATGATGTGGTTATACTATTAACATGCCCCCTCAAGTTGATGAGGAGAAAGAAAACCATTAACTTGTCACAAAGTAAAAGAAATCGGGCCCTGGTCAAGCTTTTTGTGAAGATGTCAGAAGGCTATTGATGTGTGGAAATGTAGCGCGCCAAGATATCCTTGTTAAAAACCTTTTCTCGAATAAAATGGTAGTCCACCTCTATGTGTTTCGTACATGCATGATATACGGGGTTAGAGGATAAAGAAAGAGCTCCCAGATTATCAACCCACAAACATGAAAGTGGAATTGGAATTTGTAATTCCTTGAATAACATACGAAGCCAATACATTTCTGAAGCAGTGAAAGCCATTGACCTGTATTCAGCCTCGGTGCTAGATTTGGCCACTATAGGCTTAGTTGCCCAAGAGATGAGACACGGTCCAAGATAAATTCCATAGCCTGTGGTACGTAGATCGTCTATCATCAGGACTACCAGCCCAATTTGAATCACAATAACCATTGATTTTCAAGGAACTTTGAGTATAGTGTAATCCAAAATCAAGAGTACCTTTAAAGTAACGTAGAACATGCTTGGCTGCTATAAGGTGAACACTTGTTGGAGAATGGAGGAATTGGCATAATTGGTTGACACTGTAAGAGATATCAGGCTGTGTGAGTGTACAATACTGCAAGGCACCCACTATATGACGAAATTCAGTTGGATCAGACAGGGGATCCCCAATAAACTGTGAGAGTTTTCCACCTGAGGCACACGGTGTTGAAGCTAGTTTTACCCCATCCATCTTGGTCTTTCGAAGTAAATCAACCATGTATTTAGTTTGCGTTAAGAACAACTCATGACTGGTCCGTGTAGCTTGAATCCCTAGAAAGTAAGATAAAGCTCCCAAATCTTTGACTGCAAATTCACCCTTGAGTTTAGAGGTTAGATGTGTAATTGTAGAAGATGAATTGTTGATTACAAGAATATCATCTACATACACAAGAACAAATACATGAACTGAATTATGATGCAAAGTAAAGAGAGATGTGTCAACAGCTGATCCTACAAACCCAAAATCCACTAATGCTTGAGAAAGTCGCATAAACCAAGCCCGTGGAGCTTGTTTCAAGCCGTAAAGAGACTTGTGAAGCTTGCAGACGTGATCAGGAAAAGTAGAGTCTTCAAAACCCTGAGGCTGTTCCATAAATACCTTCTCCTCAAGAAAACCATGTAAAAAGGCATTAGATATGTCCAACTGATGAATAAACCAATTGAAATGTACAGCCAATGCTAAAACCAAGCGTATGGTGGCTGGTTTAATAACAGGGCTAAAAGTTTCATTAAAATCAATCTCTTCTACTTGATCAAATCCCTTAGCAACTAACCTAGCCTTATATCGATCAATGGTACCATCTGATTTTTGTTTGACTTTGAACACCCATTTGTTGCAAACCACCTTTTTATGTGAAGGTTTAGGACACAATGACCACGTCTTATTATTCAGTAAGGCATTGAATTCGGCCTGCATAGCATCCAACCAGCAAGGGTGTATCACAGCCTGCTTATAAGTTATGGGTTCAATGGTTGGAACAATTGATGATAAGACTTGTAGAAGATATTTCGTTGAGGAGTAGAGGTGGTAGTTGGGAAAAACCTTAGGAGTCAGGGAGTTAGTTTGAGAACGAGTGACCATTCATGGTTGAGGATGTGGTAGTGTTTCGGTTATGGCATGAGAGTCATTGCAAACGTTAGGATCAAAATCTTGAGAGTTGGAGGCCGAAACATGTGGGACGTTTGCTGAAGAGTTGGAGGCCAAAACATGTGGGACGTTTGCTAGAGAGTTGGATGTCGAAACATGTGGGACGTTTGCTGGAGGGTGGGTGACCGTAGCAAGTGATGAGCAAGGGGTTGTAACATTTGGGACGTTGGCTGGATAGTTGGAGGCCGTAACATGTAGGACGTTTGCTGGAGAGTTGGAGGTCGAAACATGTGGAGTGTTTGCTGGAGAGTTGGAGGCCGAAACATGTGGGACGTTTGCTGGAGGGTGGGTGACCGAAGCAGGTGATGAGCATGGGGCCGTAAAATTTGGGACGTTGGCTGGAGGGAGGGAGACCGAAGCAGGTGATGAGTCATGATTGGTGGCCGAAATAGGAGATAAGGATGAATCTGTTGAGGTGTCATTAGAGATGAATTCGGTTTGAACAATATCTAATAAAGGTAAAGAGTTATAAAATTTAAAAGAGAAAGAGATGTACCTGAGGAATTTGCAATGCCCAGAGAAATATCCGCTGCAGGTTGAGTGGAAACAAGTCTCTTGCTATCTAGAAATTGGCCTTCATCAAATACTACGTGTCTGGAGATATAGACACGATTTTCTTCGGGATCTAGACATCGGTACCCTTTTTGAACACTACTATAGCCAATAAAAATGCATCTTTTACTCCCATAGTCCAATTTATGAGAAAAATATGGCCGAAGTAAGGGGTAGCAGTAACAACCAAAAATTTTAAGAAGAGAATAATCAGGATGTTTCTTGAAAAGCTTGAAGTAAGGAGAGAAGTGATCTAAAACTGGGGTAGGCATTCGATTAATCAAATATACCGCAGTTAAGAAAGCATCAACCCAATATGATTTAGGGAGGTTAGATTGTGCTAGAAGAGATAAACCTGTTTCAGTAATATGTCTATGTTTTCGTTCAGAAATGCCATTTTGTTCAGAGGTATATGGACACGTCAATCGATGTAAGATTCCATGCGTGTTGGTAAAAGATTTAAAAGCACTTGAAACATATTCTCCACCATTATCAGTTTGGATTTGCTTTATTTTGCAGGAAAATAGATTCTCAACTAAACTTTTAAATTTAACAAAGCATGAAAGAACTTCAAATTTTTGACGTAAAGGAAACATCCAAGAGAAACGAGAATGATCATCGATAAAAATAACATAGAATTTACAGCCACCAAGTGATATAATGGGGGAAGTCCATACATCCGAGTGAATTAATTTAAGAGGATGTGTGGAGATCCTTTGTGAATCAAAGAAAGGTAATTTTTTGCTCTTGGCAACATGACAAGGATGACACAATTGCTTGGATTTAATTGAGCTCGAAATAGGCAACAAAGATTGTTGAAGAAGTTTGTTGACAACTAAATCTCCTGGGTGTCCAAGACGAGAATGCCAAACATTAAAAAGTGCTGTGACTCCTAGGAAAGCAGAAAAAACGAGACAGAAACGCTGCCGAGGAGAGGAATGCAGCTTTGGACGTGACTTTATTGGAACATAATTGCTTGAGATAGATAGGGTAAAGACTTGCTTCACTCGGTCCCTACAGGAGAATTTCCCTGGTTTGCATATCCTTGATGAGAAAATTGAATGCGGTTAGGATAAAATAACAACTATTATCTCTACAAAATTCTTGTATGGACAATAGATTAGAAGAGGCATTTGGGCAGTGAAGCATATGTTTTAGTTGAAAGTTATTGTGTGAAGTGGAGAAGAGGGAAAAACCAGTGTTTGCTATCTGCAGACCTCCTCCATTGCCTATTGTCACTTTATCAATTCCATGGTATGGTTGCTGTCTTGACAGATTTTCAAGATTTGAAGTCACATGATGATTAGCACCACTGTTAAGATACCACGGTTGTTCAATTTCAAGAGTGCCATGTGTATGAGCAGCCATGGCTGCCAACTGGGAAGGAGGATGACGTCCTTGATATAAGAAGTCCATCCTATGGTAGCAGTCTAAAGCTTGATGGCTTATCCTCCCACAAATCTGACAAGGAACACAATTAGTAGGGGAAAAAGGGGTAGTAGACAGTGCTTTACTATTTGGGACAGTAGCACCAGAAACGTGTGATCCTTATGGAAAGGAAACATGTTGCTGAGAAGCTCTTGATAACGATTGGTAGTTCTGCGGAGGGGGGACCATCTGCTGCTGAGGGGGAACCATATGCTGCTGAGGAAGGACCATCTGTTGCTGAGATGGAAGGGAGCGTGATTGCTGCCTGACTGGAGGCCTTTGTCTCTTGTAGTGTTGTTTAGACTTTTGAGTAAAGAAAGCAATTGCCCTCCTTTAGGTTGAGCAGTACATTGATGGGCATCCAACATGTGATCAAAGTTCAACAACTCCATCTAAAATTCCTCAAATGGAATTGATTTCTCCCTGGTGACAAAATTAAAGGTGGTAGTGAAGGATTGGTAAAGGGAATTAAGTCCCCCAACCACATATAAGATTAAATCCTCATCATCAACACTTTTCCCAACTGCAGCAAGTTGATCAGCATAACTTTTGGAGTACCAAGGTACTCAGAGCAGGTTTGATTGCCTTGGGTGATGGTTTGAGCTGACGCTTGAGGGTTGTAACCCGAGAGCGTGAGTTTGGAGCAAATAATTTGGATAGGTGCAGCCAAATTTGTCTGGTTGTATTCATTCGGTAAACAGTTGTTAACACCCTCTCAGTGAGAGTGGTGTTGATCCAGGCCAGTATGAACTGGTCCTTTTTCTGCCATCGCAAATATTCTTGACTATGGACAGTTGTTAGGTTGCCCTCTGCATCAACAACAAAAGCTGAGGGACAAATCTCTATGCCGTCAACAATGCCTAGGAGGTCATTGCGGCGTAAGACAGGAAGAAATTGAGTGGTCCAACCCAAGTAGTTCGTAGGACCCTCAAGTTTTATAGACATGAATTGTGTGATATTAGGGAAAACATATGAAGCGGAAGCAGGGCTAGTAAGCGACATTGATGATGGATCAAAGAAGTGGGGTTAGCCAAAAAAATGGCTCTAATACCAAGTTTGAATATTGATTGGAATACTGGTTTAAATGATACCAATGTTGTTTCATTGAGATGAATATAAATAGACTTTACAGGAGATAAGCTATACATTTGAATGAGATTATATCCTAACAAACTATACATTTGAATGAGACAAGCTATATTTGAATTACAAAGAATAACTAATTTAAGAGATAATATTTACAAGATAATCTGATCAGACTTCTTTATCTTCAACAATTCTAACACTGCAAGGATTCTTATCTGATGATGTGGCTATACTGTTAACAAAAATAATAAAAATAAAATTATAGGAGTTTACATGAATCAAGCCGAGTTTTATACAAAATTTTTGCTCAAACTTGATTTGTTTAATAAACAAACCAAACTCAAATCGAATTTATACAAATTGAGCTGAAACAATTTACTATGTATGACTATTTTCTATGCTCTGGGGGGGGGGGGGGGCTAATCCAAAAGTCCTGAAAAGTCTACACTGTTCCGACTTTACATGTTAAAAGCACACTGTAACAATTTTCTCAAAGTAACAAAATTGATCATAATCATTAGAGATTAGAATTTAATAAAAACTTCATATTTTGTCCATAAAAATTCATGTGGCAAGATGTCATATCATCTTCTTTTTATTGTCTTTTTCCCTTGAGAAATGCTAGAATCTAATAAAAACTTTATATTTTGCCCATAAAAGTCAACGTGGCAAAATGCTACATCATTTTTTTTTTAGGAAAAAAAATAAAACGAAAAGAAGTGACTGTATCACACATCAAGAAGGAAAATTATAAAGTTGGGTTTAAGTTGTGACTATATCACACCTCTTTAGAGAAATGCTAGAATCTAATAAAACCCCCATATTTTTGCCCATCAAAATCCTAGGTGTCAAAGAGCACATGGTCCAAGTTAATGTAAAATGGCACGTGGACCAAGTTGATGGCAAATGACACTTTGCCACCTAGGATTTTGATGAGCAAAATGTAGGGATTTTATTAAATTCTAACATATCTCTTTTCTCTCCACAAAAAATATGATGTGGCATCTGCCACATGGACTTTTATGGGCAAAATGTAAAGTTTTTATTAAATTCTAACACTTCTCTAATCATTATCAATGAGTTTGTTACGGCGGCATTGGCACCTTGAGTCTTGACAACATAAACGCCTTAGGCCCTTAGTCATTGTAATCCGACGTCGTTTGTCTTTCCTTCCTGACTGGTATATATATAGCGGAATCGATTTCTCACACACAAAACCCCAAACCCCTACCACCAAAGCTCTGATATACATATATATCTCACCGTCTGTCCAGGTTCTCAGCACAAGCACCAGTTGCTTCACAGAAAGAGATGGGAAAAGCTGAGAAAGAGCAACTGAAGAGAACCCTGAATTCTCACCTCAACACCATCCATGAAACCTTCCAGGTTTTCTATTGTTCGCACCCTTTACGTATATATGTAATATGTCTGTATATGTTTGTGATTTTGGGTTTGCAGGGTGTGTAATGATGTGGGTTTTTTCACTGTGTGTGTGTGCGCGCGCGTGAACTATACATGTAGGTGTTAAATCAAAGCCCAGCTTCTTCTCTTGACAAAGTGAGCTGGGAGGAGGTCATAAAGGTGGGCGAAGAAGTCTCGAAACAAGCTACCATGGGTATTCTTCTTTCTTGTCCATTCCCTCTCTTTTTCTCCACAACTTTCTGCTTTCTACTCACGCAGTGTTTGAGCTTTTTGTACTCCCATGTGAATTTGGAGATATGGGTTTTGTTAATTTTGAGGTATATGTTGCACATCCTTTCTCAATTGTTATTAGTATTGATTTTAGTGCCATGGGTTTTCCTTATGCGTTTTCAAGATTAAGGGTTACATAATGTTTCCCAAGAAAAAAAAAAAAAAAAAAAAAAAAAAAAACCATGGGTTTTCCTCATGGTTTCATTAGCAAGTACTCAGTTTTATTGCTGACTCTCTTGTTCATTGTTCAGATGCTAATTGAATTACAATGTGTTTCAGAATGTACCCGCAACTGTTTTATTCTGTGAATATTAAGTAATTTTAGCTGCATATACGTAATGAGTTCAAATTTCATTGGGGTATTGTCTGAGGATGTATTTTTGTGTAACAATAAAGTGCAAGAAAGGCTAAATGTGAAATTGGGATTTGTAAAAGATGAAAATTAGAAGAATATGGTAGATGATCAATTATTTCTTCTCTGGAGAGCATAGAGGAAAGCTGTCAACAAATGCTTCTTATAACTCTAAAAAGATCATTGAGTCAATTTTTTTTGATAAGTAAAGATATATAGAAAAAGCGCAGAGGGGCGCAACCCTAGTACACCGGGAGTATACAAGAGAGCGACTAAGAGGAAGAGAAAGAAGAAGAGAACATCAAAAGAAAATCTTGGAAGCTGATTACTATAGGCGCTAGCCAACCAGCAGTCCAAGAGAAAAGAGTGTACAAGAAAAAATGAATCATTGAGTCAATTGTAATTAAATGCCATGTTAAGGCTTAAATGTGGATTCTGCATGTTTATTTGGGTATGGTTCTAATTTCCATTTTCAAGTGTAGTTGACTGAGTTTGCCTCTCCCTTATTGTTAAAAGCGTTTTCCATATTCTGATGAGCTTTTGTTGACAGACAATGATTTGCATATTGAAGTGATAGCATTAGTTAAATATCTCATGTATTTGCCTTGTGGCAAGACCGGCATTTTCAAGTTGATGTTCTAAGAGTTAATCCACTTGCAATTTATTAATTCCCATTCGCTGAGCTAGAACAGTTGTGGTTCATATGACTTGGGAGTTATGTGTCAATTTTGTAAGGAACCTGGAAAGCCTTTTGGGGTGTTTTGGAGTAATCTAGTACAAGCTTATATTATGCATATTAGATGGTCAAGTTGTGGAAGCCTTAGATTGCAATCAAACTTAAAATGGGTATGTTCTGAGTTATATTTATGTTTTTGTAGTTCTCATTAATTCATTCATTATGGTTTATGTATCACCCCTGCCCCCTCCCCCTGTGTGGGTGTCCCTCTGTCTGTTTGTGTCAACAACTTCAATTTAGATTTGAGAAATGCTACATCCATTCCTAAGTGCACACTACCTGACGTGACAATGGAAATTACCATTGAATTCTTTATATTATTATGATACCCATATCAAGAAAATGATCCCTTCATCTTGATTCTTGGTAGGGATATTAATTAGCCAATTTTGGCTCATGCTCTATCATTTCTGTAAAGAATTTGAATGAAGCTTCAAGTACCTACCCTGTTATATCAAACAGTTGAAACAGATAGTTGTTCTACCAGAAGTAAACAAATGGTTCATGACCATCCAGATAGATTTGACTATCCATCTGCATTGTTTTAAATTAAGAGACGAGATTCCATATCCTTATTTACATGTACTGTCTCTCAATTTCCTTTGATAGTGGGAACAATTGATACCCAATACTGTTGCTCTTTTCTTTCTAATCAATCACATAATTTATTCAATTCCTTGTGCAGCTGGAATGCTTTGGGCTGGAGAAACACCGGAAGTTAGAGCACTTGAGGAGAACATGGCAGCATACTTCAATATGTTACTGGGTTTCCTTTTGCTTTCCCATGGAAGTACAGTGGGTGCAGGGCATACTCTGTCTTCCAGCATACATGCATCCGTGAAGCAAGTTGTTGATTGCAGTTTTAAGTTGTTCATGGAATCTGTCTCTACTTATGGTAATCACTCTCTATAAATGCTCATTCACATACCTTTTAGGTCATCTAACTAATGCATAAGTGTTTAGGATAATCCTAGATCCCTTTTTTTTCTTTTTCTTTTTCTTTTTCCAAATACAAGCAATAGAAGAACCTAAATTCCATTGCAGATAATTAACTATATTTCAAAAGAGAAAATTAAGGAAAAACTAGAAATTGTTAGGATTTTAGGGATCTCTTACAGGGAGAACTAAGTTTTAGACTTTCTTATAGTTTGAGAGAACTTGAATTACTGGCTATTTGCAAAGTAATGAAGTTTTTTTGAAACTTGGTTTTATTAGAAAGTTCATTAAGGTTGTATTAGCTATAGGGCTCCCTTATCATAATCTTTACTAACTAATGGACCTGATTACAAATTTCCAGCTAATTAGTGATAAATAAATAATTGTATATATTTGAGGTTTGGTGTAAGTAAGAGGGATAAACACAAATACGATATACACACAAGGAGACTAAATATTAAGGGATGGATGTTGTGACGTGGCATCGACAGAGTTATAGTGGAGGAAAGGAAAATTGCCGATGTGGTGGTGGTGGTGTTGTAAACGTGGTAGTTTTGGTAGTAATGATGGCAGTTGAGGAGGAAAATTAGTGGTGATTGTGGTGGTAGCGAAAAGGTGAATGTTGGTTTTGGGGAAATGGTTGAAGTGTTGCTCTAGTTGTATGACGTTGGTCACAGAGATAATGATGGTGCCACAGCAGCGGTGTGTGTAAGGTTTTCCTTAACGTCTGCTTTCTAGTGTTGGTGGCTGCGTCAGCAGTGGAGGTGGTGGATACTGGTAATTATATTGCCTTGGCCAAGGTGGTGGTAGTGAATGTAATTAGAAAGAAACAACTTCTAGAAAAGGTAGTATTTTCGTAAAATTCATTTATAATGATTGGCCGCTGGTGTAGCATTATTTCTAGAGTCATGAAAATCATATGATTTCTTCTTATTTTGTCTTCTACTGGTGATGGGGGATCTCAGCTGCAATTGCAAAATGGTATTTTGTAATTTTTGCTGACCCTCCTTTATTTCTCAAGGTAAACCAATCCAGCACTCGAAGATTATCTAATAAACACCAATATGGCATCTGAGAATAGCTTATACATTGCATTAAATATTAGCAATTGCTGTCCCTTGGCCTTTGCTCGTAAAGGTTGGCATCAATTGAGGTAGGATTTGTTGTCACATAAAAGCGATGAGAGAGGTGGGGGGGGGGTGTATACAATACACATGTTTGGTACACACAGAATTGGTGTTAAACTGTTGTATCATTCTCCAGGAGGTAAAACACTAACCCTTTATGCTCTGTTTCCGCATATTGGCTGGTTATTCCATTGTTAATTCAACTCCTATTATGCATCATGTTAGTAATAATGCCATATACTTTTGCCAACTGCCATCATTGTGATACATGACCATCTAAGCTTAGTAAATTTTTGTTTACTTTTTCTGTTGAAAACAAATGATCTTATCTTCTTTATGCCTGGACGCTGGCAGGATCTCACAACAAAGACCAAAAACTCTCAATCCCACAGTTAGTCGGTGCAGTATGGGAAGCGTCTTCTGCTCTTAAAAAGACTCCTTCCTCAAATATCACAGCCATTGGGCGATGTATGACACAAGTTGCATTTTCTATGAAGGATG
Organism: Corylus avellana; assembly: GCF_965113065.1. NCBI lineage: Eukaryota > Viridiplantae > Streptophyta > Magnoliopsida > Fagales > Betulaceae > Corylus > Corylus avellana. Next base: position 41,095,367 of record NC_142491.1, read on the forward strand.
TTCTTCGTGAGATGAAGGAGCTCAAGCCAGGTTCCTCCGATCAAACAGATGAAACCTACAATGATGCTTCGAACAAAGCAGAAAGCGGGCCCCAAGATGATGATGATTCGTGTGGTGATGATCTAGGCAATGACCTGACACCCGAAGAGATGAAAATTGCCAAATCGGCAACTGAAGTTGTGTCTCAGATGCTCGTAGTTACAAAGGAACTTATCCGCACCATCACAGATTTGATTAAACTGGAAAATCCAAACGACTGCAGTGACTTCGTGGATTCTTTGGAGAAATTGTTGAAGCTCTGTCAAGAAATTGGGACACAGGTTGATGAGCTTGGAGCTTGTCTTTACCCCCCGCAAGAGGTTCCAGCTATGAAGGCTGCTTCTGAGAAAATCTCCAGCATCATTGATGATATCCAAGTAGAGTTGGAGAATATTAAAGGAACTTCACAAGCTCTTCTTAGGGCCTGCAATGGTTTGAGGAGTTCACTGAGACAGTTCGAATCTGAACTAGATTGTCCAAGTACTGCTGATCTGGAAGCCAAAATGCAAGACGTCACTTTGAGCAATTAGGATGCTGAGAGATTCACTGATAGTGTATTTTTGTAATTACCTAAAAACTGCCTTTCAGGACCTTTAGATGGATTCTTTGGATACAAAATGTGTTATTTCTTTTTATAATAAGATTTTTGGATGCTAACCAGGTGCAATAATCAATCCAGCGAGCTACAAAACGACAAGTTAAATACTTATTGTAATTTCTAATGGAAAACTTTTACATTGTTTTAAGTACAAAACGAATAGAAGCTTGACATGGGTGATTCATCCTCCGTTCCTCTTATGCGAATACCACATCGTTTTTGAATATACAGGATTCAAGATATACTAGTGGGTGCTGTTGAGAACATGTCCCAGGATCTGTGTGGTTCATCGCCCTATAAGCTTAACCGCCCAGGCACCACCCAAGTAAAGACCCAGCAAAGGTGCAGCCAGAAGCATCTGAGTAAGAGGATCAGTTGATGGTGTAAGTACGGCAGCTGCTACAACTGCACCAACCACTACGTATCTCCAAATTGACAGCATTTGGTCTCCGGAAACTAGACCCACTTGTCCCAGTAGAATTTGTATTACCGGAACCTGTAGAACAAGTAGAAATATTTTTGATCCATTATATATAATTTCCAAATTCAAGTCAAACTCATGAGAGCTCAGTTTCAAATAGATGCATTTGTATTGAACTGGGGTATGAAGACTTATTTTCAATTTGTCTACCATTTGACTGCAAAACTTCTAAAAGTAAAATCCAATACTTCACTCAAATATGATTGCTATTGAAATAAAGGAACATAATATGGACTTCACAATGCATCATGAGTCAAGAATGGCATCCATTTCACAAATCAACTAAAAGAATGAATAGCACACATCTGAAATGGTGATGTATAAGTCAAGATCTGGTCTTTCAGTACCAAGAAATCATTAATCTTATAACTTGGTTTGGGAAAACAAAAAATCTTGGACATATGATGGCTGCTAATTAGTAGGTAAGAGTCATCCTCATGGGCAGAGGATTCAATGAAAACCTTTACCTGGAATGACAAGCCGGTGCTGAACATCAGCACAAGTACAAACTCGAAGTATTGATCAATGGACCACAATGATTCCACAGCCCCTTCTGCATAACTAACAAAGAAATTTAGGGCTGCCGGAGTCAGAACCGTGTACGAGAAGCTGATACCAGCATAGAAAAGCACCGATGAGCCCAACACTATCGGCCCCAGAAACCGCCTCTCTTCTCTCGTCAACCCCGGAAGAATGAAGGCTATAATCTCATAGAGAATGATAGGGCTTCCTAACAGAAGGCCACAGTATCCTGATACCTGCAGCACACCATTAAAAGAATTTTTATGGTTATCAACAGCAGCTTAATTTATATATAAATTTTTTAGTTCATTCGAGCAATACACAACCCAAAAACTTCAAATTTGTTATTGACTTGTATTCTATACAATGTGCTGATGGTGTTCTCATATCACATCCCACATAGCTCATTGTGGCTAGAGTGATGGATACCCAAAAATCATTGATACAGGATTCGAACTCAGAACCAAATTACTACTCATCTCCAAATGGTACCCAATAATCATTGATATAGATTCCAACTCAGAACCATGGGAAACCATAATAAATCTAACACTTATCTCAAAGATTTCGGCTATCAGAAAGTAATGAATTTAATCAATTCAACCATTGTTCTAACAAATTTTTTATAAAGATGCGTGTTCCGTTCAATCTAACCTTTAAAGTTGTAAAGAAAAATTCACCAGGAGCCAGCTGCAGGAACCGCACACCCTGCGTTTTAACGGGAGCTTCAAGAATCAATATCAGCTCCTTGGAGAACGCAAAGCATCCCAAAATAGCGGCCCCAACCGCCAAAACCGAGATGAATATCCTCTGGCGTAGCTCTTCCAGATGGTCGAATATACTCATTTCTTTATCCTCTGGGAGGAGCTCTTTGCTGGGATAAAGAAAATCATATATCGGACTCCGCCCATTATCTTCCTCCAAATTCTGCACTAAACTCCCTTCTCTCGCGCCATCCTCCACATCTAAATTTACATAACAAAGTTCACGTCAGCATCATTCCTATGAAATTTCGACGATTGAAAGAGATGAAAGAATAAAATCTAAGATAATAAAGTTAAGCTTAGATCAGAGGTTTCTGTTATGGGTTTTGGGGTCTCACCAGGCCTATCCTCGACGACGGAGCCAACGGTAGAGACCAACTCCGGTTCCTTCTCTCTCATGCCGTCATCGACAGCAAAGCAAACGACGCCGCTTAGACCCCGACGGCGAAGTAATCTCTGCGAAGCACCGAATCCCAACCTCGGTCTGCTGGAATTCTCAACCCGTAGAGAAGAAGTTACGCGGTTCAAGTAACAACAACGGTGGAGGTGCAAGTGAGGGACCAGAGCCGTGCTCGTGCTCCCCATCATTCTCGCCGTTTTTGGGTCCAGAAAAATCAGGAGGAGCTTCGCTTGCGGTTGCGGGTGGCTTTGTTGAACGATTGGTTCTTAATTGCGCTCAGTCCCCAGACCCTCAGGCCGCCGATATTTAGAAATTTTTGGGGAAAATATATATATCACTCATAAAATTTAAGAAATGAATAAAAAAACAAAAATGTTTTAAACTTTGGTTTACCTTATTTATAATTAGTTTTCTTTGGTATTATAAATTCATAGGTTCTTGAAAGTATGCCAAAAAAATAATTTACTTCTAACAATCAAATTTTGTCTACTTACTTAACGGGTTTCGATACTGTGACACATTCAGAGCCAATAACATTGTGACAAGTAGACCGCTGACGAAATTTAACTATAAGGAGTAAATTAATTTTTTTGGCATCTCCGAATTTATTTTAATACCACAATGAATTTAATTGTAAATTATATAAACTACAATGATTAATTTTGAGAAAAGATGCACACACAACACATATTCTTAAACATTGATTTTTAAGGGCTCACTCTCTTGTAATAGTAAAAATTTTGGTTATATGTTACATGCATTTTTATTTATTAATTTATTTAATTGTGGCTTTTATTGTTGAGTAATGGTAGAAGTTTCTTTTGGAGGCAGGCTCTTAAAAATCCTAATTGAACTTATAATGGATCACTATTTAATTTTGATCAAATTAAAATTTTAAAAGCTATCTTATTTTTAAAGCGACATTCAAGAGAGTTTTATAATAACTCTTTATTGACATATAAAGGAATGACCACTTAAGAGTAAACACTATAAATTTACACCACTAGACTTTAAAAGTTGATATTTAACTCCTTTGCTACCACTTCTTTACAAGTCACATCTTTTATTAATATTTAACATTTAGATGAACAAAAAATATCCCATATGCACTACACATAATTTTATTTTTATTTAGTTATGCATACTTTCAAGTGCTCACAATTTGACGTGAGTTATGTGATTGTAAAAGTCACCATTAACTGAAATAACAAATGAAAGTACATGTAGTTTATAATAGTAATTTTCACAGTCACGTAGGGAGTGAGCACTTGAAAGAATTTGTAACATTTATATTAAATAAAATGACCTTAACAAATATTAAAAAATAAAACACCCAAAAAAAGTAGTCTATGGTTCCTTAGGTGTCTTTTTCTCACACACACACAATATATATATATATATATAGTATTGTTTTAATAATTTAAAAAATTTAAAGTTTTTTTTTTAAAAAAAGGCTTATGTCTAACACATAAGAATTTTTCCGTCAATTTTAAAGCCAAATGCTAACCGAGGGTATGATTTGCGAGGAAATGATAATTCTTTTTACATGATTTTTGGTGGCCCCTCCGTTTGATTATCGTTTTACATGATTTGTTTTTATTTTATTGAAAAAATATTTCAATATGACGTGAAAATAATTTTTAGTGTTTTATAAGTGTTTTGAGTTTCTAATTGTTTGTTATTTGTTAATGTTTTTTAATAAAAATCAACAGGGAGAGAGAGCTCTGACTTGGACTGGGCTCTGCCCCTAGCCCATGAAGGTTGTTCGGCCCACGAAGAAGTTTACCGTATAGGACTCATGTATATAAGCTTTGGCTGCCCTACTCGTTCTTCTTCGTCTTTCCCGCCATTTTTTCTGGTGTGTTCACACTCGTTGAGCGGAGGGTTTCAACAATGGGACGAGAGAGTGCGGCGGAGGAAGCGCTAAAGCTTATCCGAAGCAGACTCTGTGACCCTAGTTTTGTCTTCAGGGCTTTTTCTGATTCTCCGGAGAGCAATTACAGGTGTGATTCTCTCTCTATTTAATTTCATAATCACTCTGTTTGGTTCCCGAGAAAATGTCGTTGAAGAAAGAATTCTAGAATCCTCGCCAAATTGGTTCTTATGAAAGTGCTTTTATTAATTGAGACGATTTCTTCCTGAAAATACTAGAATAACCAAAAGGAAAATGAGAAACAATTATTCGCAATTTTGCTTTGTTTCCCAAGGTTCTTTGAGAACTAAGGCGGTTCTCTGATTTTTGGGCAGCAAATTGAAGTTCATAATATCAAGTTCAGTCACCGAGGCATGCAACAACTCGATCCTGCTTCTTGGCCCCCGTGGTTCTGGGAAAATCGCGGTTTGCATTTTTCTTTGGTTAAGCTCTATTAGCACTTCGCAATTCGTTTTATTGGTGTTTGTATTCTTTATGTTTGTTTTTTTTCTCTTATGTTGTTAGGTGCTGGAGCTTGTTCTCAAAGACTTGTTGCTGGAATATGCCGATATGATTTCAGTCGTAAGGACCGATTTAACATTTTTCTTCGTTTGAATTGGTAATAGTAAATTAGAAAACGTCTTAATTAGATTTTGGGGCATCTGGACTATTTACAAGAAAAATGAAAGCATTTGAGAGGACTTTACCTTTGAGATGAACCATATCTTTTATATCGGTGACTCTTTAAAGTAGATAACATGGTGTTTCGTTGTTGAGGTGATTGAGGAGAATAAATTGTGGATTTAATAAAGATGTTTTAGGATATACTCGAGGTGCAGTTGGGCAACCCATCAAAAATGGAATTGCCTCATTTTGTTTCATGCAATATGTTATTTGTAAGTCCACCTGCATAGGGGCACTTATAAAATGGCATCCACCAACATACTTGCTAGTAGAAACTTATTCTGGGGGCGTGTTATGGAACCATAAAATTGTAACATGTCATTTATTTTGGCAGTGGCTCCAGCTTTTTTCAGTAACCCCTTTCAAGTCGATATTTACTTCCTATCTTGACTCCAACAAACATATCCAATTTCGACTTATTAAAAAAAAAAAAGGCATATCCAATATCTCATTGGACAACCAAATGCACCATCAACAACACCCGCCCTCTCGCGCAGGACAACTTCTGTTATTTTTGGTATTTTCTACTTACGAAAAGAAGAAGAAGGCGGACTAGTATTATTTCCATTTTTTTTTTCAGTGTTGTAAAGAGTATTTTGGTCAAAATTGAGTCTTTGCACTGTATTAATTAGGACTGTTTTATTTTTTCTTATAGCAACCTTTAAATTGACATCCTATTTGTAAAACAGAAATCATTTCTAACAACAATCAACAAAATTCCAGAATCTTTGTTTCTCATCTAGCTACCAGATTGCAAACCTTATGGATTCAAGGGTTTAGTCATGCACTAGCCTTCGCCTTCGCCACTATCACTTCAACCCCCCCTTTCCTTGTGGATAACAAGTTGACTCAACATAACTTAAGTTGATATGGATATTTTGTTGCAGATAAGGTTGAATGGCCTTTTGCACCGTGATGACAATTGCGCTTTCAAGGTTTGATACTACATGCTCGGTCATACTCTCGCTTAATAACATAGAGTTTTCTGTCGTATTGCCAAATCATATTATTATTTTATTATGAAGTCATACTTCCAACTAATTAAAATAGCTGATGGTATAAGGTTGAATCACGCTTGTTAATTTTTCTTTTTGTTCTTTTTGTCTTTGAAGTTACTTGATATCGATTGAACTCGAGATTGTACATTCATTTTTGCAAGAATTTTTAATTTATATGGATTTACCATGCAATTCACATTGCATAAATGAAACCGAGTTGCTGGTATAATTAACTTCTGACCTTATATGGTTGATACTCAATACGGCAATAATTTATATATAGCAAAGCTGCGTTACAGATCCATATCTTATAGGTTAATTCTCGTGATGGTGTATTGAAGAAGAATACGATGTACCATGTGAGATAATAAATTCTGAGTATGCCGTGTGACATTATCATAGACAAGGAAGTGTTTTTAATGAAATTGTATGGAGTTTTAGGCATAAGATGATGCTGACATTTGATAAATCTCAAAGAGAAGATTCAAGAAATGAGTAGAGACTAACATTCATGGAATGATTGCATAAAAGCAATGAATGACTGCATATGGATTATTATCAATAACAAGAGAACTCATTGTTTTGACCTGCAAACCATAAGCAAAAGAAAATTAGGAAATGCATGTACATTTAAAAACAGATGCATATGTGTATGCATTGATGTGTTACTTCTTTTTATCATTTTTTCTAGAGTATTGCTCACATGAAGAATTTTTATCCAAAGGGTTATGAAGTTTCTCCAACATGGTTGTTGATCTTTTCAGGAAATTGCTAGACAGTTATGTGTAGAGCATCAACTGATATTCTCAAAAATGGTAACTTATATTATCTATTTGAGTTCAGGGATGCACTTACAACTAAATGGTTCTCATTTCTTGATCTTGACGTGGTTCATAGGCATCATTTGATGATAACTCCCAATTCATGATAGCCATGTTAAGGTGAGTATAAAGTTTGCTTGATGTAGCTCTTGTTGAAATGGTTTAAATTTTAATGCAGTTGTGATTTCTGGTGTTTAGGGAGTGTGGATTAGCGCATAAAACAATTATTTTTGTGCTGGATGAGTTTGACCTGTTTGCTCAGGTAAGACTCCTCCATCCTGTGCCAATAGCTGTCACAATGCTGAATTTATGAAGTTTGACATTCATGTTTGTTCCTTCATTATTTCTTTGATTGAATTCAACGATAGCGCATGTAAAATATCCTTTGTATTAAGAAGAAAAGGTGCCATTTGACATCTACAACTGTGCTTGCTCAGTTTGAATTCTCTGATTATAACATTTCTACTTTCATTTTTTCTGGTTCTTTGCAGGGAAAGCAACGAGTACTTTATAGTTTGCTAGATGCAATGCAATCAGTAACATCTCAAGCTGTTGTCATTGGTGTGAGTTGCCGACTGGTATGGTGCTTTCAAGTTTCTTTTATCTGTCTTGTATATTATCTTCAGGTTTGTGCACATGATGAATTTTTAAATTAGAAAGAAATGGAAGCCCTTCTTGCCTTGGGCCTCTATTAATTAGTGTAAAAAAAAAATTGAAAATTTTGCCCATTGCCGTTATAGGCAGACTGCATAGAAATGTTTGGCTGCAGAAAAAGATATAAATGCAGATCGCATTGTGAAGAATATTGAAAAATGAGGCTATTTTGTGTGCAGGATGCTGATCAGCTTTTGGAAAAAAGAGTAAGATCTCGTTTTTCACATAGAAAGCTTCTGTTTCTTCCTCCCTCTCAGGGAGACATAGAGAGGTAAGTTTGTTTATCGTTGAATCAGAGATGACACCGTGGTTTTGCCCAAATATTAAGAATATAGTTTAACAAATGCTCGTCTTTATTTTCCTGTGTTCTGGTTCTGCAGATTGTTGGAGCACATTTTCTCATTGCCAATAGACTCAACCCTTCCTCATGACTATGCTGTTGAATTTAATGCTAAACTTCAAGTATCCTTCCAATGATAAATCAGCATGGGCATTTTAAAAAATGTTGTTTTACATCAAAAGAGACTAAGGTGTGTTTGAAATCAGCTTCCAAAAGGTTCTAAGAGGTCGTTAGGATGCATAGTATAAGAACCTTCTTCTGAACTAAATTTGAAAACTTTTGTAACTTATCATTTTCTCTTACGCACCAAAAGTGGCCCTGTTGAATGTTTGACAGATAAGTTCACTAAAGTAGTTTTAGGAGATATGGTTTAGAGAAAGCACATCTAAATTAAATTGAAACTGAGAATGTGGAGTCCAGTGAGCAATTCATTTTTGAAAACAAATTCCTTGATTATGTGTCTGCCAAGTGCCAACACTATGTCAAATTTGGATTGAGATTGGAAGTGGTGACAAATTAACCTACAATTTTAATTCAGAAAGATATCTTCTGGCTTGTTATGAATTTGGCAAGCACTCCCCAAAGTCTGATCACTTTAATTACCAAGGAAGCATAAATGTAAAATGGGGTTATCTAAAGTTTTTAATGTAGGCCTTTTCATACAAAAAATGTGTTAATGTTTTCTTGTTCTCTTTTTTGTCATAATTTGTTATGCACTCACAATTATGAATACAAAGGAACACCCTTTTAAAAAAATATAAGTTTGCTGTGTGCTACAACCTTATAGCCTGAATATTTCAATTTCAAACAAAAAATATTTGTTATACATGGCTTGCTTGTGTCCAGGAAGCATTATATATTTGAAACTTATAACTTACTTTTAGGATAAATTTTTGACATTACATTTTTTATCTTGAATCATGAAAGATCTGTTTTCTTATATCTGGTTAAGAATTCCTTGACATTTTACAGAATATGTTAGCAGATGATAAATTCAAACAAACTATTAATACACATATGAATTCTGATGCCTCTGTGAACGACCTGTTGAGGTTTCTGTAAGTTCTTCCTTCATGCAGAAACACAGAATGTCTGTGCTATTGTATAAGTTCTATTTATGAGCATGTTTCTTCCTCTACTAAACTTAGTGTGATAAACCATGACACTAGATTTCGGGCTGTTTCTTATATGGATTCGGGATCTGGGCTCCTATCACTTGAGTATTTCAAAACTGCTCTCTCAAATATCCAAAGACAGCCAAAGTTGGAATGTATAAAAGGTTTGAAGATTTGATTTCTTTATCTCTGATATGTGTGTATTGCTTATTTGGTACTCATAAATCTTCATTCCCCAACCCCCACCTACAGGCATCTGCCAGTTGCTTCTTCCTGCAGAATAGTAATATACTCCTATAAACATATCACTTTACTCCCTTTCATTCTGGGACTCTTTTCCATTCTTTGGTGCTCAGATACTGTTTTTATCAACTTGAGGTCATTCATCTGGCCTAAAGAAGCTGCTGGAATGCAAAATCATCTTTCTTGTGTTTTCTCAGTTTCTTTTACACACAAGATATTTTACTCAATTCATTTTTTTAATTCCGTTTAGTTGTTTATTTATTCATTTATGTTTCTACTTCTCTGTTTTATGTTCTGCGAGAGAGGGTACGATTAGAGGAAGAAGATGAAGCAGCTCTTCCCATGATGGGATCTCATTTAGATTCTAATTCTCTAGCTAATTTCCATGCTTTAATTTTTGTTTTCAGTGACAAAAAAGAAAAAAAAAATCTGTAAGTGTCAAAATACAAGATGTTCCTAGTGCCTATTGACGTGTGATTGAGACTTGGCTTTATTGCTAATATTTTCTTCTCTTACTCCTATTTATCTGTTTGGCAAGCTGTAATAAGTAACTACTCAAATAAATAAAGTTGCTATGGTCAGCAAATTTTCTTTTGAGACAACATGTAGCTATACTTAAATTGATAAACTCATTCTTGGAATCAAATTTGAGCTTTGCAAGTTTAGCATCTTAACCCGTGTATCAGTGCAAGAACAACTGAAGAAGTTCAAATAATTCGCTGGCTGGCATGCATGTTTTTATGGCAACATACATTTGAATAAAAAGCCTGTTTATGCAAGCCAAGCAGTGATCTAACGTTCACCCCCTGGTTAAACTAATGATTTTGAATGCACATTCAACTTGTTCAAACAGATTGCTCAGTCTTGGAACTTTATGTTCTGGTATGCATGAAGAGGTTGGAAGTTAAAGAGAAAAATTCATACAACTTTAATGCTGTAATGAAAGGTCTACTTCTGATCTTTCTTCTTTTTTTTTTTTTGGTTATCACTTCATTAATATGATCAGGTTTGTCAACTACTTACATGTTTGTCATACTTGGCAGAGTACAAGAGCATACATGATTCTTTCATGACGTCTGATTATTATGCACAAAATGTGTGCTTACGGGTATGAAAGCTCTCTTCAAATTTGTGTACGGGGATCTTAGGGTGTTCTCTTCCAATACGTTTTTGTAGAAAAATTTTGACTAATTTTTGCTATAACTTTCGCAGGCATTTGAACACCTTCTTCATCGTGAATTAATCTGTTTTACAGACAATAGAGCATATAATCAATCTGTTGAATTTCGTCCAGTGAAGCTTCTAATCTCATTCCATGAACTACATCAGGGGCTAAAATCATATCGTTCCTGTCCTGTAAGTAACTAGTGGAAAATGTGTCTTTTTAAAATTGGGATCCATCAGCAATTTAGGCAACTAATGTGAGATATCATATATATGACCCACTTATTCAAATACAATTTGAGTTATCCGGGCAGGTGGGTACCATTATGGTTTCTCACATTAACCGTCTAAATTGCTAGCAATTTAGGTAGCTAATTCCGTTAGACTTCAATCAATCTTTTTGCCTGCATCCCTGCGTGAGATATGGGCAAAAGCCAAAAGTATATTGTTTTCTCTTTATAGATGAATCTCTAGGCAGTATGGACTTTATGGAAATTGTTTGGAGCTTGCTGAAACACTTTATGTTTTAGCCATTTCTTATAAAATTTTGCTTTTGGTCATGAATTATAATCTATTATAGTCATTGCATTTAATGATCTCTTTGAAAGTCAGCAATTGAAGCATCATTATGCTCATCTTGGCAGGCCATTCTTCTTAAGTTAATGGATCGCGAAGCTTAGTACATTCAAGGGACAGATTGATGGTTGCTGATTGTGTGATGATCGAAGAATGTGGATTCTACCATTATCAGTAATCCTTTGAGGAAAATTTCACTATATTTTAAGGATTAGTGAAACTCATTTCACAGGTAATCTGCTGACTAAGATTCATCCAGATGGATGTCACCCCACATTGTGATTCAATTAATTATTACTGTATATGAATCAAATTCATGATTCTTTTAACATTTTTTCTCCACAAATTTTCTCTTCCCTTATCTTATCCATTGTCACTATTGCCATTAATGTAGCTTAGTCGCTATCCCCCGCCATCTTCATTGCATTTTTGCTTTTGGCGAAGCAGTCCACCACTCATGACTTAGCCAGATGAAAGGTGCACCTACTGCTACGTCCCAAGTACCCCCTTCCCTCCTTTTTGCTTACGTGCATCTTATATGTACCACATGCATTACGCTATAGCTGGACTCAAACTCGTTGACCAGAAATCTCTGTGGATCACAATATAGCCGGACGTTTGATGATATTTTGAAATCTTGAAAAGTTCTTCTCCAACTCATTTATTAAACTGGCACGCGTCCATAATTTACACGCACATTCTTAAAAATTCCTTACGAGAATTAAATAAAAATGCAAACATCAATTTAATAGATTGGGTTGGAGAAATTTTTCTTTAATTTGAAGGAAAATTTTGTTCATACCACTTCTAACATTTCAATTGTCCAAGATTATAGAGAAGTTAGTGGGTCAAGAGTTCTTGCATTTTTAATGTTTTTGGTCTGCTTTTTCCTGCAATGTGATGAGCAAAACTGTCAATACTTTCTCCCGCAACCTCGATTGCATCTTGTCTTTATGTAGGTATCTTACGCATCAATGGTTCCTTCTTAGTTTATTGTATAATGTATAAAAAAGAATAAACCTAAAGTTATTGGGTTGCAAATGTAATTCTCTTCTCTGTTAACGGTATATCAAAGTAGCCCAGAAAAAAAAAGGGGGGGGTATGCTAAAAATAATTAACTTCATAAATTACTTTAGCAACCTCAAAAAAAAAAAAAAATCTAGGGTGTTGATTTAGTGGTCTCAAGAAATTTTGAATGATCAAGTATAAAAAACGATGATCGTTAATTGGAGAACTAGGTAAAAAAAGGGTTTCTTGAAACATCTTCATGCATGGAAGACTCATTCATCTTCCCTAACCATTCATAAATGGATTCCACCTCCCACCCCCAAAATTTTCTCAAATTGAATTCAGATGTGGCTCACCAATTTTATTGTTCTAGGAAACTCTCTTGTGATTTTTCTTGCTCTCCAGCACATGGATCTCACAAATGAGTGGAGGATCTCTCTCTTCATCTTGGATATTTTTCTACTCTTGTTTTAGCTCTTTGGACCCAAAGAAAAGTGCATGGAAGTGTCAATTTTCTTTTTATTATTAAACATAGAAGTGTCAATTACTTTGCGTACAATGTCTAAAAATGAGCTGTTTCCCTTGCTGAATCTATAGTTGGATAGCGTGAAGTGTCCTGCCTTTTCCTATCTTTCTTTTTTACTCTCAAAAAAGAAAGAAAGAAAGGGACTCAAGAAAATAGAAAAGAGAACCATAACTGCTTTCGACCCAAACCTACAACAAAAATATGCCCCCAAAAATGGCGAAAATATTTGATAGACACAGTTTCTTTTCAAATTAGGTTTAGAAGAATTTTTTTAAGGGTTAAATACTTAATTCCCTCATAGGGTTTGACAACTTTATTTTTTCTCCTTGTGGTTTCATTTTTATCACAGGACCTCCCTGAGGTTTTAATAAAGACCAAGTTAGTCAATCCGTTAGTTGACCGTTATGATTGACACATGGACCAATCAAATGTTGACACGTGGCACCTATTTAATTTTTTTTTTAATTTAAAAAAAAATGTAATTTAAAAAAAATAATTAAAAAAAAAAGGAAAAAAATTGGGGGTGGCTCATCTGGCCGGATGGGGGTGGCTCGGCCACCCCCTTGGGCTCCAAGGGGGTGGCCGAAACCACCCCCAGTACCCAATGGGGGTGGCCGAGCCACCCCCAGGACCCACTGGGGGTGGTTTCGGCCACCCCCTTGGCACCAAGGGGGTGGCCGGGTCCTGGGGGTGGTTTCGGCCACCCCCTTGGCACGAGCCACCCCCAATTGTTTTTCTTTTCTTTTTTGTTTTTTTTTTTTTTTCGAAAATACATTTTTTTTTAATTTTAAAAAAATTAAATTAAATTAAATAGGTGCCACATGTCAACATTTGATTGGTCCACGTGGAATTCCGTTAAGTCAACTAATGGTCAACTGACGGAGGACTAACTTGGTCTATTATCAAAATTACAAGGAAAAAAAAATAAAGTTGGCAAACCCTAAAGTTGGCAAACCCTAGGGGGTATGAGGTATTTAACCCTTTTTTTATACTCCAACTATAGAATTGTTGTTATTTTTTTTTTTTAGAAAAAAAAAAAAAAAAAAAAAAAGGGCCCCGCTAATACGAACCCGACCCAAAACCCAAAACTCTGGGCTGGACTCCAGAATCCATGGCTGCCTTTACAACCTCGCCTAAATCCCACCTATCGGAGATACCAACCTTTCTCTGCGGCAGAGCTCTCATTCCTAAGGGCATGCTCCGCCGCCACCAACTACCCTCTATGGAACTCCCTCGAACCTCAGAATCCACAACCAGACTTCTCTAAAGCGCTCTCTTTCTCTCTTTAGGCATAGACGCATGTGTAGCTTCTCTAATGACCGCCTGTGTGCGAGCTTCAAAAGCTTTAGCCGCTACCACCACCATCACTGCTTCAAACCCTTTTGCTCTCAAGGTACGCCTCCTCTTCCCCTTATTTTCTTCTTTCCACAACTGCCCCACTAGCACCAGCATAGCTACAATCTCTGAGACCCATTACAGAGACCTTATTTTCAATACCTTTGAAGAGAAGTCCTGGGCTTTTTGTAACATTAATGAGGTCTCCGATCAATTCCGAGCTGTTATTGTTGACCCCGACTTGTTTATCCGTGTCCTTAATTCGATCCGGATTAGACCCAGAATCGCTCTGCGGTTCTTCAGTTGGGCCGAGGGCCAACCCGACTTTCAGCATTCCGAGTTTGCGTTTTGTGTGATTCTAGAAATCCTCGTCAAGAACAATTTGATGAGGTCGGCATATTGGGTGGTGGAGAAGGTGATTAGTGTAGATATGAATGGAATTGTGGATGTTTTGGTTAATGGGTATGTTGGTCCCGAGGTTTCGGTTAAGCTTCTCGATCTTTTGTTATGGGTCTATACCAAAAAATCAATGATTGAGCAATGTTTGTTAGTTTTCAATAAGATGATAGGAAATGGGTTGTTGCCGGATGTGAAAAATTGTAATAGAATGCTTAGGATATTTAGGAAAAGAGACCTTGCAACTAAGGCTAGAGAGGTTTATAGATTGATGGGTGAGTGTGGGATTAAGCCGACAATTGTTACTTATAATACTCTGTTGGATTTGTACTGCAAGGAAGGGGAAGTGTCGCAAGCGCTAGAGCTTTTATCTGAGATGCAAAGGAGGGGGTGTTTTCCGAATGATGTGACGTATAATGTGTTGATTAATGGGTTGTCAAAGAAAGGGAAGTTAGCGCAGGCCAAGGGGCTGATTGGAGAGATGTTGAATTCGGGATTGAAAGTTTCAGCATACACCTATAACCCATTGATTTGCGAGTATTGCAAGAAAGGATTGCTTGTTGAGGCATTAGATTTTCAGGAAGAGATGGTGAATAGAGGAGCTAAGCCTACTGTGGCAACTTTTAATATGTTAATGTATGGCCTTTGCAAGTTGGGAAGAATGGCTGATGCTAGACAACGGTTTTCTGATATGTTTAAGAAGAACGTGATGCCAGATGTAGTTTCATACAACATTCTAATATATGGGTATTGTAGGTTTGGGAACATTCGGGAGGCTTTTCTGTTGTTTGGTGAGTTAAAATGTAGGAATCTCGCTCCTACTGTTATTACCTATAATTCTCTTATAGATGGCCTTTGCAGGTTGGGGGACTTGGATGTTGCTTGGCAGCTCAAAAAAGAAATGATCAACCAAGGGATTTGTGCTGATGTTTTTACTTATACGATTCTAGTAAATGGATCTTGCAAGAGGGGTAATTTGTCAATGGCTAAGGAATTCTTTGATGAGATGTTGCAAGAAGGGTTGGAGCCCGACTGCTTTGCATACACCACTAGGATAGTGGGTGAACTGAAGCTTGGTGACACATCCAGGGCGTTCAGCATGCAAGAAGAAATGCTAGCTAGGGGTCTCCCACCTGATTTGATCACCTACAATGTTTTTGTAAATGGGCTCTGTAGGTTGGGCAATTTGGAAGAAGCATGTAACTTGTTGCAGAAAATGGTTCATGATGGTCTTGTTCCTGATCATGTGACATATACTAGCATCATTCATGCACATTTGGAAAATAGACATCTTACGAAAGCCAAAGAGGTATTCTATGAGATGCTGAGCAAGGGCTTATCCCCTTCAGTTGTGACTTACACAATATTGATTCATGCCCATGCCAGTAAGGGGATGCTTGAACTGGCATTTGTGTATTTATTGGAGATGCAGGAGAAGGGTGTTTCGCCAAATGTGATCACCTACAATGTTCTGATAAATGGTCTTTGCAAAGTTAGGAGAATGGATCAGGCTTACAAGTTTTTTGTTGAGATGGAAGAAAAAGGAATACTTCCAAATAAGTATACATACACTATTTTAATAAACGGGAACTGCAACATGGGCAATTGGCAGGAGGCTTTGAGACTGTATGTGCAGATGCTGGATAGAAAAATTCAGCCTGATTCTTATACACACCGTGCACTTCTAAGGCAACTAGACAAAGACTACAGATTGCAGGCAGTGCAATACCTTGAGAGTTCAATTCTAGGTAGCAAAGACACTTCTGAGGTAAGGACTTGATATATCCATTATGGCATTCTGGCTCACTCTGGTGATTGGTGACAGAGCGCCATATTTGTGCTCCCATCCAAACGAAAATGGTTACAACAACCGTTGGTAATTATCCTTGGGATGATACTTCAAGTAAGAATTGCTTCCTTCAAAGTTCACTTTTGCATAGTATATTTTCCATATCTTGTCATAATCTTCTGGGCCCTTGATCGATTTACAGGATGGAGCAGCTGATGGGTAAATTTGGTAATTGGAAAAGTCAACTGTCGAATACTAACTCATTTTTGATCCATTACTGATTGCAACTGAGCAATACTTAAAACCAGTCCTTGGATCTGGATCACTAATTACATAGTTCAGAGGCATAATTTTGCTTCAAAGAGTCAACAACAGGTATACAGATAAATTTCACAACTGTATCAAGTTGTTTCAAATAAATCTTGTCATTAATAAATCTCTAACAAGATTATATTGTATTTATTCATTCTTTTCAATATTTTTTGGAGGAAAGGGTGGGAAGGATGGGATATTGCCTTCATCCTGTATGAGTGATTGTAATTTTTTATTATTTGTAATCCATGTAAAGATTTTTGATGTATGGTATATTTTTTTTTCTCCACAGTTGCAAGTAATTACTGGATTCAAAATGGTTGATACTCTATGATCAGTGGTCCCATGGAAAGTGGAAACTTCTAATTCCATAGATTAAAACATTGTGAGAGAAAAGCTAATCTTCTTTATATCATAAATTTGTGTTATAAACCACTGTTCTATAGGTCAAAGTGTTTCCACTTGTAATTTGCTATACAATTTTACTTGTCAAATGTGCTAACAGTTTGCATGCTACAGTTTGGTCCTGTATTTTTCTCGTTGGCAGAACTTCCCCAGTTTCTCTTTCAGAAACCTAAATCCTTTGTTTACAGATTCAATGAAAGAAAAATGAAGTTATCGGGGGTTATTTTGTGGAGGATGCTTTCTTACATCATTGCTAAAATGGGTGTGCCTGTGTCGATTTGTTTTTCATCAGAGATGTAGTATATTATCTAACCAATGTTTCTTTTGTTTGCCAAGAAGAAAGGGAAATGAGAAAAGTAAAATATCACAACTAATTGGAGCTGTATCAGGTAGTATTAGTGCATCTTCCTTATGAAGAGGGGAGTTATATGTATTCAGCATTTCAGACCATTGGACT
Organism: Corylus avellana; assembly: GCF_965113065.1. Classification (NCBI taxonomy): domain Eukaryota; kingdom Viridiplantae; phylum Streptophyta; class Magnoliopsida; order Fagales; family Betulaceae; genus Corylus; species Corylus avellana. Next base: position 41,112,906 of record NC_142491.1, read on the forward strand.
TATTGGTGATGATTGCTAAGTTTTTTTTCTGCTTAGGCTTCAGATGGTGATTGCTAAGTAGTCCATGAGGTCTAAGGTTCGAATCCCCTTGAGTGCAAACAATTCTTTGGGGCCAGCCCGCTGGCGAAGCTAGAGTATTAACCGATCCATGTGGAGGGGGTGCTTTACATGGGTCCGAGGTTTACCCAACAGAGGTAGGTATACGAAGTGGCTCTGCCTCAGAGGGGTTCCTTGTTATTAAAAAAAAAATGGTGATTGCTAAGTTTTTTTGCATAGGCTTCAGATGGTGATGTAACAGACAGTGTTGTTTTAAATACTTCTATAGGAGGAAGACGAGAACACTTCCACTGGAGGAAGATGAATCAGTGATTGAATTCTTCTTTTACATGTCTTTGGATTCCAAGCATTGAACTTAAAAGTTTCTCCTATGTGTTTTCTGTTAGCTGGATATTTTGAGGGTTTTTTTCTTTTATTTTCCATTGTCCATGTGTTTGGATTCAAGCCTTGAAGATTGGATTCTTGAATAATAGAGGAAACATTTGCACTTGCATCTAGACTGTTTATTTCTGTGTGTTGTTAATTGGTGCTTCTAGTACTTCTTCCAATTCCTTTTTGATGACAGGAAACCCCTCTAAGGCAGAGTTACTTCGTGTACCTACCCTTGTTAGATAAACCTTGGACCCGTGTAGATTTAGTGATTAGCTAGTGGTTGGTAATTTGTTCCATTTATTTTAGTTGGGGTGTCAGGTTGTGGTTATTGTTGTTTTTTTTTTTTTTTTTTTTACCCTATTCTGGGGTGTCAGGTTGCACAAGGATAATCACCTCTCTATGGATGATTTGATAGCAGACATTTCTTTGAAGAGACTCGATTTGCCATGAAGTAGTTTCCTGACTAAAGATAACCTGGGTAAGAGTAGTTGATTCCTGTTAAAATGACTGGGAAATACTATGGTACAGATTGAGATGCTCCTACTGGGTCTTTACTCTAGCTGTTTTGCAGTATCAAGTTTGAATGCATTATACAGCCTAATACCTTTACTAGCAAATGTAGGTTCTAATCAAAATTTGACTGTTTGATATTAGCTTTGTATCATTGATGTACATGCGTGCTTTGCCTGAACCAGATGTGTTGCACATTTCACCTTTTTTTGGATTCACTGTTCTTTATTTTAGAGAATTATGGAAAAGTTCAAATCTTCATGGTGTTTGCTTTGGCAGTGTGAATTATCTGTAATCTCCTGCATCCCCATTTTATTAAGAAGGGGAGGCTGCTCTCCCCTGGAGAATAAATAAATAAACTAATAGTTTTCTTTTTGTTTTGTTTTGTTTTATTATTCTATCTTGGTTTCTTCTGATGTAATATGGTCATGGGAGTTATTTTACATTTCTGTTCTGTTCTTGTTTTTTAAAACTCTTTTGTTCTTTCTTCTGTTTGCTGGGTAGAGAGAAGGAGCTGCTCTCTCTCTATACATGGTTACTTTGAAAAGGATGACTACATGCATCTTCCTCCTAGTTTTGAAGAAAAAAGGTAAAAACTTAACAAACCATTAGATGGTCTAAAACAAGCATCAATACAATGGTTTGTTAAGTTTTCTTCAGCACTCATTGATGTAGGATATAAATAACTGAAAACAGATTATTTATTATTTGTCTGATCCTAAAGGTCATAGTTTTAAACCTATTCTTGTTTTTATAGATGATGTCATAGTGGCAGAAAATAATTTCATCTTCGTGAGAACAAAGAGGACTCAATTGCTTTAACAAATGAGACAATATCAATTCTATAATCTAGGACATGCTTCTCTATCAAATGTTTTGTGATGATTAAATTGGTACTTGTGTTAGAATATTAATTAATTGATTAATTTTTTTTTTTTATTATCTTAAGTTTTTTATCTCGGCTTAATTCCAAATTCCAAAACGTGATTAACAATGTTTGCACTTCGGACTTGGAAACCATCGGTGAAGATTAGGTCACTTGATTAATTTGAATTGAAATTATGGGTTATTTAATCAAAGAAAAAAAAATAAAGCTAACAAAGTTCAGTCTTACTATATTTTCGATTGAGTATATCTCGACTTTATTGACAAAAACAAATCAGGATGGCTAAGGCGCAGTGGACATATATAGTTATATATTTGACCCTAATTAAAATTAGACTTGACCCATCATTCATGCTTTGACTCCCTGATAAAAAATACTAGTTCTGATCTGTCTATCAGCATCTTTTTCTATAAGGCGTTTTCTTTTTCTTTTTCTTTTTTCAGATTGCCTATTTACAATGCTGTCAACATAGCCACATTGAAATGAATGTGGACATATGCATATAGTTTTTTTTTTCTATTCAACATATGCATATAGTTGTTGTCACGTTATTTCACTTAAAATAACATTAAAACTTGACGTTGTATTTTTTCCACAAACTATATTTTCTTATATTTTCCATTTGCAGGAGAGAGAGACAACGCACACATTATAATTCTGCTGTATTGGAACCCATGTCTGATATGCTATTCGACAGAGCATGTACATAGGCACAAGCAAATCTGGGGGCTTTAATCCTCTTATTTTAGGTGATATAAAGCATCACCAAAAGGATTATTTGTTAATCTAGATCCCTAATGATATTGTTAACCAAATCCTCTATTATTTATGTATTGTTCGCTTTTTGACAACTAACATTCTATTCCACCAAAATGCATCTCTTACATAAGAGGTAGTTTAAACAATTTTCTCTTTTACTAATAGGAAATACATTTGATGCTTAAGTCAGTATGAGATTTAGAGGAAGAAAGTGATAAGGCAAAAATAGTAAGGTGTTCATAAATAATGTACCTCTAGCAACTACTTTCCCTTAAATGTGGAGTATTTCTTTTCCTTGAATGGCATTAGCCAAGTGTCTTCCGGTTGTAGCCTTGTAGGTAAAACCTTGGTTGAGCGTGACATTTTGTTAATATCCTCTAATATACCTATCTACTTCATAGGACCTGAGATAAAGAGACTCATTGGAACCAGACAACTGGGCCCAAAACCACAAGTCCTTAGAGGATGGGGAAAGGCATTTTGCAAAGGATAACCACCTTGCCACTTCATCCAAACAGTCTCAATATTCTCAGCAAGGAATCAAAAAAATGTCATTAATAAAGCCATTTGACACCTGATAACGGTCGCAAGAGGCAAGGAATTAGGTGTCACTATCCTGTTAAGTTCGTACCACACCAGCTGCCAACAGGCGACACCTGACAAGGAACGTACTTCACTAGAGAATGTTAACTGAATGTCACACCCAACCAGGGTCCTATCCTATCACTAGACGACACCTGGCTAATGCCATGCAAAGAAAAGAAATACTCTGCGTATTTAAGAGAAAGCAGACCCCTCTTGGTAAATTCTTTTTGAACATCCTATTATTATTGTTTCTCTCTAAATTCCCTAATTACTTAAGCATCAAAGGTATCTCCCACCGACGCTCACGACAAGCCTCCGAACTTACCTTCATGAACTACATTATCAAAGCCAAAATATTTAAAAAAGTTTACTCGAGACTTCCATTGTATAATAAGACCAACTTGTCACCTCCGAAATGAACTTATTCGCACCATTTCTACTTCTTTGCTGCCTCAAGCATACAAAAAACAAAACGGGTATTTTCCAGAAAAGAATCTTAACAATGGAGTCCTCGCGGAAAATTAAGGAAGACGATCCTCCCTCTAGCTCACTCAACATTACATCTGTTGTCTAACGTCTACCAGTTGAGAGAGAGACAGAAAGAGAATGATTTGGTTGTTCTTCCTATGAACCAAAGGCAAAGACAACCTCACCCTTTTCGAAAAATCCAAGCCCGGGTTCGCACAAGCACTAGGATAGTAGGATGTCTTGTTTTGTAAGCAGCATCCAGGATATCATGCCAAAAGCCCTTCGGGTTCCACACTACAAGCAATGACAGCAAGAAACCGACAATGGTTTCCAACTTTTGCTGTCGATCAATCCTAAGATGTCACCACTAAATTTTGTGACAAACAAAGACCCTCTTCGAAAAGCTCAGTTTTATGACAAATTTCCATCAATTTTTATTCTCTAGTTTGTTTAACTTTTTCCTTCGGCTGCTCCGCCCCCTGCAGACTACAAAACTACTCCATTGCCCATTTCTCTATTTCAATTTCTGCCCATCTACATTAGGAGGCAAAGACAATGGCTGCTTTCTCATATCCAGCCTCATATAATATATTCAGGTGCTCTTCCAATAGAGACAATCATGACCACAAGCAGAAGCTGAATAACATCAGAATTGTTGGTGCATCTGGGAGGAGCTCTACAAAGGCTGATACACTGAGCCAAATGGCTGGAGTGGCAAACACATTCAATTCAATCACCAATCCTGTTGTGGAAAATGGCTGCATAGCCAAGGAGGAGCTTCGACAGAATATTCCGACGAAGAAGCAATCAGTGGATCGTCATCGTCAAGGGATCATCATTGAAGGAGGTGTCGGGTACAGGCTGACTGTTGTCATTAGGTCCTATGAAGTTGGTCCTGATAAATCTGCAACTCTTGAGAGCATCCTGAATCTTCTTCAGGTGATTTTGAATTATTCATTTCAAAATGGGGATTCAACACATTTTATTAAAAATGAGAAAGAATCGGGTAAATATGCAGGAAACAGCATTAAACCATGTGTGGATGTCTGGACTTCTGGGCAAAGGATTTGGTGCCACACGCGGAATGGTAAGGAACAATCTCATATGGGTTGTCTCAAGGATGCAGGTTCAAATCGATCACTACCCAATCTGGTAATTAGTCCTACCATCTTCCTCATATTAACATTCAAAATATGGATCCATTAATAATTCTCAGTCTCAATGCCTACAGGGGAGAGATTGTGGAAATCGACACATGGGTTGGAGGATCAGGGAAAAATGGGATGCGGCGGGATTGGCTAATCCGAAGTCAAGCCACAGGCCATGTATTTGCACGTGCCACCAGGTAATTATTTCTTGCAACTTTTTTCCATCACATCTCTTCGATATATGCTAAAACACTCTAAAACATGAAATAGCAGCACCTGGGTGATGATGAACCAGCAAACAAGACGGCTCTCAAAGATGCCAGAAGAGGTGAGAGCTGAAATATCACCCTGGTTCATAGAGAAGCAAGCAATCAAAGAAGAGTGTCCAGAGAAAATCATTAAGTTGGACAATAAAGCAAGATATATGAACTCCAATTTGAAGGTAAAAAGACAACAGAACTTCAAGACCTTATTCGTAGCCAATATTCCATAGCTCTCAAGAAGCAAAAGCTGACTATTGCAATGTCACCAATTCTTAGCCCAAGAGAAGCTGTTTGGACATGAATCACCATGTAAACAATGTGAAGTATCCGAGATGGATGCTTGAAAATTATGAACTCAAATCTAATTTGCTCTCATTTTTTGACCCATTTGTTAACTCTTTGAGTTGCTTCACCAACAGACGATTCCGGATGAGATTTTGGAGTCCCACCAACTATCAAGTATCATACTAGAGTATAGAAAGGAATGTGGGAGTTCAGAGATAGTCCAGTCACTTTGCCAACCCGACGAAGATGGAATTTTGAAAGATGGATTGAGACAAAATAATGACATTAGTCTACTCAATGGATTTTCCCTGGCATCCGAAATCCTGGGCTCGTTTGAGAAGCTACCATTAAGGTATACACATCTCCTCCAAGCTGCAGGTGAGCGTCAAAATGAAGAGATTGTTAGAGGAAGAACTACATGGAATAGAAAGATGCCCATCATGCCTTTCTCCACCTAGCCAATTGAGAGGGATTTATAAAGCTTATCCCCCAAGAACAAAAAGTGACTTTCCGAGGCAAAATAAATAAATAAATAAATGAAAGTCGGAAAGGAATTAGATGATTTGTGTGTGATAACTTCTTTGGTAAATAATAACAGTTGCGTAATTAGCAAAAAGCCCAAAGAAGAAAGTTTGGTTTCAACCATGGATAATTTCCTCAATCACATAATGAAAGAAATAAGACTCTCAATAGACACAGGGTTGGGTGAGAGAGAGAGAGAGAGAAACCACAACAATAGCCATGTATATCGAACCCATTCCACAATAAAACTTTTCCGGTTCGAAAAGTGACAGTCGAGTTTTCAAAACACTAAAATTGAGTGTTCTGTGTTCCAACTTTTGCTGCATTGTTCCAATACAAGTGACAAAAATGAAATAGATGAATTAAATTTGAAATAAATCACATAAAAATTGGGATGTCCAAAATGACTCAACAAGAGGGAGAAAAGAAAAAACGTAAGCCAATTTTGTTAATATGGCAAACCAGTAACTAATGAGCCTTATGTCGAACCTATGGTGTAAAAATAAATTATCTGAGCTCAAAAGACTGATGGATCCACTGACCTAAGAGAATAGCATTTACAGTTTAAAACGGTGTTAGGTATTTACAGCAATGGCGGATCCCCTCAAGAAAAGTAAGTAATCAAAGAATGGTGTCGTCCAATAGCAACTTCAACGCCTCTTTCTACCTAAACTTCGTTGCAGTTGCCAAGACCAAACAACGAGAAATATTAGGAGGGAACCTCCAACCGACGTCCAGAATAGTACCAGCCATAAAGGCATTGATTTAGGGTATAATCCTGGTGGAAGTCAAGAACAAGGTCATTAAGATCAAGGAGAAACGATTGAAAAGAAATTAAATGTGCTAGTGTCAGCAAAACTACAAAATTGGCCGATGACCAATATGCAGCTAAAGCATAGAAAATATAGACTAACATACCGTGACCAAACTTGATGCAAATGAGAAGCTCAACAATGCAGATAGCAAGTGAAAGCCAACAAAATGCTCCAACTTTTTTTACCGAATTCCTGGAAAATTAACAATGTCATGAAGAATTACTACATGTAAATTCATCTCAGAATAGACATTCTTCAATAATGTAGTACTTTCGCGCATGTGAACATGTTGGGCACGTGGGGAGAGAGAGAGAGAGAGAGAGAGTACCTGTCTTGAAGGTATGAATTATACTCACGAATTGTTGGTATTGCAATTAGCCACCACAAGATCAACCTATACACAATTACAGGGTTCCGAGGAGGAATCCAAAGACAAAACTTCAAAAAGAATGTGTTCAGCTCTACTGTCAAAAATATAATGCAAAGACTGAGAACTTGAATGAATCGCCATGGACCAAGCAAGGGGCGCCACTCATCTTTGTCCCAGTGTGCTGGTGTAAACTGTCCCAATGTTCGTTTGACCTGAAAAAAATGTACAGGACACATTTTAAAAACCAAAAACTTTGGAAGGTAAAAGATCGTATAACAAGTAAATATTCTGCCTCGGAGAGAGAAAAGAAAATCTAAATTTGTTGCATCAGAATCAGTTTCCATCTTTCCCCGGAAATTTAGATACAATTACTCAATGTCTGATTAATCCTTCCACATCAGAGAAAGGAAAAACTAGCAGTTATCAATAATGATTGGGCAAACAAGAGAAGAAAGATAAAACATAACTTTTAAACATACTTTTCCTATAATATTAGGCTGACGGCTCAGACCAACCCACTTGTATGTTTTTCCATCAAAGTATCTGACAGTATGCATCCCAGCCCAGATACCTGCAATGTAAACCAAACAAAACATGTCATAATAAACTTTAACCGGTCCTAAAAAAGATCAATCTAGATATAAATATTACAAAAAAAAAAAAAAAAAAAAACTTTTAGTTTACTAAATTGAAAGATTAACTACATGAATCACAATCCATTGATTAAGAGGTCTTGGCAGAAGCAACAACTGATGATCCAGGTCTATGAAACCATCTTAACTTCTATAAACTGCAAGTTATTCAATAAAAAGAACTGGTGATCTAAAGCTCTACATGAACTTCTGTCATGTTATTGTTCTTTCTCAAGCTCCAACTTCTAATTGTATTACAAAAACTTGATCAGAATCCTAATCCAGCAAAGCAATTAACTGCTCCAGCTAGAACAGCAAGTATTATTCAAAATTAGAACAAAAAGAAACCAATAAAATCCCAACAAAGTGATCCTATCTAACAGAACCATAAACAATACAAAAAACAAACCAGAAGTCAGAGGTCGCAACAGGCAAAAAGTATTTAGAATATCAATTAAGAAGTTTTACACAAATAGCTGGCATGTGAATGAAAAGCAAAGAAACCATGAAACCAGCATAGAAACGACCAAACAACTAAGAATATTCCAAGAAAATGAACCACGCAATAAGTTTTGGAGCATGTCATCCTAAACTTCAAAAAAAAAAAAAATGCTCAAGAAATCATTGATTAAATAAAAAGTGGCAATCACACATTTGGGAAAGTCCAAGGTCCCAGAAAATTAATAGATGTCCACAAATTCATTAGAAATAAATATCTATAAGTAAGATACCACCCCCAGATATTTTCATAAATTTTGATTTCCAAGATCATCCTAAGACTGACTGAGTACATATTAAAACGCCAGAATATCTAACATATGCTCATATAACACTCTAAATTACGGCTTGAGCTCCACTTTATTTCATTTTTTGACAGAATAATAGGTAATCCAGGCAATAATGAAAGCCACAATTGACAACATACAGAGTTAGTAGTTACTGTGAAATAATGAAAAAAGTTCAAATGCTATAATCAACATTTCAGAAGCTGATTTTAACAAAAAAATTCAATTGGAAGGAAAAACAGAAGGAATAAAGCAGTAAGAGGGTGACATTGTTGATGTATTATATAGTATAAAGTCATAACCATGGCCTCAAAATCTCAACACACTAAATATTTAACGAGTTTTACCTGTTCCTTAAATCAAAGTGTTGATCCAAGATAGTAAAAGAATCTAGAAGGGTAACAGATGATTACAAAATAGAATAGCAACATCCAAAATATCTTCTACCCCACTACGCATCCTAGTTACAAGAGGCTTGAGCCTACCTTTTCCACAAAAATCCTTAATGTCAATAAATGGAAAAGTAGTTCATAAAGACAACAATTATAGGTAGATAAGACAAAATGATTAATAATTACACAATCAAAGATATAATTCTTCAAAGCGACATACCAATGTAATAATAAACAAGTTAAAACCCCAACCCGAGAGAGAAAAAATGGAAAACAAATCTCACCAAACCAATTGCAGATCAAAATGTCAAGAATTATACTGTCCCACCAGCACTCATTGAAGTTCGGTAACATGTGGCGGAATGTAAGCTGAAAAAGGTGACATAATTCAGTCTATAATCAAAATAGTCTATAATAAAATGCAGTCTCCATTTAGCCTTTAAAAGGGACTCTCTTCGTATACATCCCGTGTACTAAGGTTACATCCCTCTGCGCTTATCAATGATATGAATTACTTATGAATAAATAAAAAATTCAGCATGAGCAATTAAAATGATTTTATGATTCAGGGACATAGAAGCAGACAATCAATCCGAACTGAAAATGGGAACCACAAAAGATGTACGTCTTTAATACAGGAACCAACCTCCATCATTTCAAATCCTATTGATAGCACCCACAAAAGGGGCTGATTACGAATCAATATAGCCTTGCCCCACCATCCAATAATATGAGCTAGCACAAATTCATCAAAAAGTGTTTCCTAGAAGAGGTAGAGAAAAAAAAAAATCAGAAGCCTGCAGCACCCTGATATTGCACTGATGTACAACAATAACAAAATAATAAGCATGGAAAACAATTGAAGTAAATAGGTTGTGAAAGAAGAATCATACATAAACATTTTTAAACCTGCTTGTGGGATTCTCAGGTACATATATGCGGCAATCAGCACCATATGATCTTTCTGGAAGTTCTGCATGAAGTCGTGCAAATAAAATTAGAATGCCTAAACAGCCAACAATGAACCGAACCATCCAAGCAAGTATGATAGTGAAAAGCTTTGCATATCTCAAATACATCACAAATCAATGATGAACAGATTCCTCTTAGCTACTACCCAAAATTAAAAGCTTTGCAAAGCTCAATTGCATTACCAACACCAAGGTCGGGATGGAGAAACTTCATAAATTGCCGAGCATCATCACGCTTCTGGAATATGAGACGGTGAAAAGTTAACATCAGCAACCACTAACTGGAATTTCAGAAAATATTGCATAAATAATGAAGGGAATTCTGTGAGGGAGAAAACAAATGGGAAATAAAGAGGAGACACGGAATAGAATGACAGAAAAAACTCAATTTTGTTTAAAATACTCCTTTATTTATCCAATTGATCATCATTTTTAAAATGCTTATTACTGAGAAAAAATTGCCAGCCCACAAATGAAAAAACAGAGGATTCCAACAAGAATACCCCCATACTTTGAGCTTCAACAGATAAATACGCATACATAGGAAAATTTTGTTTTGCACACGCTATAAGAAATATTTGCTTCAGGAAAGAAGACCAACCTGAAAAAGCAAAAATGTGAGGGAGACGAGGTACAAAACAGCCATTCCATGCACTAGGCGCCAAATTGCAGGATGTGGCCTAATAAGGACCCTATAAAAGAATATGATTTTACATATGTAGCCGCAGAGAGCCAATAGCCAAACTATCCCACAAACCCACCAAAGTTTCTGACTATCATGGGCTAGATTCTTCACTAATAAGCAAAATTATATATATGATGAAACTCACGTAGATGGGGCTTGCAGCAAGCAGTAAGCAAGAAAAACTGCAACCATAGCCCATACACCCCTACAAGAAACAATGAGGAAATTACTATGTGCATAAGAAACCCGCACCAACTTACTAAAAGGGAGCCCTAATGCGATACAAATTTCACATTAGATTCACCAGATTTCTATTTTTTGAATGAATGAAACAATAAGGAAATATAGAATTCTGATGTCAAATGAACTTCAATAAATTACAAAATAAGAACAAACCTTTTCACAGATGTAACAAGATCACCAGATGCACCACTTTCAGGATCAAGGACTCCACTTACCCAACTGTTCATAAATCAAACAATCAAAAAAAAAAAACTTAATTCAACCTACTAGGTCCACAATGAGGATTTTAAAAATTATACAAACATTATATCATTGCGTTGAAAGTGCAACAGCAAAGTATAAGTTCATCCAAGGCATGTTTCTTTTTAATCAATGTTATACATATAGGAACATTAATATAAAACCATTTTGGTTCTCTGATGGCTTATTAGAAATAACAGTCAAAAGCCAAGAGATAAGCCTCCCCAAACCAAAACACATAGAACCATTATTTATTTATTTATTTGAACAAATGCAGAAACTCAAAAACATGGTTTTGAATATCCTCTTCCTTCTCTCCCTGGCAAAAGCATTTGTGAGGCATTAAAGAGTCCAACTTGTGGCACTAGAGATGGTCGACACTATCTCATTCACTGGTACATGCATTACATTGAAGGGGACTAATTTCAACACAAGCTGAAACAGAGAATCAAATGCCAAAACTCTCTCTTCTATATTAGGGAGAAAAAAAAAATGCATATTCATCATTTCCATAGAATTATTCATGCGAGTACATTTTAAAGCATTAGAGACACCAAACAACATTGGTGCATCTCCAATGTAAATGTAACTCATAACTAGATAAACAACTGCAATCAGAGAAGCAACATGTAACTATAGCAATCTACATGTATAAATGCTTTCCTTTGGTAGTGGCAACTAGCACCAATAGAGAAAGCAGGCAAGTGATACAGCTGGACATTCACAAGAACAAGAAGACGCCGAAAAGGCTTTAGTAGGGACAACCAGAACAAAAAATCATCAGGAGAGAAAAATTCCAATTCAGTTGAGAAACATCAAAACAATGGAATATATAGTTGATAATCAATAAATCAACTGCTAACTATTAACCAATAACTTGTAGAATGAATCAAAATATCAATAGATAAAAATTACTTATCAAGAAGAGCACTCACATAAGAAAACAGGCACCAACAAGTAGCAAGGAAACAGTACGAGGCTTGTAAGCCCAGGCAGTCCATGGATCAAATTCTTCACCAACACTTGTTAGACTGACATCACCATTTTCTTGGGCATGATGATCCTTTCTCCTCACCCTCCTATGCTCATTAGGCTCCATTAGCAACTTGCCAGTCCTTATTCAAGAGATGCAACTTGATTACTGCCTACAAATCAAAGGTGGGAATTTGAGGCCAGAAATAAATTCCCAACTTGCCAGTTCTTACTGAAAAATGAGATCACTAGAGCTAATTAAAAACTAACAGAATGTCAAAAAATGAAAAGAAAAGAAAAAAACTAGAAAATAAGATATTGTATACCATGAAAACAAAAGTTATTCAAGAAATCACATAAACATATAAATTAACTGAGTCACCGCTTATAAGTCTGCCTCAACACCAAACCAGATATAGGTATAAAACACAATATTAATCTATAGATGAGTATTCTCATAGTATGTAGTCCATCAGCCAAACCCAAAATCATTCCAATAAGGTCACAAGATCAAATAGCTCAGTTACACTTCATTATGTAAGTGATTCGGAAAGTTCCTAAAAGAATATCATATATTACAGAAATTCCCCCAAATTTAATATTATAAGAACATAGCAGAAAAGGTATAGCATTACCTTACTAGGAAACTTTCAACAATGTTGATGATTAACAATATTCACCTAAAATCCAGTCATATAAAAGACATACAAAAAAGAGTAATATCGAGTAAATTCAGCAATCCTTTTACTTGTAAACCTAATTGTTCCAGGATACCAGCCAACCACCAATAAATCTAGGCCCATTTGAGCAGAATCTGGAAGCCAATTTTAAGTTGCATGAGAATAATATTTGTAAGTGTCTTTTATTTATAATTTTATGTACAAATTCATATTAACAGAAGGAGCCATTATAGATAATGAGAGCAAAAAATTTGAAATTAATGCTAGATACTACATTATTATCTCACAATATTGATGTTGCAATCTCAACCAACCCTATGATCAATCATTGTTAAAAAATAAAAGAAAAAAAATCTAATGGTTAGTTGAGAATGCCACATCATCATTGTGAGATAATTGTAGGATAAAAATATGGTATATAGCATTTCTCAAAAGTTTAACACGGCGGAAGTTCATAATAATCTGAAAACTACAAACCATACAATCAGTTAGGAAACAGCTCAAACTTTTTCCATGGACCCACTATAACTTGTGGTTCCATTCCATCATAATCATGTAGACAACTAATTCCCATGATACTTTTTTTTATAAGTATTTAATTCTCATTATACTCAATGAGATATATATGTTTGCATCAAAGAAGATGGAATGCAAAGGCCATGTAAAGCTAATAATTAAAAAAAAAAAAAAAAAAAAAAAAATCAAGAAAAGAAAACAGAAATCTAGACAGCCACAAAACTACTCCAGATAAACCCCCAAAAAGGTATGCTCCCTACAGCTGTCATAGAAATGACAATACCATTCAACCACTAAAATCTAGTCAGCTAGAAAATAACTCCGGCAAAACCTACATAAAGTTCACATGATTTACAATCCACTTTCACGTGTTGCAAACCATGGAAAGTGGTACTATACAAACTGCAAACTGCAATCTACCACTAAACTTTAGGGTGATTTTGTACCCGAAAAAAAAAAAAAAAAAATCCGTCCAAGTTCAAAGATAAAAACATCCCCCATTTCACCAAAGATACCAATAAGACCCGATCGAAAGATCCAGAATTTAGGATGAGTCTGGACCTGAAACCAATTCAAATCGCCAGTAAGATATAACTTCTATTGACCTCCTTCAGACAACATTTCAAGGCCATAAAAATCAGATTGTTATGTAATTTAGACACGCCACTATTTCTTAGAATTTCAACCTAAGTCATTAAACCCAGATTAGTGATGGAAACCAACATAAATTTCTAAGTAGCTACCATCTTTCTTAAAGCCGAACCAATGTGGGATTAGGGTTTGATAATCAAAACTTTTTTTTTTTTTTTGATAAGTGGGTTTGATAATCAAAACATTTAAAAAAAAAACGGTTATATATTAATTAATATTAAAACTAACAACACTCGAACAATAATAAAATGAAAAACAATTACATGGTTCTTCAGATACAGGAGGAACACACAATGTCATTTTCAATCTGAACATATCATTAATCAGAAAATGATTTTTTTTTTTTTTTTTGAAAAAAAAAAATCACAAAAACAGAAATGAACAAAACGTAGCCTGTTCATTAAGAACAAAAACATAAAAACACTTTACTTAAAAAAACTAAATCAACACGTAATACAGATCACAAAATGATAGTAAGAATCAGAAAACCACTTTGATCAAGTAAGTAAAACAGTGTGTAAGCTTAAATGATAAACTAGATGTTCTGAAAGCGTTCCTCATCATCTTCGGGATTAAAACTAATATAAAAAATGAAAAAGTATATCATAAAAGTAATAATACTAAATCTCACATTTAGTCGTGAAATTCAAATCCACTCATATAATTCCAAAATTGAATCATTGCATGTGATCAGAGACAAGCGAATAAATTCAACAGAAAAATAGTAAGCAAATACACAACTCAAAGATTGTCCAGTAAAATTGAAAAAACAACAAACAAAAAAAACTAGTTGCTATAATCCAAATCAAATCAAAAACAATAAATATTTATGATATTTATATATGTATACAACGAAAAAGCAAACGAAGACATAATTACAAGCAAACGCATAAAGCGAGTACGAATACAGATTCGGAAACGAAGACGAAGAAGATGGTGTATATATGTATATGTATATATATAAAATATATACGTATATGCGTTTGTGTCTATATATATATATATATAGAGAGAGAGAGAGAGAGAGAGAGAGACAGAGACAGAGACAGAGAGAGAGAGATGATTAAGAAGATATTTGACAGAGAAAAGTGGGGGGTGAAAAGGCGAGAGGGGCGTTACTTACGTAGAGAAGCTGAAGGGAAAGGCGTGACCGTAGGATTGGAGAAGAAGGCGATGGTGGCCGTCGGATCAGAGAGAGGGGAGGGAGAGTTTAGTGATAGATAATGAGGGAGTTATCGAAATCAGGGAGAAAAGGGACTCAAAGATAAGACTCGGTGGCGGTGAAGATGACGATGAAATATTAATCTCTTTTTGGCAGAGAGAGACAGAGGGAGAGAGAGAGAGAGAGAGAGAGGCTGGGGAGAGAAAAAGTAAACTCTCAGTCTCGCAGAGACACACTCTGCAACAGCGGCGAAAAGGCGATGGGATTTTGGTGATGATGATGATGAAGCAGTGAGAAAGATGAAGAGAGAGAGAGAGTACGACGGTCAAACAGAGATTTGAAGATGTTTTTTGATTTTTGTTTGGATACTCTCTCGGTAATTTAAAAGCTGAGAAAACTAAACGGACCGATTCCCCCTTTTTTTATGCCTATATTGCCCCTCAGGGTCTTCCTTAATATCGGCATATTTACTGCTCAACATTTTCACTGATTCCTTTTTAACATGCTTTCCGCCAACTTCTTCTTTCTTTTTTTTTTCTTTTGTCTTTTTGTCTTTTTTTTCCCTTTAATTAAATGCTTTACATAAGTCACGAAGAGCAAAGAAAGGATAACGTTTTTCTCTAAATTGACTAAGACGATATTTTTAGGAGAATGCTAACTGTTGTTATAGTGTTCTTCTAATTCTGAGTAAATTCTTTTTTTAAAAAAAATAAAATTTTAAAAAACTGCTCTTATTTATTTCTTTCTTTTATATAGGTTGCCCAGGTATGTTGTTAAGAGTACTTATGAGAAAATCATATGTTCTAAGAAAAAATATTAATTTAGTAGGTTGGGTTATAAAAGGCTTGTTCAACTCAATTTGTAGTAAAACTTTATCTACTAAAAAAATAAAATCTAAGAAAATTATTGTAGATATGGACCATGGTCATGATTACCATAATGGAGGAAAGCTTTGAATACCTTTAGGCTGGTGGATTAGTAGGATATGATTGCATGACCAGAAGAAATGTTTGACAGAATCTTGAAAAGGCCAAGGGAGAAAAGATTTGCCATCTCAACTTGATGATTATTTAATCATTAATGAATGTGCAAATGGTTCATTGTGGGTTTTTCTCGCTAAATCAGAGAGGATTAGACTTAGGCGTAGTTTAAAACAAAAACAAAAGCTACAGCTTCTTTTTTTTTTTTGTAATTTTTCTATGGTTTATATTTAATTTCAAATTTTTTATAAAGTATTTATGTTTATGGCAAGTTTCAAGTGGGCAATTTGAGTCGATGAATTAGAATATAAGCTTTTCTTAGTGCAGTCTTAAAGCCTGTTTGGAATTGCGTTATGAAGGGTAAAAAATATTTTTAATACCTAAAAAGTTGTGCCAAACCAAAAGCTTGTATGTTTGGAAAAAAATTTTAAAAATACTTATTTGACTTTTTTATTCTAAAAATTATCAAAACTCACTTTTTGCAAAAGCTTAAAAATAAAGTTTTTGCTAAAAAAAAAAAAAAAATTGACTAAAAAACTTTTTTTTCAAGCACAATCACAAACATACTTTTAAAAGCTACAAGTGATTCAAAGGAAAACGAATAGATGCCATAGGTAAAGAAGATGTGAGTGCCTTGAGATATCGGACAATAATTCTCTCTATTTTGTCTCAAATGGGTAGCTGAATCGACTAGGGATCATGTCTTGTGAAGCGAAAGTCACTATTTCGAATCCTCCTCTCCCCTCTCTTGTATGGACATGTAAAAAAAAAAAAAAAATTAAAAAAAAAAACCTCTATTTTAAGTGAAATTTAAATGGGCTATTTTATGGTTGAATTTAATTTTATTCTATCTAATCTTGTAAATGGTGTCACATCATTTAATTTTTTTAAATGATGTGAAATCATCCATATCGTTAAATACAACATTAAATTATGACCATCAAATTGATACTAACAATTTCATTTAAAATTGAGAGGATTATGAAATATAAGGCGAAAACAAAATATGAATTGAGGAATTTTTATAAAGGATAACAGAAATTAGAGTATCTGGCTCAATGGCTGGCCATAAATATTTTGTAAATAAAAAAAAAAAATCCCTCAAAAAAAGATTAACAACAAAATCTTGTTTATAAAAGAAAAAAGAAAAAACTTTGGGCTTGCTATCATTTAAGAGGACGTACTTTTTCAGAAGAGTGAGAAATAATGACAGCTAGTTAAGTTTGAATGCCTTTTGATTAGGCATTGTACCTACTGTTTGTTGTCGACATTTAATTATGACTATGATAATGCGAAAGAACCGGAGAGAAATACCCAATTATTACAGTATCGTACTAATCGCATCCCTAAAGTGGAAGGTTTTGCAGTTTTGTTTAACCAAATTCAGCCTTGAGAAGCAAGCACCAACTGTGGGGCCTACGCGTTATCAATGGCCATGTCTAGGATTGGCGCGTGGTCGACAAATATTACAAAAAAAACATTAATATTTTTGCTTATACCCATAAATTAAATTTATTCATATCCATCTATATGTTTTTCTTTTTCTTTCATTTCTACGGTTTTAAAATATAAAAATAAGTTATGTTATGTGTATAACTTTTATCGTGAATTATTCACAAACTAACGTGATAATCTACATTACATTTATCGTGTCAGTTACTTATGACCGGCTCAATAAGTAGGCCACTTAACGTCATTGCTGATAGAATAGGATTATCTCCATTTCACTTTTTTTTTTAAAAAAAAAGGGAAATCATTTCGGTCTCATTAATTGATAAAGTATTACGAGTATAAAGCTCTTACATCATAAAGCAAAAACTCTGAGAAAATCCAAGTCGAAGCTACAAGATTACAAGTTATAAATACATACATAACAATCTAACATTCAAGACCTATCTATGACATCAAAATCCGCTAACCCATGACTAATCTTCAGTTATAATAATAGATCTACTCCAGACAGACTCAATCTGATACATAGGTAACAACATCCTCCTGTAGAAAACTCATCCTCCTCGACTCGCAAGCCAGAAAATTATTCACATACTCAACTCAACAAGCCACGACCACAAAATACAGGAAAAAATAAAGAAAATACACATAAGCCCACAAAACACCATCGGAGGAAGGCTGTTGGATGATTCTAGCCAAAGTGCGAAAAAAAACATCTGCATTTCACTTGAAGTTGATATGAACTATTTTATTGTCTAATGTCCATATTAGATTTTACAGCATTTAACTATGTGCATGATATCACATCATTTAAAAATTTAAAATAACATGATAACTTAAACAACATATACACTGTTACATGTTATGAAATATAATTTAAATTAGGGAGTGTCTTGTTTTATTGCTTAAGGCCCCCCCACATGCAAGGATGGAGCCAAAGCTTGGGATGGGGATGGGTCAAGGACCAAAAAATTTAGTGGGGAGAGGTCAATAGGTAAAAAATATTTTTTTTTACCTTCTAAAATTTTTTTTCCTTGGGTTAGGGGTGCCTACCCACATGGAAGAGAGAGAGAAAGGCCCCAAGAAGGCAAGAAGATGAAGAATAAGACCTTAAATATTAGCCAATAAAAATTGTAAGTGCATTTTAATTTGTCTCCTCCTCATATGGGATATGGAGTTTCGATATTTCGTATATTTTGTATTCTCTCTATATATGACAGTTTTGTATTTTAGCCGTTTATGTATACCCATGTGAGAGATCTAGAGTCTATATTAATAGAACCAATTAAAAAACTTAATTAGTAATTTTGCATCACATAAAATAAGAAAAATGAAAAAAAAAATGATAATATAAAAATCTAAACAAATAATATTAATTAATTTTAAAATATAAGAAAAAGGTCATACTTAAAAATATTATTGCCTTAGGCCTAAAATTTTTGTTGAGCCAACGCTGCAGCTACTAAAAAATTAGATTTACCTGTTAAATTTTATTGCCTTTTTTAAAAAAAAAAAAAAAAAAAAAAAAAAAATTCATGTTGTACCACGTTTTATTTATATAAACTAACATGTGAATTTAGAAAATTATAGTAAAAACCCTATAAGATTTGCAATAAAAAATATATAAACTAAATCATATTGCAACCTTTTCCGGCGAAGGCCCACATCGATCGAACGGGGCACAAATTGAGGAGGCTGTAGGGAGGACAGCGACAATAATCCAGCGAGCTATGCAGCATGTGTGTGACATATATAGACCATGTGGGATCTTACCTTTTCCAAATCATGCACATATATTGGACTCACATTGTGATCGATGTTACAATTTTTTTTTTTTTTAATTTTTTCCCCTGATAAATTTCCTCCAATTTACCCCCAAAAAATTGAATTTTCTGTCCATAAAAAATTAATTGTCACTCACCCAAATACTAAATCAATTAGAAATTCTAAGCCTTAACCAACAATACAAAAAGAGAAATGCTAAAAATCACATTTCTATTTCATAATTATTTTAATAAATTATTATTATTATTTTTTAAATAGACAAAAATTTATCCGAGGGTTAAATTATTAGATGAGTTAAACTCATCTAATAAAATGACATGTGTCCCATAACTATTAAAAAAGCACGTACTTCTAACATGTTATGAGACATGTGTCACTTTATTATATAAGTTTATATAAACTTTTGTCCGGCTCACTCACCAAGCAAGCCTAAGCAAGTTGCTCAGAGAAGAAACGTCTCTTACCGCTCTTAATTAGAGCACTAGCAACAGATGCCCTATATGCCATATTCCATTTTCTATGTTTAGGAAAAATTTCAAAAAAAATCACAAAAAACCACTCACATCAAATTACTTACATTTAACCAACTCTCAATGGTTGCTACAGTGTTTCCCAATGTGTAGAAAACCAAAAGTGATTCTATATACATTATTTTACTATAAGCATTTTTCTTTAATTTCTCATCTTTTATCTTTTTGTCTTTAATTAGAGATTGTGTTGAGATTTTATAAAAAAACTTGAGGGTAGGTAGGAAACTTGTATTTTGTAAATAAATAATATTTTAATAGCATAGAGAAAGGTAAGGGAAGCAATTGTAAAATATATTTTCTTAGGGAAGCAAAAAGTAGTTTTTTGCCCTAAATTTAGGAAAAATCAAAGGAAAACTGCTGCTAGTGCTCTTATAATTTTTTATATATTTTTTTTTTAAAAAAAAATTGAAACGACTAATTAATTGCCAGTTTTGTAAAAGTTGAAAGTGAAAACAGTAATAATATAATAAATGCTGGATCCATTTGGCTAATTTATAAGGTGTAGAATATATAATAAATGGGGAGATCAATAATAAAAAAAAAAAAGGGCATTTTATTCCTTTTATAGTTGCAGAGAAAATACAAAAGTCATAAATGGGCGGTCAATATGAATATCTTCACGGTTGGCGACTCGCATTTGGAGCAGTACGCAGTCAGAGGCCAAAAGGGACGTGTCAAATAGGATAGCGACTTTTAATAACATAAGAATAAATACAAATATAAATATTAACTGTACTAAGAAAAGCCACCCCACTCCCCCCCCCCCCCCCCCCCCCCCCCATCTATTAAAAAGGTGGAAACTGGAAAGGGACCACAAAGAGGCGCGCATGGGCAACAAGTTTTTCATTCTTTTTTCTGGTACAAATATTAATTATGTCTCCTAGTTTAACGGGACCACTAGGTCAATACTGATCAGGTCTTAGCTGCCTTTGCATCAGTAATTTTTTTTCTTTTCTTTTTTAGATGTTCATATGAATCACATATGAGCGAGAATTCGAACTAGTAACTTTCACTTTATTAAGTGTGATCTATAACTGATTAAAACGCATCTGTAATTTTTAGCAAGTTAATATAAGGGTTTTTTTTTTTAAAAAAAAAAAAAAGTAAAATTGTAAAAAAAAAATGTTTTCGTGCATTTAAAAAATAATAATGTTTCGCATAGCATGTAAAAAATGTATGTTTTTAAAAAACACGATGTTAAAAGCCAAACCACAGTTTTATCAAATAAATTGCACTTTTGGAACCGCTAAACTAGTCTAACACATAATATTTTTTGGACAGAATTTTCCTCCAAACTGGGTTGGAGGAACTTCCTTCAACCCAGTCTATAAAAATGACATATGTCTATTTTTTTTAATAACAAGTGAGATGCACATGAGTTTTTAATATTATTTATTTCAATTTTGTCTCTACTATTAAAAAAGATGTACATCTCACATGTTTAAATGACACATATCATTCTTATATACTAACTTGGAGGAATGAACCACTCCTCTCCAATATTAATAGTGCCACCACTTCCTTTGTGCTTCACCGTGCCTCCACCATTGCCGAGTCATGTCATCACCCTAGACCTCCGCTAAGCACCACCCCACTTCCTTGGGAGACCTCCGCTCAACATCGCCGCTTCCTTCAAAGCCATATATGTCATTCTCTGTCGCTCTCGTTCTCCAACGTCCTGCACCACCTCCTTCCTCAGTCACTCCGCTCTTCACCGTTGGCCTCTGTGCCGCCCAAGCGTCCCCACGCATTCGCTAGTGGACCAATACTCCTCCCACGCCGCCCCTTCCACCAGTGCTGGCTATGGATATTTATGTAACCAAAGCTCTTTCCTCCTCCTCTTCGAATCTAGTGAGGACTCATACCTCTCCTTCAACAACCTCCTCTCAATCAGGAATGAAAGTAGCATTTATAGTTTGGGGGAGAAGGGGGAGTATAAAATTAAAAAAAAAATAAAAATAAAAAAATAAAAAAAATAAAAAAATTTGGGGGGCATATTCTAATTTTAAAAAAAATTCTAAGGGCTTTTTTTTTTTAAAAAAAAAAAATAAAATAAAATAGAGAAAACATCCTCCCAAGCTCCCATGTAGTTCCACCATGCTCTCAATGGATATAGCAACTGCCTATAGAAGGAGTTGAGTGACTGATGGACCTTTCGAGATTCGTGCCCCTCTCAATGCTCCTTTTATTATTGTGTTGTGCGGCCCGAATCTTGATTTTTAACCAACATAAAAAAAATTAAAAAAAAAAAAAAAAAACTGAATAATTTTTTAGCCTATTTCCTGTTACTTTATTATTATTATTATTATTATTATTATTATTTTCACTGTTTTTCAGTTTTGGATTTGAAATTGGGAGCCCAACTTTATTTTTTATTTTTTATCCCTTGTAACTTTTTTCCTAATTTACTTTAAAAAACAAAAAACCGTAGCTTCCGATCTCACGTTCTGAAATTGATCAGTAAATATGTTTGAGCACCATCCATGCCAGATTCCAAGGGATCTTTGGTTGCCTTGTGCTTTTCTTTTTATACGCCACCTTTTTCAGAATGCATAAGCCCAAAATAAAAGTAAAGAATTCAGCATGTGCTTTTTCCATGCATATATATATATATATATATATATATATATATGCATGGAAAAAGTTAAAGTATTGCTTTATCATTCACGTGATTGGATGACTTTGACATGTCAATATTCCAGTTTTTTTGCAAATTAATCTTCTCACATATTTACAATTTTTTTTTAAAAAAAAAAGATATTTGGGACTTGATCACTCTCATCAATTTAACCCAATTTAAAAAAGAAAAACTTAGTGGTACGTACTATAATATTGAAACAAAAATAATGTTATTTAGTAAACTGTCGTACAATTAAGAAGACATGATGGTAAAAAGCAACCTTGTTATTTAATGTAAGACTAGTAATCATATGATATGACCCCCACCAAGTTTAACATTTCTAAAAATGCATAAAGGGGCCAGAGACGACGTCGTGGCCTCCAGATAGACAGAGCCGTAGCTCTGGTGCATGTATTATGTATAAGCACGCAGTGCGATCATGATTACGTACAGTTGATGTTTTCCATGATTGCGACCACGACAACACACACCATTGTTTCCCACAGATAACATTCTCGGAAATTTTATATTTCTTTGATGAGTTTTGTTGAAGATTCTTTGCCAAAAAATTACAGGAAATAGCTAGCTAGAGAGCATTTGCTGCCCCTCTCTCTATCTCACTCTGCTGGAAATGGTACTCTGATGGGTCCTGCTTCATGTGGAAATGTTGTGGTTCCCTTCCCCCCCCTGAGTAAAATAAATGAAACCCAAAAAAGAAAAAAGAAGAAGGAATCGTTGGTAGAAGAAATCCAGCCAGCCAGCCAGGGGAATATTACTTGGAGTTGTTCCACATCAAAACCTAAGCAATGATTATGGAAAGGGCTCCACAGCTCTACCCTATGTGCTCTTGTGGCAATGTCATGTCAACATTGCACGCAGAGAATTGTTCTTTCATCATTTCCATTCATTTCATCACCATCACCCTTCACCAACTCACTCCTGGCCTCCAGATACATTTTTAGACTGTCCAGATGGATTCCTATCTTTTCCTCTCAATCAAATGATGGGGGGTTTTGGGAAGAGTTGAGACTTCTTTTGAAGTTCGTGCCCTTTCTTGTCCCTCCATTATGTTATGTACGACTTTGACTTTGTTTCAATACTACTCATTTCATTTTTTTTAATATTTTCTTACTTTTTACATTACATTAATTATTTTTTATTGTTATTAAAATAAAAAAATCACTACAAAATAAAAATTATTTTGTAGTGATTTTTTTATTTTTTCATACCAAACATTCTTACTTTTTTTTCACTTTTTTTTTTTTTTTAAAAAAAAAAAATTTTCTTACATTTTTTTTTTTTTTCATTAATCAACTGTTGCTACAATATGGACCAAAACCCTTTAACAAGCATACCCAGAGGCAAGTTTTCTCGACGTCTATTCCAAAAATTCTTAGGGTTGCATCATTCATTATAAACATTTACTTTTCTTGCGGTACTAAGCGTGTTGTATTGGGGCTTATTGTTGGGTTGCCCAACTATTTTTTTTGTGTTTCTTTATGTAATTTAGTCCCTTTTCCCATCCTGACCTTGTTGTAATATGAGAAATGTTATATATTATACTTTTATTTTACTAGATTGATGTGATAGTATCTATCGAACCTAATTTTTATTTTTTAGCAATGACTGATGGGTACTATTATATCAATCCAATAAAATAAAAGTGAGATGAGAGCGTAGTATATAGCATTACTCTTGAATATTGCAAATTTGTAACCGAAGTGAAGCCAACCTCCTCCGTTACAATTAGACTTTTAGTAATTAATATTATTCTTTTGAAAAGTATTTCATAGAATCCATTTTCACCTTTTTGACATTTGTATTTTTTAAAAGTAAGATTAAAATTAAGGGCACATGTATATAAGTTTGTGAAATCTTTTATGAAAAGAGATTCTTGAAAAAGTAAAGGTATTGGATTCACCAACAACTTATCAATAGCAAACCATAAGATATATACTCAACATGTTTCATCTAATTGAATCAAATCCATTACCATGTACTAGTATTTAGACGATAATATATGTACATTAATGCAAAGTTTATCATATTATTTGTAAGGTAATTTGGTTTGTTAAATTAAAAGTTTAAAATAAACGATTAATTTAATATTCTAATACTCATCCTTACGTCTGGATTCCAACTCCAACTCCTTAATAAGTGAGGTTTACGTAGCACGTGAAATATTTAATTAAAATAAAATGTTCAAATTCAGAATTTTTGCTCTAATATTATATTGAGTTAATATATTAAAATATTAATATGTTTTTATATATTCTAACATTATAAAAAGTGATCGACTTAATTATTTAATTAAACATTCTAACATGTTGAAAATTTTTCAAAGTGCATAACATGTAGTCTACATGCATCGAATATAGTTTTGTTTTCAAATTTCTCACTCAATAAATAAAGATATCTTGTTTTTTTTTTTCTTTCTCGAATAATGTATCTTTCTCCTCAGAATTCAGATCCAGTTTTCAATTTCTTTTTTTCTATTCATATTTTTTCTCCACTCGAGGGAGTAGAACCCTACCAAACTTGTATAATCACAAACTTGCAAAGACCAAACTGTTCAATCAAAATATTACTTTAACCCAATCTCACACTCATAGAGTAGGATATGACAATTTTCATCGACTTCAATAATTAATGGTCATTGCTACATCAGTTCAGTAGAATGGAGACGAACATTGCTTTACTCATTAAATTGACATATCAATTTAATATGCCGTACGTGGTGAAGAAAACTTTATTTAATTAATATATTTGTGGGGGTGACAAGCTCCCCGGATGCTCCCACATAAAGAAAAATATTTCCAACAGGCAACAGATAGGACCCCAACAATTGTTTTTGTTTTGAAACATTATATAAATAGTCGTGGGATCCAACAAAGGGAAAGGAAAAGCATTTTTCCTCCTCTTTGGATATAATCCACACACAAAAAGGGAGGGAGGGGGGGGGGGGGGGGTCCCCAAACACCAACCAATTGAATATATTTCGGGTCAATTCCACCGGCCCCAAAGCTGGGCCGACACGCCGGCAGGTGTGCAGCGTGAGGACGGAGACGCATCGTCACATTTGCATGGGTGTCATTCCGGCAGTTTGTAGGAGTTTGTGAGGAGCATAATAAATTTGGACTCACAAAAATTGCTTTCTTTAATGAGGTCCAGAATTTTGTGTTAGGAGGAATCAAACATCAATCAAAGGACATGGATGGAGGGCAGGGGGCAGACCATCCCCCAGCCTGTCTCTCATATGCTCAGATTCCAGTTTTCTTTTCTACATTATTTACCTGATCGATCACCCCCGACACTCAAATCAATGTCGCTTTTCGAGGTTGGCTGACTCCTCAATTAATTAATTATTAAATAAATAAATAAAAAATGTTGTGCAGACACGTTGAGCAACGTTAATTCAGTCAAAGAAATTGGCCATGTCCCTGTTGGTATATATAAAGCAGGGGGAGAGAGCTTCCCTTCCCTTGAAGGTTATTTTTAAATGATACCTCCATTTGTAGGACAAAAACTGCTTTCTTTTCACGTTGGGAAACAACTTCAATTTTTATTTATTTATTTTTTTTCATCTATACTACTGAGCCCACTCCCCAATGGGCCGAGCAAAGGTAAGGAAAGAAAAAGAACAATAGGGCATGAGAGGCTGTTAAGGCTCCTTTTGCTCGGATAGGTGTTTGAACAGCTAAAGCAAAAACAACCCGATATTCCTATAGCCAATTAAAAAATCATTGTGCCAATCCACACAAGCCAGAGCACATTTAAAGGAAAGTTTGTAGGTCTTTTTTTTTAATTTTTTTTTTTAATAAATATTTAACCTACGGCTTCTGATGAACAAAATAATATAGTACATAATTATTATAGATAGATACACAACAACAACATCCCCTCCCTCTCCCCATTTTCTTTCCCTAGCAGTCTCCTCACACAGGCTATGATTAGGTCCATGCTGTCTTTTTGTGTTTTTTCTTTTCTTCCCATCCCCTATCAAGCACATGAGATGTCCGTAATAAGGGAGGCACTGACAAGTATTCTATTCAAGCAACACTTCAAAATAAATGAAAAAAAGAGTTGCCTCATTATCATGACAATTATAATAATGACGCAATTTACCGCGATCCACTCAATTTGTTTGTTTACGTGACAGATCCCATACGCCCTTTGAACACATCAAAGAGAAATTGAAGAGTTGTTAGTTCACTCTAACCATAGGTCAGACTGCTGTGAAACACAGCTTGATCAACCAAAAAAAAAGGAGAAGAAGATCCAACGTATGAGCAACAACTCTACTAATCAGAGCAATACAAGGAATTGAAACATATATTAACACAATAGGGAAAATGAAATCACCCCTCAATACAAGCCCACTAATCACTTTCAAAAGAATAGTAATATACATAAAAAGTGATTACAATCTCAATTATAGCTGAGCTCAAGAACGGGGTAATATATCACTGCCTCTCTCCAATGTATCTTATCTTGTCCATTGATGTTATGTACCAACCCCCTAAGCCTATCTTTGACTACTCTTTACTTACTGGTCACCATCAATTGTCCCCCAGTACAAGCAAAAGCACGTAAGGAACAAAACAGGCCAACCGCAGTCCCCTCAACCTCATTCAGTTGGCTTGTAGCTCCATGAAACAATAGCAGATGAGCCCACATTATACATCAATCAAAAAATGTTTACCTTGAATGCAACTCTGATCTTTGATGGTAAGTATGCCCGTGTCTGATTGCCTGTGGCAGTATGGATATGTCATTGTCAGATTTGATGGATTTTTTAAGTGACAACTACACCACCTAACCTCTTCACGAAGGAAGAGGGGATCTGGATCCACACGGTCTCACAACTATTCCAGAAAACGGTTCACTGTGATCACGGCTTTCCCTGGAAGCTCTTGACGGGAGAGCCGTCCACATTAGTGTTTAACTATGATCCTTCTTGCTTTTCTTCAGCAAGATTGACATATGATTTATACAATCATGGCCTGCTTGGTTTCCACCCATAAGCCACTGAAGAGCCTCAGCTGCAGCATCTTTCTCTGCGCTCTTCTTGTTGTTGCAAGGCTGACCCATAATTTGCATTCCATTAAACTCCACAGTGGCCCGGAACTGGTTGTTCTTCAGTTGCTTAGTCTTGTAAATGGGTGCAACATATCCTGCCCTAGTGATCAATGTCTGGAGCTGACTCTTAGAATTATCACCCCCAGGTCCACTTTCAATTCTTGAAACCAAGGACGGCTTTGTTGCCATATCAGATGTCTTTGAGGGCTTAAGGACCTGGCGACCAAATATAAATCTGCCATCACATTGGTCCTCTGAAACCAGCAACCGCACGGTAGATAGGAGCTCATGATGGGTGTGTATGTCCATTCTGGGATACAGTAGCTGCACATATTCAATGGGTTTTAATTACAGTATCAAGTGAGCACACTATCACATGTTTGAAATTAGTCAGAAAACATATTTTTACATTCACCGCAAGGCACAAGTTGGAGTATAGAACTAGGATTTCAAGAAGAAACTGATGAGAACAGAAAACAGTAGAAATCCATAAATTCAGGAGAAAGCAGTTATTGACTGCCTAATTCAAGCTTTACTTACTTTTTTCTGAATAAGCTCATCAAGTTCTTTCCTTAAACTTTGATACATGTCTGCTAAAGAAGGATTCATGAAGAATTCGAGATATCCTCCCAACATTTTCAAGTGTCCATCCTGGCAGAACAGGGAGATAACAATATTATCTGTTAGGTAAACCAACAGACCCTAAAGCTTAAGCAGATGAGCTGCACTATCAAGCAATGGACCAAAAAATGTATCCCAAGCTTACACCAACAGCCCTATTATGTAGGTCCGCTAACAACCCTGATAGAACACGGACTTTGCAAATGCAAATAGAAGAGAAGAAATGTCGAAGCCTAACCAAATACTTCTCAGTCAAGCAAGGCTCAAATACCATATGAGGTGACTAATAGTCCAAGAAACTTAAACAGTTAGAAAAATGGCTCAAAATTTATGTTAAGTTTACACCAACAATCTACTGTTCAAGGGTGAGGAAGAACATCTAGCGACTCGCCTATATCTCCTATTTCCCATGTAGTCTGCTAGTCAAACCAGCAATTCGTTTCTCAGGCCTTCTCATAATCCAGCAAACAAGTGACTAAAAATAAGAAATTATTGATGAATAGATAACTTACGGTATCCCCTCTTGAGATGCTCCCACCAAATAGGAGAAGCACTGAATCAGAAACAGCTGTTGAATCCCGGAGGAAAACAGAATTCACCTTTATCTTCTCGTTGAAAACTAGCCACGGATATGGAATTTTAGATTCCCGAGCATTGACTGAGTTCTAGGCAAATGAAAAATAATGTGAAAAACCAAAGCAGGACAGAATACATCACTAATACATTGATATAATGGATGGAGAAATTACCGAGTATAGAAGCACCTGACCGTCTTCCATAGTTTTCAGTGAAAATGACTTTTCATTGTGCTGCACACACACTTATGTAAGTACAATGAAACTTGCACAAAAGGAAACAAATCAAATAATGCATATTGGGAGAAACAACCAAATCATCTTCTAAGAAAACAAAAAATCTATTTGGGGCAAAAAACCATAAAAAAGGCCTCATGGGAATGGTTGGATAATGGGATATAGCCCTCTAACATCCCCAATCCCATCACTCCCTACCCCCCATCCCACAAAAAAAAAAAAAAAAAAGAATTGTAGCGAATGTAGGGGAATTTGAAAGGAATCAAAATGTTGGGGAAGTTATACGAAAATGTCAAAGCTTAAGCAGATGTGGGAAAAAGGCATGACTAACCACAACAGAGCAAATTCCAGGATATAGCCCATTGCAAATAACTGCTCGGACGAGATGCTCATCATGACTCCATGCATTGTAGGAGGTTGTGTTGCCATCAACCAAGCCAGTATCCTTGAGTAAAGAGAAAAACTCCTTCCTAAGAGAATCAATAGCTTTCATTGATTGCACTGAAAGAAAATTTCTCCAGCAGTATTCATATCCAGCAATATCTCTTTCAGCATCTTTCCAACCTTCATAGGCCCGGACAAGAGCAAAGTGGTCACTGTAATCCCGGGAAAACTGAGATTTTGCAGCCTCTGCAAGCTGCAAAGAGGAAAACAAGCACATTCACTTCAGTTCATTTTCCAAGCATACACACAACAATTACAGAACATAAGGCCAAATAGGCTGCATTTTTACTATGTCGCCTCAATAGCCAAAAACTACTTTGCCAAGATAGTTGCAATTTGTATGGTTAGCCTTGGTAGCCAAATCGTGTCTCAACCCACTTAGAAGGGGATCTGGGTTCAACACTGACATGTAAGCGGTACAGGTTTTTCATAATTAGGGAGAACTATTATGGCACCTGACAACAAACTCCAAGAAAAGGTGTTGTAATTCCTAAACCCGTGTACCTCTTTAACTATTTTGCATCATATTCAAGTTTAAACACATAATAGCCTCTCCCACACCAGTCCCATAGCGTCATATGGGAATTGAAAAAGGGCAACAATTGACTATACCTAGAACTAGCCAAACAAAGATATTAGAATGCAACATTCATCCAAGCCAACCCATGTAAGTATAGGGTATGTTCGATAATACTTTTGAAGTTCCTTTTTTTGTTTTTGGATTGAAAAAGTGTTATTTTTTTTTTGTCGGGTCCACATTTGAGAAAATGTTTTATGTATGATACACTTGCTTATTTTGAGAAACGCAAGCAGATGTAGAGCTAACATTTTACTTAAAAAAAGAAAAAAAGTGTCCGTGTTGCCACCGTCAGTCGAAGAGACAGGTGACTGCCGTGGCCACCCCTCCTGTCTGTTGAGGGTGGCCACAAGGTCACTCCTTTTATTTTTAGTTTTTTTAAGTAATAAGTTAGGCCCTACACCTACAAAAATTAAGCACTCGTTTTTTCAAGATATTCCTATAACGTGTGAAAAGTTTTCATACCCTGTTTGAGTGGATAACTGCTTAGAGCATTCCCAACAGCTACCCAACCATTTTCCCTAAGTTTAAGGATCCAAACTACTTTTTGCTTCTCTATACAAATAAACACCCCAATAGATTCCCTTAATCATTCTCTATATCATTAAAATAATATTTTTTACTTTTTTTTTTCTTTATTCTAAAACATTTCCCTTTTCTTTCCATCTCTCTCATCTCCGTCTTCTCTCTCCCTGACTTCTTCACTCTCCCTTTCCTCATCTATTTCTTGACCCTTTCTGCTTCTATCACCACTAGATTTCCCATCTTCAGACTCCAAATCCTCCTTGGTTTCCTCTTTGATTGTGAAGAGAAATCTCGGAGGGCCTGCAAGATTGTGCAGCCTCATGAGCTCTGATTCCACACCTTCTTCCCCAAAGGCCTTCAGCAGAAAATCCTTGCTAGAGCCCAGCTCCAGGTCTGGCTCTTCACAATTAGCATTTGGGTCTCTCACACTTTCTTGAGTGTTGTTGGTTTGCAAAGAAGAGGGTCTCTTCCAGCAGATGAGTTGAAAGAAACAAAGATTGTGTTGATGGCTGATTTCTTTTTTTTTTTCCTCTCGTTTTCTTACCTACCAAACAGCAACAAAGATTGTGTTGATGGCTGATTTTTATGAATCACTTTTGCAGTTTGTGGTGGTGTTTTTGGCCGTAATCATTTTTGCATGAAAGCCCTTGCTGCAAAAATTTTAAGAAGCCCTAAAGTCAAGTGCAATTTGGAGAGGTGCGAGAGAGAAGGGGGGGGGGGGGGGGATTGAGCATTTTTGTTGTTCGGTGCGAGAGAGAGAGAGAGAGAGAGAGAGACGGAGAAAGAGAGATGAGAGAGAGAGACGTGAGACATGAGAGGAGAGCGGAGAGAGAATGAGTTTTTTTGTATTTAATAATTCTTTGGATCGCTACAGTGGAACCCTATACTTTGGGTTCTACTGTAGCGATACTCATGTTTAGGGCTCATTTAAGGAGTCTGCTGTGGGTCTTTTTTACGATTTTTTTGACATTTTTCCTAAACTTAGGGAAGGGAACCTCATTTAGGGTACTTGCTGGGAATGCTCTTATGATTGATTTCACATTTGTAGTTTTCATGCCCCTTTTTTTTTCTAAATCTATTTTCTTTTTCTATTTATGTTTTTTTCTTGTATACTTCTTATGCACTTGGGTATATGTGCAACTGTTGGTTTTTAATGAAATCTGTTTACTTACAAAAAACAAAAAAAAAGTGTTTTATTTTTGTTATTGGTTTTGAGAAGCGTGTGTTTTTGTCTCTGAAAACAAAAAAGTGTTTTCAGAGACATTAACAAACATAGCCTATATTCTTCACAAAAGCATCCCATCCCATGCAGATGCAAGAGAAATGGTAGGAGTCGTCCAACCACATTACCTACAACATAAGCTATATAACTACCACCCTTATCCATAAACTACCACTCTCCAGCACAAATCGCCAGAGCCGTTTACTTAAGAGAGCCCCATTAAACACAACCCCTAACCCAAACCCACAGTGGATAGTTTATAAGAGATGCTTATGGGTATTAAGTCTCACATTACTTAGTAAAACTTCACTAAGGCTTTATTAGTAATTCTAGAGAAACTCCAAATTGACTTGTCTTTTTAGGGCGGTAGCGCAGATGTGGCTAACGCTTTTTTCTTGGGTTGTTACAACTAACACACATTTGATTCTTGAGAGCAGCCAGTTCATGCAAAAATGTTGAAAGATGGGATAGTGAAACACTGCTTAGGAAAGACTACTACTGGATAATGGCTATTTTAAAATCTAAGAAGGGCCCAAACATGCATTCACTAAAATGTTTGTACTTCCCAATATATTGATCTCTAGTGAGGAGCATTGTCGTCAACCTACACATGCCCATATTTGCCAACAAGTTCTTTCAATCTAGCATTCCTTTCTCCAATCTAGTATTGACTTCCTCATGGAAAATTAGCTATGATTTTCCTAGTCTTCACCCCTGCTAACATGATTCCCCACATGCAATAAAGACACCACGTCAAGAGTCCTTTGGAAGACAAAATGAATCCAGTATCTTTGCTTAGTAAAGGTGATGGAGGTATTAGTAACCAGTATTTGATTCTAGAGTGCTCCATGAATCCAAGAAATTGCAAGAATTCTGGATCTCTCTCAATATG
This sequence comes from Corylus avellana, assembly GCF_965113065.1. Classification (NCBI taxonomy): domain Eukaryota; kingdom Viridiplantae; phylum Streptophyta; class Magnoliopsida; order Fagales; family Betulaceae; genus Corylus; species Corylus avellana. Next base: position 41,145,414 of record NC_142491.1, read on the forward strand.
TCTCTAAATTCGAAACTCCAGCTGTTTACTGCTATTAGAAACGAAGGATCTCCCACACCATGTTGTTGGGCAAGGATGATTGTTCTTTTTCTTTTTCCTTTTTCCTTCTTCCTTTTCTTTTTTAGCTTTAATTTTTTTATGATGCTCCTATGGTAGATAGCAGCTTAATTGTGCCTTCAGCATAGCCTTTTCACATACATTCCCTCTCTCTTTGGTGAACAAACTTACTCTTAACCAAGAAAGGTCCTGGGAGGGCTGGTCCAATATGGCCTTGCAACATCTATATAAGCATATTTGTGTGTGTTTAAATAACTATATATGTATAATGCATACAAACCTATATAGTAGTAATTCTCCAAATATTGCCAACAAGTGTGCTTTTTTGTAAATACAACTACGGAATCAATTAAAACAAAAACAGAAAAATAAGTCAATTCTTTGTTTCTGATCCAACCAGAAAACAAAAGGCATGTGAAGAAAGCTGACTTACATCCTTCTTGTCAAATGGTGTTAAGAAAGGATCTCTGACACTGAGGCCAGCGACAATAGTCAATACTGGATCCAGGCAATTGAAGATAACCCCCAAGATGAGCATCTTTCCAAGTTTTGGTTCCATTGGAAGCATAGTCAAATAGCGTCCTGTCAGTGACAAAAACTGAATGAGGCTGAATGTTCTTGAAATTAAATCTTACATAAGACTGGAAGTAGAAATTTCAAATGGAGGGTAAAAATCAAATTTCTCTACCCACCCAAGACTGTCAGATTTTCATTCTCATCGAGGGCACCAATAATTTTTAGATACTCGATGGCATTTTGAACCTGCAAACAAATACCAATCAAACTAAATGTGAAATGTAGTAGACATACAAATAACTCACATGCATGAAAGGAAGATGACAGAAGATGCCTCAAATAATTGTCCCAAAAGGAAAACAAATCGACTCCTCAAAGTACAATATATCAAAGTTTCAAATAAGATTCAAAGAAAATATAAAATGATCATTACCGCTAGTAATTCTGGTGACTGCAAAGCCCTAGATAAGAACTCAGAAATACTTCCAAGTTTCAAACTCTTTATTTGCAGACAGAGAGACTGCAAAGGTGTCCTTAAAATTTCCGGCAATTGATACTCTGCAAAAGCGTCATATACACATCTAGGATAGAGATGGTAACATTCTCCAGGTCTAACGCGGCCAGCTCTTCCTCTTCTCTACCACATATATGAGCACAGACAATCATAATACATTTAATAAAAAACACTCCAAAAATTAGGACAAAATTCCATAGTTCATATGAGGCCCCTTCAACAGTAAACTAAGCAAAATCCAAACTTAAGGCATCTACTATTTTCTATCTCTATTCCAGGAAATGCCCTTAAATGAAATATAATTTTTTTCAGGTTCAACCTCATAAGGATTTAGGTAAAAATCTATGCTAGTCATGAACCCTGGGCGTGAAACTACATAGAAATAACGAAATGTACTTTCTGCGTCTAGTCAGAAGAAAGCTTATTGGCTCTAATCCTATAATAACAAAGTATAATGCCATTTTGGACTAGCCTGCTACAAGTCCTTTCAAAACAAAGAAAACTTCAAAGGAAGTGGACAAATAATGTGAAAAAAAGAATCATAACTAACAGAATCAAACATTAGCGAACAACTTCAGAGGTATATCAAAGAAAACTAATTTAGTGCCAACCCATACTAATCTCCGTCATAAGGATCAAACTTTCAGCCAGAAAGTAACCTTACTTGTTGAGCAGAAACCTTGGAAATCCAGGACGGAAGCAAACAAGGAGTGTTATTCAATGCGTCATAAGATGTCTCTTTAGCCTTTCCACAGTCAATAACAAACACAACATCATTAATAGTAATGCTGGTCTCGGCAATATTAGTAGCAAGCACTATTTTCCTCACTCCATCATCAGGCTCATCAAATATTAACCTCTGCATGCATTCCGAAAAAATTAAATTAGCAATAATAGGCACAGCAAAAAACAATATAAGTCAATCTATTTGACAATAGAATGTAAAATTTACAAATTACAAACTTACCTGCTCTGAACTGGCCATAGACCCATGGCATGCTAGCAACAAAACACGGCTTGGATCTCCTAAGAAAGGATGTGCTTGCAACTTATCTTTCAGAGAACTTATGTCATCCCAGCCAGTCATAAAAACTAGGATAGCACCAGGCCTCTCATTTTCACATATTTTGCATAAAAGAAACTCTATGAGATTAAAACCAATACAATCAGGATTCCAACATGACAAAGATTCACGAGTCTGGGGGCTATACTCCTTAAAATCGGCTGCTCTGAGAGCATCCTGATAACATATTTTCCAGAAGGGAAATTAAAATAAGAAAACAAAAACAAAAGACATATCAAGCACAAGTAGCCAACAAAATTTTGTATACCTCAACAACGGAAGCAATTTGGCTCTTCCTCTTTCTTGGTGCATGTTTGCTCATTTTCCACATCTTCTCTTGACCATAATCATCAATCTGGTTGTACGGGGTCAATCTGTAACCCGTCATTTCCACAATATTCTCCAGGAAATGAGTCTGAACCGGGTATGTAAAACCCTAAACTAGAAAGAAAGATGGAAGAGAGAGAGATCTGAGACCCATATCACACTAAAATCATCATAATCCACAGGATGAAATAGATTTCACCAGAAAACAAAATGAAATAATTTGGTGCTAACCAGCTCGTGCCTGGCCTGAGCCTATGGTCTGCCAAATACCCTCCTAAAGTATAGAATACTATAATTACATCCCTAAATTCTATTAATGCCCAGATGTGACAAGGTTGATTGGTGTTAATAGCCATGTAACATCATTAAGCAAGACACATCCTCATAAAATGCTTATTAATATCACCTAATATATCAGAGTAGTTACACATTACACGTATATGCATACATACACAAAATTACATATAACATGACTAGAATGCGCATTCCATTAGCACAGTATTAACCGTGTCCAAAAATTTTTGTGGTTCTTATGGTAACGACTTTGACACTTTCAAAAGCTTATATTTCATGAAACAAGTGAGGAAACAGGTCCAAATCCACTAGACACACCACTCAGCTCCAATGGGAGATCAAAATAGATTCTACCAAGTGTCTCTTCAGCAAATCTGCGCATCTCTCTTTTTAAAGCAACATCGGCAAAAAAACAAGGGTAACTATTATTATTATTATATATATTTCTTTTTGTAGTTTTTTTCAAGGAAGAAAATGAAAGTCCCCACAATAAAGGATTTCTCCTCAACAGAGTCCTCAACAGATACTGGATTGCTGAATGCCAACCAACCTCCACCACTTCTAGAGTATCACAGCAGCCAGATGATGCAAAAGGTGGCCAGAAATATTTATGGCAGATTGACTACAAATCTTACGTCCACAACCAATAAGATCTCTTTCAAAAAATGTATGAACCAAATCCTTTACTCAAGACTCAGACTGCATCATAAAATAGGCACATAACCAAGCAAGCATACCCAAACTAAATACAAAATATTTCCCTGGAACTGACCACTACATTCAGTTACTATAATTCTACAGTCACAAAAAGTTAAAAATGAAACCAATTCAACCAAGAAAAAGGCTAGCCAAACATAATGCCGCAGGAGCGTAAGCAAATCATAAAATATGAATTTTAGAAGCAAAGATAGGTCATGCAAATAAATAAACATGGATCATCTGCATGCATATAATTAGAAGATTGATTCCACCAATCAGTAACTAATGTGGCTACATAATTACTTACTCTAATGTAGACTAGACGCATAGCGATGAATGATAGTACAGGCAATAGACATTAATTAAAGTAAAACAAAAAGGTAGGTATAACAACTGTACGTTTGACATTAAAGAAACAAGGGGGTAGCAATATGTACATCCAAAACCATCAATAATCAATCATGGAAAAGAGGGATTAGATTCACCGCAGAAAGAAATGGCATTGCATGCTGGATATTCAACGTACCGGGATGTGAATTATCTGAGCCCCACCAAAGTAGGACGAGAAAAGCTCTGCGTCAAGGGTTGCACTCATCAGAATTAGCCTAAGTTCTGGCCGCCGAGGAAGGAGATCTTTTAGGACGATAAGCAGAAAATCTGCCATCAAATGTCTATCACAGTTAGAAACCACGCCACATCGTTTTAAAATCAAAGCCTCAGCCAAGTCCAGATTTTACCTTCATTCATTCCACGCTCATGAATCTCATCCACAATAACATGAGTTACACCTTTCAAGTTTCTATCAACTAGCAATCTTCTCAACAAGATGCCAGTAGTGCAAAAGAGAAGGCGGGTATCCCTCCCTTTCATACCTTCCAACCGAACTTTATATCCAACCTTCGAATTCAAGAAAATAAGAACACAAAATGAATTTTACATTAAAAAGGAGAAGAGAGAAAAGGACTAATAACGCAAATAGTTGGGATAAGTATTCTGAGGAAATTTTATTTGAAACAGAAACTCACGTGTTCACCCAATTTCTCTCCTCTCTCCGAAGCAACCCTTTCAGAAACAGACATAGCAGATATTCGTCTTGGCTGGGTACAGATAATGTTACAAACAGCTCCATGAACATATTCTATCTCTGATTCTAAGATGAATTGGGGAATTTGAGTGGTCTTGCCACAGCCAGTTTCACCTGAGATAATAACAACCTGTATAATAGAAAATTGTATCAGTTATAAAACAATGTAAAAAACTCTTAAATACAACTTCATATTGAAGCTCAGAATTTTATCTGATATAATAACCAAATCCCCCTTTTGAGCAGTCTTCATGTACACTATAAGTAGTTGCATGAAATACAATAATGGCCATTTGAGCTCTCTATGAGTGAGCTACAATCCATCTTTCTGAGATCTTTCTTGCTTCTTTTTTTTTTTTTTGATAGGTAAACAGAGAAATATTATAAAAAGCATAAGTTGCCCCTAAGCATATAGGAAGTATACAAAAAGGACACCAAAAAAGAAAAAGCAAAAACAAAAGAAAGATGGAAAACACCAACAGAAACCCAAAAACAGGAGAAACCCCAAAAACCAACCCCCAAAACCCTAGCTAAATTACATCGTAGCAACTAGCAAGAGCCTCTTGCCTCTGTCCTAGCTAGAACCAATACAAATCAAAGTTCACCAAGGACTCCAAATTCTTCAGCTCCCTTCTCCCTTTAGGCTTAGGAGTGGAGACTAAAACCTCTTGGCACTGCCTCTCATCAACTTGAGCCATGAAGTACAAAACCCTCTTTGCATCCCCCTCCTAAGAGATCCCCAAATAATGAAATATGGATCACACCAGAAACGCTCAGTAGAAGAAAGCCTCGCCAAAAAAGGCTAGCTGAAGGAGACTTTTTGAGATCTTTCTGAGATCTTTCTATGACCAGATGACTTCCCTTAATAGTATCCTCATTTCTACTCTTTTTAGACTTTTATGATATTTTCAATTGCAATTTGTACTCTCTAGGATAGCTTTTTTTACGAACTATGTACTTGATTTTTCTCCTATTTCTACTTAAATTTCATACTATATGTCAAAGACAAAATCAAGAGGGGAAAAAAGAAAGAAAGCAAATAATGGAAAGAAAAGAAAACAAGACACACAAAATTTGAACAAATTCAAACATCACCCAAAGAAAGAGTGGACATTGTAATTCATGAATACAGACAATTAAATTAAAAAGTTATTCATTATACATTGAGGTGGAAAAATAACTTAATCAGTATCAATTTTTTCCTCTCCACAGGCTAGCACTAAATTAGAGGAAAAACCATATAGTACAAGCATTTGACCTGTTGATAGCAGGAAAGAAAGAGAATTTTACTTGAAGGGTGACTGTGGTAATATTTTAATTGGATCCTGGTTTGGTAATATTTTGGTAATAATTGGTGACTGTGGTAATATTTTAATATTTTAATTGAAGGGTTTCAGTGCCATTTCAGATTGGATCCTGGTTTGGGGGGGAAAGTCAAATTTTGGGAGGATTTTTGGTGTGGCGAGACGCCTCTCAAGGATGCCTTTCCGGGCCTTTTTAATATTGCTTGCAACAAGGATGCTTCCATTGCGGATTTCCGGGAGTGTGTAAATGGGATGGTTCACTGGAATGTTACTTTTATTCGTAGTATTCATGATTGGGAGGAGATGGCTTTAGCCTCTTTCTTCTCACTCTTGTATTCGTTATCGATTCGTGGGGAAGGGGAGGACCGGATGTGGTGGATCCCTTCAAGAAAAGGGAAGTTTGAGGTATGCTCCTTCTATAGGATGCTTGCCTTTAAGGAGCCTAACCGCTTCCCATGGAAAAGCATTTGGCGCACTAAGGCTCCTTCGAGAGTAGCGTTTTTCATGTGGTCGGCCGCCCTTGGGAAATCTCTCACGTTGGATAATGTTTGGAAGAGAGGTATTGTTGTGATTAATCGATGTTGTATGTGTGAGGCGGATGGGGAGACCGTGGATCATCACTTTCTTCATTGTGGGGTCGGGCACAAGGTGTGGGATGTTATCTTCTCTCGCTTTAACATGAGTTGGGTTATGCCTAGAAGCGTCAAGGAGATGTTTGCTAGTTGGTGGGCGGGCGGTAGAACCAGTAGTGCCGTGGTATGGAAGATGGCTCCCCTTTGTCTTCTATGGTGTCTTTGGAAGGAAAGGAATGCAAGATGCTTCGAAGATTTGTTGAGGAACCTTGAGGACCTTGTTTATTTCTTTTTGTACACACTTTTCACATGGACTGCAGGCTGGCTTGCTCCTTTAGTGATCAATTTTCCTGATTTTCTCTTTATGTTCTCTTCTTCTTTCTCCCCTACTTAGTCGCTCTCTTGTATACTCCCTGTATATTTGGGTTGCGCCCCTCTGCGCTCTTTAATGCCCCTCTACGCTCTTTAATGCATTATTACTTATAAAAAAAAAAAAAAATTAATATCGTTTAGGCAAGAAAGCCTTTTTTTTCAAAAAGCATATCAAGAGAAAATCAAATTGTTAACCGTCAAGACCCTTGCTGGTCCCTACATAGTCCTTTACCAGCAACTTCATGTTAAGTCATGCAACTAGTAAACAAAAACAAAATCTGACAAACCTGATTTCGTGCAATAGCTGTCAGCAATGCATCCTTTTCTTTATAAGCTGGGAGCCTCATACGAAATTCTAGCATTTTTCTACCTTCAGGAGATTCCTGTACAAAATAGGAAATATATATCACAATAGCTCATTCCACTATATTCCAGACAATGAAAACCATAGCATGACTCAAAATCTGGAAAAGATAAGATGTAAAAAAAAAAAAAATTGGTACAAAAGGATATAGATTATCAACAGATTTACCAAAAACCTCCACTAATCTGCAGAGTCTCACATAACAACCATCCTTAAGGACAACAAATTGCCTTAACATCAGCCAGACATCACGAGAACCTAAATGATGAACAGAGCTAGCAAATTCCAAACCAACTCCACACAAAGCAACTGGGCTACTCTTGGGAACATATGGACCCAAGTACAAATGGGAACCTGAACCCCACTTAACCAAATCAGGCGTCCTCAACCCACAGACAAATAATGAAACCAATTAGTTTAATGAAGTTGTGATTAACTGATTCTTATTCACTAAAGCATTTAATTTCTTTTAAAGATGAGCTAAATGCCTTAAAAATAGCTTGTAAAGAGGCAAACTTTTTAGTAGGATGACAATGGCCCGAACGCAACAGGGTCAGGTTCATATATCTAGCGTTTAGATTCCTAATAGTGTTTCTTCTCCCTAACTTTTACCATTTCTCAATCCGAGTGGATAATTATACTTCAAATCCTAACTGGCACATGAATGATATGTAAGAAGACAAATCCACAGTATTAACTATGGATAAAATAATTTAAAAAGGCATCTGCTCAGTGCAAGTGTGCAGTGCAGTATTAGAAAAGCATTATACTTGTTGGGCCCAGGTCTCACAAGCCAAGGTGCAGTCAAAGACGTAAAATGCACTAAGGTGCCCAAGCAACCAGCCAATGAAGAAATCCAACAAGGTAGACACAAGGACCAAGCATTTCTTTTTTCTACTGGTAAGTTACAAACGCACCTAGTGGTCTGGAACCCATAACCTTAACTCTACCCTATTTTTTATGGAGAGAAGAAGTGCCATTTAAGCTAGAGATCATTGGCATTTGGACAAACATGTAAAAATACAAAAGCAGCACAAACTGCCTGTGCTCTGTCAACTACACCCTACTTTGTAGATAACCTTAAAGTTGAATGAGAAAAGAAATACTAAAAGAAGAGGAAGAGAAAATACCGTCTTATCTTCTTTGATAAATATACTTACATCACATGCATTTATATTGAAGAGCAATACATTGTAATATGGAAATACAATTAATGAGAAATATATGGAAATAAATCTGAGAATAAAATCATATCAGCCGCATAGAAGTTTCCTTCAACACTCCCCTCAAGCAGAGGCGAAGATAACTTGCATGCTGCACAAGGCTGAATGAAGAACACTGTTGGACAATCCATTTATCAAAATATCCGCAAATTGCTCCCCTATCTTCACATAAGGTGTACAAATCAACCTTGCACGCAATTTTTCCTTGACTAAATGTCGATCAATTTCAATGTGTTTAGTTCAATCAAGCTGAAACTGGGTTATGAGCAATATTAATAACGGTATTGTTCTCACAGTATAATCTCATAGGCTCCTTATAATCATATCCAAGGTAAGAATCTTCAACCATAATAATTCACATATCTCATGGACCATGGCTCAGAATTTAGCTTCTACACTAGATCTAGTAATCAATGATTGTGTCTTACTATGACAGGTAACTAGATTTCCTCCCACAAGAGTGCAATATCACGAAGTGGGTCTTCAATCTGTGACTGACCCAACACAATCTGCGTCTGTTTAAGCTTCTACTTTCAGGTGATCATGTTGGCCAACAACCACCCTTTCCCTGGTGAAGATTTAAAATATCAAAGTATTCTATAAATAGCTTCCATATAAGACTCCTAGGGTGAATGCATACACTGGCTCACTACGCTGACTGCATAGGCAATGCCTAGATGAGTATGCAACAAATATATTAACTTGCCAACCAATCGTCGGTACCAGACTTTATCCACCAAAGGACTCATCACTTTCTTCTAACATATTATTCCACTCCATTGGATTGTTAACAGCCATATAATTGAGCATTCATGTTTTCTGAGTATATCAAGAACATATTTCCACAGGAAGAGAAAGATGCCATGTCTCGATTGCTACTTCAATACCCAAAAAATATTTTAAATTGCCTACGTCTTTTATCTCAAGTTCACTGGCCAGATATTTTTTTTAAGCCTCTATATTTCCTCATCATCATTTCCTGTCAACACAATATCGTCTACATAAAGAATTAAAGCAGTTACCTTTCCTTGTGACGAATGTCTGATGAACAATGGATGATCCACCAAACTTTGTTTAAAGCCAAATCACTACATAACTTGGGAGAATCTCTCAATCAAATCCCTCGAACAGTATTTCCGCCCATTGAAGACCTTCAATTTACTCATTTTACCCTTAGCTGAAGCAAATTGAGGGCCATACGGAAGTTCCAAGTATACCATCAAGCCCGTGTTCGAAACTCTTCGGGAAATCTGAAGTTTTTCGCGTGGGTTTGTGCTGGCAGTGCAACTAGGCCACCAGCATTTCAGAGCCGATCGGCTCTTTTTCTCGATCAGTGTGGTTGCACAATAGAAGATTGTATAAGGGTGAGGAGACTAAGCGGCAAGATTTGAGTTGTTTTTTGAAGAAATTGCAAAGTTCTGCTGCAACAATAAGTTTTCCAGCAGCTCTGTGCATTGGCAGCGGAGAAGAGACCAAAACAACAAGTCGTTTTGTATGAAGGCTCACACGGTAGATTGTATAGTCAAGGGTACAACAGCACGCCGTACAACACAGATCCAAACAACGTCATTCAACTGGAGACAAATGGCAGTTAGGTCTCCCTAAACGATAGGTCATTTAGAGCAGCTCCAAAAAAAAGGAATATGTTCTCGCGACAAGTACGAGTGGCACATATGCGAAACAAAAGGGGAAAAACAAACTTGCTCTAACACCAAGTTGAAAGACTGGTTATTACTTATCAAAAAAAAAAAAAAGAGAAAAATTGGAGGAAGAGAAATACGGTCTTATTTTCCTTGATAATTTACTGATACAGTTACATGCATTTCTATAGAAAAGCAATATATTCTAATATAGAAATGCAATTATTGAGAAATATATGGATCCGGGAATAAAATCAGATAAGCCACATAGAAGTTTCCTTCTTCAACACTTAATGCTTATATGGCTGGAGATAATGGGTAACTTTACCAGCCAATAATACTCGAGCTCCACATCCATATCCAATTGAAGGCCCACAACTTCTTTATTTCATTTTTGTTCACATGCACCCCGAGCTTCCAGGATTATGTTTTCCTCCTTCTTTTGCTTTCAGAATCCTTTTTTCCCCACTGTTCTACTTAAATTTCAATTAAACCTTAACCCAATTTCAATTACTTCTCAGTTTTGGACATGGAGTTTTTAAGTTTCATCTTTCTGGTTTTTATGAGAGGGTATCCACTAACATAGGACATAATTTGTTTATCTTGAAATTGAGTGACAGATAAAAGGACAGGGATTGTGAAACTCAGCAATACTATTAAAATACTGAACTATATGAGGGTTGGGAAAAACATTTCTTAAATCTATACTTGACTGTTGGAACCATTCAAAAGTGTTTTCCAATGGCCTTCCTGTCTAATTGTTTGTTTACATCAATCAACACTCTTTGAAATGTCTAAAAATGAATCCATCTTCTCACTATCATTATTTTGGATATTTATACATGTACTGAAGAATTCTAAAAATTAATGTGTAACCTTTTCATAGACTCACCTCTAAATAAATTAGACATAAAGGTATAAACTGAATCAGATGGTGGGCCCCAGAACAACACCCTAAAAAAAAATTATTAAAAAAAAGCCCTAAATGCAAAATGGGGGTGGCTTAGTCACCCCCTTGGCCAAATAGGGGTGGGCTCTCCTTTTGGGGCAGTTTCGGCCACCCCCATTTGGCCAATTTGAGGGTAGTCAAACCATCCTCATCAGCCCCTGCCACCCCCAATTTGGCAAAATCCCTTTGGGAGTGGTTTCAAGCACCCCCAAGCCGGCCACCATTTTAAAGTTTTTTTTTTTTTGTTTGTTCTTTTTTTAACACTTCACCCCATGGGCACTTAGGGGAGTTCAGGTTGTTAAAAGTCACTTGCAACACACATGACTGGCATTCCGTCCAAAAAGACAGAAAAGTTGAGGGATGGGCGAACTTGCCACAGTTAATTAGTTTGTTGGGATTTAATGTCACTTTTGAACTTTGGAAGCTAAAACACAAAAGTGGTCATATTTCGAGGGGGTAAAGGGTATTTTCCCCAAGAAAAAAGGTAACCCCCACCCCCCCCCCCCCCCCTCCCCAAAAAAAGAAAAAAAAGAAATTATAGGTAGAAACTTCTTCAACATCTTTTTGCTACAGGACATCAATAAAAAGAAACAAACAAACAAAATAGAGGTGGCTATGCAACACAGTTGTAAGCAATATTTTATGCAAAGTACCCTGTCATATATGGGAAAGCTGTCCATGCTTCTGAGTCTGAAATAAAACTTAAAAGGAGTTTACGTAGATAACAACAGAGAAGCATTGTTCTATAATTTCAGGGTAAGATGAACCTGCCAAGCTTGTTGCTGATCACGCAGTTGCAAACTTCTTCGCCTAAGAATTTTTTCCAAAACAGTCTTACTAGCTGCCAGTGGCTCAGGTTGCTCAAAAAGCCCTTCATCAGTGGCAATACTACAGCTGCTGCTTGTTCTCGAAAATGATACATCTGAAAAGTTTTCCCTAGCCTTAGCCTTTTGAGAGAGGTATTCTCCAAAATAAGAATCAACCCTTCTTAGCAACCCAAGAGGCAGTGCCACCTGTCAATTATTAAAATCTCAGTTTAGATTCCTAGAAACATGTACTCCCTCTGTCCCAAAATGCTCGCCCAGGATGCCAAATGCAGACATTTTAAGAACAGACAATTAACACTCAGTCATCTCAAATTTTCAACACAATTTGGCAAGTTGTGTTGAATTTTTTTTTTTTTTTTTTTTTTTTAACTTATCAAAAAAAAAAAATTTCAACACAACTTGCCAAATTCACCCTTTAAAAAATGAGAATGTATGGTTTTGTACGAGTGAAGGGTAATGTGGAAAAGTTACAAACTTTACGCTTTGATTTTTGGTCCTCGACAAACATTATGCAGCAAAAAAAGTTGCAAATTTGGTCAAACATTATGGGATAGAGGGGGTAAATAAAAGAAATATGAAGAACTTGGAAATTATAAAACATACATTAGAAACCAAAAAAAAAAAAAGCTAAGAACTTGGGTCAAAAGTAAAATGTAAAATCATTGCCAAGTGTGAAGCTAAAGCAAAGGGGGCTGGTAATTATGTGGTGGGCAAAAATGGCAGTGAAAAATACAACATTTTTTACAATGAACAGTAAATTAAAGGCTCTATAGTGATGCGTAAACAAAATTTATATCACACAGAAAAGGACAGCACCAAGTAAAACAGAACAGAAGAGAAAATACCTCCCTCTGTGGACGTCTGTCATCCAGATCGAATCTGTAGTTCGGCAGTGGGACCTTACTAAAGACGACAACTTTTGAATACAGTTGGCTGCCAAAGATAATTTTGTTTTTCAATAGTTTTGTTTTTCACAAATTTCCTGATAAAGCATCTATTCTGATGAAGCAGAAGATACCTATATAGCCCCATTCTGCTTGCCAAAGCTGATATTTGCTCAAAATCATGTCTATCCTTTTTTTCCCTTGAGATCAACTCTTGCTTCTCCTTGTCGCGTAAAAGCATTGTAAACTTCCGTTTCCACTCAACAACGTTATTAGAGGGGGAATCACCCTGAATAGCATGGTAAAAACTGATAAATACATACATACCTACATAAGGATACTTAACAAAAACAACCTACCAGTGGCTTTCAATCAACAGATTAGACACACGACCTAAAAAATCTTAAGGTGTAAATTGCATCTTATTGAGCAATAACATGGTTTTTATAAGAAATTCAGTCTTATTAAAAAACGCAAAAGGATGCAACCCAAGTACACATGGAGTATATAAGAGAGACACCCAATTAGGGGGAAGAAAAAAACAAATCCAGAACCTCTAGAAAATTAGAAAATAGAGGACTATTGTGAGCAACAATCCAAACATAGAGAAATTTGAACATAATAGCTTTTAACTCAATCACCGAACTCTCACAATGTTCAAAATTTCGCACATTGCGTACCAGCCAAATACCCCACATTATGCAGGGAAACCATCCACCAAACTTCTATATTATGATGGCTACCAAACTAACCTCTCCAGCTCACCAATAGCTCCACCACCTATTGGGGCATGACCCAAATCTCAAATAGACGAAAACCCACGTGTCTCAAGCCACCTCGCAACGGAGCATAAGGTTATCAATGGATTCCTTATTCTTCTTGCACATACAACATCAGTTCATCACTATGACATGCCTCTTACTAAAGTTATCCAAAGTCAATATCTTTTCTAACACAGTCGCCCAAGCAAAGAACACTAAAAGTAGCCTTATTTCTCCAAATGCTCACTAATTTATAAAGAAACTGAAGATACATAGCCATAAACAACTAACGAATCAACAGTGTTGTTCCTTCTATTCGAATTAGCCACACGGTGGAAAAACTTTGTATTCTTGTCCCCCCTCTCTCAACCAAAGAGCCCAAGATTTCTGTTTTCAATTTTCTTCTTACAGAAGAGTAATCCTCCCCAAATCACTAGAAATTACATCGTTTCTCACCTTTTCAGCATCAAATAAGGGTTTTCCTTTGCATTAACATCAAGATCCTGGAATTTGTCCAGAAGAACCTTTTTTCGCTTCTCAACATTGTCAAACAACTCTTCATTCCATTTTTTCAAGTCGATTTTCTAGGCTTTCAGTTTGCATGCCAAGACGAGACTATGGGAGCCTTGAAAATTGTAAGACACCCACCATTGTTTTACCCTATCCACAAAACCCTTTGATTTTAACTACATATTCTCAAACTTGAAATATCTCTTGCTCCTAACACCACAATCAAGCAATAAAGGAAAGTGATCCGATAACAACCTAGGGAGCATCCTTTGAGTAACGTCCCTAAAAAACAATGTCACATCCTTGCTGGACATATCTACCTTAGTTCTTCTAGCTATTTGAAGCTACCAAGAGGCATAATTTGGTAATTTCTTATCCATGGACTTCCTCCTCATTCTCTTTGCAGCAATTGCAAAGTCAACCATGCGTGAACCTTTGTTTCTTGGAAACTCTCCCTCTCTTTCTCTCTTCCTGGCAAGTCTCTCTCTTCTTACAGGGTGGCGGTCTAGAGTTGATTTGACCAATTAAAATTAAGCACACCATGTTTCCTAACAACTCTCTGCCTTCCTGCATAGTGGTGATTTAGAGTTGATCTGACCAAGTAAGCACACGTCAGTGCTCTTGTTTCCTGCCTCAGTGGAGTTCTAAAGTTGATTTGACCAACTAAGCACGACTTGTTAGCTAGTCTACCACCATGGTCACTAAACACTCATCAGCCCTATAGCCAATGTCTCCTTGAGCCAGCCCGTAGTAGAAGACTGTGCTAAAGATCAACCCAACCAGGTATAATTACTTTTCCTCCTAGACCAAGACATAGGAGATGCACTTCAAGCATATTCAGGCTAGCCTTGGCTCAATTTTAAACTGCATTCAGAGCGATGTGAGGATTTCAGCCCAGGTTCTCACCAACTTAACTCACTCCCTTAAACCATCCATCAAGACTTACTTCCAGGCTGTGAAATTTAGTGGACATTTAAGTATTAAATATCACATTCAGAAGAATCCACATAAGAAAAGAGCCTTTTGTCACATTCTGTCCTACTCTTCTAAAATTATTGTGTCATCTTTTATTTTCCGGTTTTGGTGTCTCTTTCTAAATTATATGCCCTGATGTATCTGAAGCTAAAACAAATCACTTTGGAGGGGGCCACACACCAAATAATCATAATTTGAGGGTGTAAAATGAAAGGATCACCATATAAATATTTGTATAAATGAGGGTGGTGGGTTGAAAATCGAGCAGACATGGCCCTCCCAAGTGTCTTACTTGCTTTGTCCGTCATCCAAACTCAACCAAACCCACTCATTTAAGATTCAGAAAAGAAAATCTGGGCTAAATTGGGAAGTAGCAGGGCAGATTTGCCCAATTAACAATTCTACTCAGTAGGCAGCACTGCCCATTAGTACACCTTTCGTAGTTGGCAATGATCATCTTAAATGCTGCCCGACAATAAAACGAAATCGCTATCCACCGACTCCATCTAACTCTCATAAAGGCCAGTCTTTTCTAAATTCTCGGATTCAGGTTCGACCCAATAACTTTGACATCAACCGCAGGTTTTGGTTAATATAGTGTGTGTTCCTATCGTTATCTTATGCAAGTAAATTGTTTCCACAATTATCACAACCGCACTAATACTTAAACCGCTAGTCACAAACTTCAAAACCCAGATAATATTTGACACTCCTTAAACCACCGAATCAAAGTCAAACCTGAAATTCACAAAAAGAAAACAAAATATAGCCTCACCCATTGCGACAACGACTCGAACTCATGATCGGAGCCTTCCTCGGAGAGCCGATCATCGTGCTGCGAATTTCCCTTGTGGAGCTGTTCTTGCTGGGTTTGGAAGTAAGGCAGTGGACTGGCTCTAGGGTTTAGAGCGGCGCTTTGAGCTTCGCGGAGCTTGGAGTCTATGAGAGCGGCGGAGGTGTAACTGGGGGATGTGATGACGGAGCGCAGGCGGTGGTGGGGAGGGACGTAAATGGCGCCGTAAGAGGACGGAGGCCGGTCCTTCATTGCGAGGAGTGAAGGAGGAGAGTGTGAGGGTTTAACAGTTTTGGGGTGCGAAGTGGAAGGGAATTGTGGAGGAGTGTGGAGGAGAGAGGGAGAGAGCATGCAAGTTGGGGTCGGCGTCGTTTCGGTAGTCTGAAAGATTGGTGGTTACTGCTTCTAATGGCTTTTGGTCTCTGTTTGTTTCGTGAGAAAGTGGATGATATGTCTGGTACAGTGTGGCTCTTTTGCTGGGTCCTGGCCTTCCTGGGGGAATCAAACTGTACAGTTGACGCGCTTGGTGGCGTGTGAAGTTTGTAGATGGGGCCTACTGGAGTTTTCTCTTTTTTTTTTTCTTTTTTTTTACTTTCCTTTTATTCTTTATATATGAAACGGTTATCATACTTTTAGTTATATATGTAACAAAAGAGAATAACGTCAATCCGTTTGGAGCACAAAACCCCCCATTTTGTGCCCACTAATGAAGAGTCGACGCTTCAGCATTCAACATGTAAAGAAAAAAAAATCAAACCGTCTGATTATATTAAGTTTAATTCACTTTTAAAAAAATTTAAGAAAATTTGCAGAGGGAGGTAGGGCGGCTAGCTGCTACCCAAACTACATCTGGGTAGGCACGCGCCACCCTAAATGTGGCCTCAGATGTGCAAGTGACCGCGCGCCACCCCAGATGGGCGGGGTGGCGGTGAGTTGCCCCCACCTCGGCTTCTCCCCCATTTTAAAATATATATAACTCAAATTTTGTATAATTAGGTGTGGCTTTTTTTTTTTTTTTTTTTTAAGTTTAAGTTTAAGTTTAATATGATAAGCTTATGTGGCAACTTTTGATTGGTTGGTACAAACACCTATTTTTGTGCCACAACCGTATAGAAGATACTCTCATAAGAAAAAGGTTATTGTGATGTTCTTTTAATCTTACATATATTGTTTTCTAAAAAGCTATTTTACTAAGTAAAAATAAGTTTTTTTTCTATTTTTTTTATAAAACAATATCCAGATAACAGCACCATTTTTATCTCTATATATATCTAGAGAAAAATGCTACGTGTTTTCTTAGTCCTAGGAGAGTATTATTCAAAAAAAAAAAAAAAAAAATTGCCGGTCCCTTATTTCTCTCATCCCCTTTTTTAGAAAATAATATCAACTTAGTACTAAGAGAACACCTAATATTTCTCTTATATATATATATAGGAGAATGCAATGTGCTTTTATGGTGTTCTTCTAATGTTATTCTTGTCATATGTGGATATTATTTTCTAAAAACCAAGTGAGAGAAATAACCGCAGTTTCTTTTTTTTTTTTTTTAGAAAACAAGACCCACCTAAGACCTAAAGATAAACCAAGTAAGAGAAATTCTAGGTGTTCTCATTGTGTTCTCTAGATTTCTTTTTTGTTTTTTTAGAAAACAATACCCACCTAAGACCCAAAGATAAACCAAGTGAGAGAAATTATAGGTGTTCTCATTGTGTTATCTAGATTTCTTTTTTGTTTTTTTAGAAAACAATATCCACCTAAGACTCGAAGATAAACCAAGTGAGAGAAATTATAGGTGTTCTCATTGTGTTCTTCATATGTTCTTCCGATCCTGAGTGAATAATATTTAAGGTTTGATAGGGACACAACACAAACCCAACTCATGGCCAACTTCTCTCCTACGTTTAAAAAAATTTTTGAATTTTAAACAAAAAAAAAATTGTCTTTTTTTCCAAATTTTCAAAATCCCAAAATCTTCTCTCTCAAAATTTTTTTTTTTAGATCGCACGTAGGAGAGAAGTTGGTCATTAGTTGGATTTGTATTGTGACCTTAACATTTTCCATAATATTTTCTAAAAAAAAAAAAATGTTAAGGTCACAACATAAATCCAACTTATGACCAACTTCTCTCCTACGTGTCATTTAAAAAAAAAAAAAAATTTGATAGAGATGATTTTGGGATTCTGAAAATTTGAAAAAAAAAAAAAAGACAATTTATTTAGTTTAAAATTCAAAATTTTTTTACACGTAAGAGAGAAGTTGGCCATGAGTTGGGTTTGTGTTGTGTCCGTATCAAACCTAAAAAAAAAATAGCCCTTATTTTTCTCCTGTTTTTTAGAAAATAAAATGTTAGGTGTTCTCATATTCTTAGGTAGATATTTTCTCACCTAATTTTTATTTTTCTCACTTGGTTTTTAGAGAATAATATCCATCTATAACAGGGAGAACACCTAACATTTTATTTTTAAAACATAAAGAAAATGCCAGGCTTTTTTCTTCTTCTTTTTTTTGGTGCAGTACACACTTTTAGATTTGTTTTTTTTTTTTTTTAAATGCACTTTTAGATTTAATGCTTACACGAACGAGTATTTATTAAAAATACTTTTCTTTATCAAAAAGGGGTGAGAAATAAGAACTATTAATCGTCTCAAGTCTCAACTATTAATAATGGCCAGATTTGTGGCATTAAGAGAGAAAAAATATTTGTTAAAAAAAATTCCCCAAACTCAACAATATCACCAGTGGCGGAACCAGGATTTATGGTATGGGGATGGATTTTTTTTTTTTTTAATAAGTTAGGAATATTGACTTATATAAATACAAAATCACATAAATAAATATAATTTATCTATATGTGTTTATGCTTGTTTATATAAAATAAAAACATATAGCTCATAGCATTACAAACACACAATAATATAAACAATTAGCAAAATAAACTAAACACCATCTATAGAGTCCAAGAAAAATAGTACAAAAAATAAATATTGTAAACCCAAATGACTGCAGAATAATCGCTAAAAAAATAAATAAAAACATATATTTTCATCATATTGCATACTTTTGCACAAAAAATACAAAAAAAAATGCAAGGAAAAACGAGATGTGGGGAAGATGGCTAACATAAAAGGAATATAAATAGAATAATGCATAATATGTTAATTTTGGGGACAAATATATCATTTTTTGGGGAGACAAATTCATAAAATATGTATATTTTATAAAGAATTGTAACAAATTTTGGAGGACGAATATTTGGGTCCGCCCCAGAATATCATCTTATATATAATCCTAGGTGTTCTCATGGGGTATGCTAGATGTTCTTCTAACCTTAGGTAGATATTATTACAAAAAAAGAAAAATGAATATCCACCTTGGACAAAGAGTACATACTGCATCCGAGAATTTCTTCAACGATGGTCAATTAATTTTAGCATTAATTAATTTAGTTATAGTGGAAGAGTATTTTTGTCTCCTCAAACAGTAAAAAGACAAAAATACCCTTCAAGTATAACTAACCGTGATTTAAACTAAAGAGGATCTTGTTCCGGCATTGACTCAACTATAATTAATATTCACTTAATTTGAGAGGGGCATACAGGCACAACCGTGTTTCAAGTTTCACCCCAAGTATGTAATCTACATTCTGTCCCCAAAAAAAAAGTATGTAATCTAAATGGGATCAGGATTCATGGGCACTAAATCGCTTTCTAAATCTCATTTGTGAGATAACTCTGCTTGGTAAATTACATCTTTCTATCAACCAAAAAAATATAACATGCTGACTGTGAAAAGAGTAGAAAGAAAGAAAAGGGTAAACAGTCACGCTGAAATATCCTCAAGATCCATGGAATTTCAGGAACCATAACTTAGGAAGGATACAATATCAAGATAATTGTTCTTGCTTTCCCCTAATCCCAACAACTTCCTACGTTGAAGTTCTAAAAAACATTTCTTTCTCACAGGTATTATTCAGCTCTCTAGTCTTAAATGAGAAGGGGGAGAAAGAAATTAAAAAGCTCATCTAATAGTAAGTCTGCTCAACATACATAGCCAAAAAGAAAGAAATAAAAATAAATATGCAAAACAGAAAGTACACATCCAAGGGCCAAGAGGCATGAGTTGACTCAGACTCTGGCTCAATAAGTATAGCCCTTGACAAACATTCCTTTCTTGGCTTCCTCATTTTCACCCTCAGCAGAGTATTTTCCAAGCTGAGCCAGGGAGTTTGCCTTTGCTCGCACTAAAAGTGCTCTCTGCGCAGCTTCAATGCTCTCAGGACGTCCTTGCCATGTCTTGAGCACAGAGTTCTGCAGTGCACGAGCATATGAGAAGGAAACATGCCATGGGTTGGGGCTTTGGTTCATGGCATTTAGGTTCAGGGTTGCTTCCGCTTCAGATTGTCCTCCTGACAAAAACTGAGAAGTAAACAGAAAAAGATCAGTTACACTTTTCAACTCTTCATCCGAAAATCGATGAGTTAGGTGAGGAAATCACATGCATGCATATCACAACTGGAAGACAAAAACCACATAAAATGTCAACAAGGCAAAGACTATTTTATAATCTTAATCTCAAGAAGAAAACCTTCTTATCCTACTATCTAGGACGCAAGGCTACTTTGCATTTTTCAAGACCATCTCAACCATGAATATCCATCCCTACTTGCAGTCAGATACAAGACTACTCTAAAACACTTTTGTGGCTGAGAATGGACTTAATTGGATCATCTATATATACACTTATTCCCTGAAAACAAAAATAAGATACTTGGCTATAACTATCAAAGGGGTATATTTTAATTTATTATTACAGAAAGAGAGAAGAAATATAACTTTGAAACCATAGGGTCAAGGCATTCTTACCATGATTCCTGGAACTGCTGGAGGAACTCTCCTTTTAAGCATTGTGAGTGTATATTGGGCAATGGTCTGTGGAGAAGCCTTCTCTTTGTGTTCAGCCCCTGGGGTTACCATGCTGGGCTTAAGTAGGATTCCCTCAAACAATACATTGTTTTCAGCCAAGTAGTAGAACACTTCCGACCAGACCTTTTCTGCCACTTCAAGTGTCCTCTCAATTGGGTGGTCCCCGTCAAGAAGAATCTCAGGTTCGACAATTGGCACAAGACCATTGTCCTGCATATAAAATCAGAATAATGAAACGTAGAAAGAGTAAAAGAAAACAACGATAAAAGAAACAAATAATATACAATTTGGAAGAAAATGTCGGGAAAGAAAATCAGTCCTCTCTTTATCACTGTAAAAGGCATAGGCCACGGTATTCTTCAAACATTTGGATAAACCCAATTTAGGGCAACAATGGAGAAAAGTGAGGATGTTTCTAAATAACATTCCAAGCATGGAATGAAGCAAACTGACTTGACGATTAACAATCAAATGATGACATAAAGGGTCAACAGCCTCAATGATCGAACCTTCTTCCAATCTTTTAAAAGGCAACCAAAGATAATAAAGTTGATCCAATGTTCCTTATGAAAGTAGCAGGTTTGAATACAGTTGAATGTGAACTCTAGAAAAAATACGTATATATATACATCTTATTTCCAAACTAACGTCTACCAGGTTCCATTACAGTTGAATGTGACATCTAGAAAACATATGTCTATGTATATTTTTACATCTTATTTCCAAAGTCTGGCCAACATATAGAATTGCTTGTCACTTGACACATAGTGGAAAATCAGTTTCACTGATATTTAATATATTGAGACTACCATGCACTCACCCACCCCACCATGTGCCAACAAAACCCCCCATTCCTAACTCTGCTAAACAAGGTTTACACGAATCCAAGCAAAAATAGTTCTTTAATCGTGAAGGCATACCTGAGAAATAGCAGCATAACGTGCAAGTCCCCATGCAGCTTCCTTGACAGCTAGAGCAGAAGGGCCACAAGGAATGCTAACAACTGTCCGCCTGGATATTTCAACAAGAAGATAATAAGAAGTACTTCTTCGCCACATTGAACCAAACAGAAAGTTTCATGCATGCTTCCTAAAGCAAAATTTCACAAAAAAAAAAAAAAAAAAAAGTATTGATTGACTTACCACTTAGCAAAACGAGCACCTTGCTTATAGTATTCAGCAGATCTTGAAGCCAATCCATCTAAGCCTTGGCACCAAGATTCATTGTTTGATCCTGGTAGGGGAACCAAACCCTGAAACCCAAGAAATCGAAAATGAGAACCAAAGAAACATTTTAATTACAACATACCATATTACTTAGAGCACTTAAGAAGAAATTTTAGTACATTCTATTGACATTATACCTTATCAACTTTAATGCCAGGAACGATTTTCTCGGCACGCAAGCAGTCCACAAACTTCTTCCCATCTGTAGTCGACTGGTACAGTGTTTCCTCAAAAAGAATGGCCCCAGAAATGTATTCACCCAGGCCAGGAGTGGTAAGCAAGAGTTGTCTGTAAGCCTGTCGGTTGGTCTCAGTGTTGTCCAACCCAATAGACGCTAGCCTTTTCCCACAGGTTGCATTGGATTCGTCAATGGCTAGGATCCCATGACCAGGAGACGCGATCGATTTCTACACCATAAAGAAAGGCACCAAAGGTAATCAAACAAAATAAACTATCATCACTGTCATTCTTTGTGTCAATAATTATTTCAAGTATCACTCATCTAAAAATAAATAAAGAAGTATTTCAAGTAACAGTTTTGGAAGTGATCTGAGCTTGAATCTGTAAACAAGCCTTTTAGAAGCAAGCACAGCGTCTTCATAAAGTGTTTTCAATATTTTTTTTTTTTTTTTTTTGAAAAAAAAAGCTCTCCAACGTAAATAATTTGTATAAAAGCGATTAAGGGTGACTATAAGTAATCGATATGCAAATAAAACTTAAAATCAGTGGCACGATCGACAAGAGAAAAATAAAGCTTGTATTGAAAATCATTCACTCTCTTTTTCCTCCTAATCAATGGTTGTCAACCCAAGTTTAACCAATCAAGTAGAATTTCCCTTCCAATTTGACACCGAGGCTGAAATGGTTTTAAACAAAAGAAAATCTACACGAAAATTTCCATATCCCCTTGGATGGGGATGGGATTAACCTGAGCGTTCCAAAACCATACCCAAACCCAAAGGAGCAGAGAACAAGAAAAATAAAATACAAGACAGTGAGACTTTACCAAAAAAAAAAAAAAAAAATTCATAAAGGTGGTGAACAAGAACGAATTTAGCCAGTCGAATAAATAAAACACGAACATAATTGTCCCTGACAGTAAAAAAAAAAGAGTGATAAGCTAAAATTAATCATAACCCAATAAAAGTGCAATTCAGACCGAAAGAATTCAATAATTAACAGCGATATATTCACAAAAATCAGATATGGATCCAGTAGCAAAGCATGCAAAACCAGAAACAGATGCCAGAAATTCAACGATTTAAAGCCAAAGGCCTACGAATAGGTGATTAGGAAAA
Organism: Corylus avellana; assembly: GCF_965113065.1. Taxonomy (NCBI): domain Eukaryota; kingdom Viridiplantae; phylum Streptophyta; class Magnoliopsida; order Fagales; family Betulaceae; genus Corylus; species Corylus avellana. The sequence goes on from NC_142491.1 coordinate 41,168,588, forward strand.
CAATATGACTCACAGCGGTTTGGACGAGTTCGTCGGTGTAAGCCTTGGCGCGGATCGGGACGGAGACTCGGCGAGTAGCCGATGATCCGTGGCGCTGAGTGAAGGGCTGCTGGCCGATCCACTGAGACGACGCCGCATTGAGTTTCGTGAAGCTCGCGCAGGCCATGGCTTCAGCGAGAGTGGAGCGAGATCGGTCGGGTCTGGTGTTGTTTTCCGAGAAAAAAAGGTTTCGCGGTTTGGTTTAAGCGGACTTTGTTTTCTTCTCTGTTTGGGTGGGTGGGTAGGTGGCTGGGTTGGTTATAACTTATAACATGCGTGTGCAGGGGCGGAACAAGACACTGTTTTTCTCGAAGAGTCCGCTATAGGAATTGACGTGGCAATGCGACAGGTTACATGCGGCGTTACCAAACAGTCCTTACTAGAGTTCTAAAGTTGCCCTGTCAAATTACCATCCTAGCCTCTTCATCCGATTTTAATGCTTTAATCGATTGAATGATTATGCTTATATACTATAATATTATACAATTAATTGTACGTGCGAATTTTTCTTTCGTTATTAAAAAAATTGAATCGAATACGGAGATATGAGGAAGGGTGATTTCGTCCATGTACTAATCGATCATAGCATTATTATTATTCAGAAAGCATCAATCATAGCATTTAGATAGAGTCAAAGACGCCAAGGAAGTGCTAGGAATTCGGTCATGAGCCATCTCTCTCACCTAACATTAATTGATAACCTCCTTTGTGGGTTGTTGCTAGCAAAAGACAATCTTCTTTGTGATTCACTCCTCCAGGATATTTCATATTGGGTGAAGTAAAAGATTATGCGGCGTGTTTATGTATCACGGTCCTTTCATATTTGGACTCAGGGTGATGTTAAACATCACGCCGAGCGTGATGCACGCCCGGCTGATGTGATATTTTAAAATAATAAAATATAATATTTTATTATTATAATTATTAAAAAAAAAAAAAAAGAATGGGCATTCATGCATGCCTGCCAGCGTATTCTGTATCATCACCCTTCGACTCGAGCTCTTTTTTTTTTTTCTTTTTTTTAATTATTTTTTTTTTAAAAAAATTGTATTTTAAATAGTAATAATAATTACTATTGCCAGAGAGATTATATAAGATACCTTAATAAAAAAATATATAACCATCGAGGCTCAAGATGGCCTAAAATAAGGTCGCTCTAGCTAAAACCTAATACAAGGTCAGAGAGATGCCACTCATAGATTCTAATAAAGAACTCTTATCAATCTCAAAATCGACGTGAGTGTATTCTCACGAACGGAGGCTTACTGATAAATGATAATCCCTTCTTAATTTTGCATGTGAGGAATAGCTTAGTTCAAACATAACGTACTTTTTACTTAACATTAACAAACACTCAAATTTCTTAACATGACGAAGACTGTCATTGAGTTACAATTAAAATCTAAATATAGTTAAAGACTAACATTGAGTTACAGTTAAAGTCTAATTATAATTAAATATTATCACGTAATTAACATAATTAGTGTAAAAGTATATTTGTATCGAACATAATTTTCCTATAAATATGAGCATTATCACTAATAGAATAAGAACATAATGTAGCCTTAAAGTATTATTCTGTGTCTCTACTTATTATTTTTCCATTCATTGTATATTAGCACCTTTTGACTTTGAGATTATAATATTTTATTTGATGGATTTTAGATTTGTACTTTAAATATTTGTAAATCAAAACCTTTATTAAATTTTATATTAAATAGATATTATTTATGTAAATATAACCATGGCCGGTCAACCTTTCCAATCATAGTCCTGGATTCGAAGCCCACGGCTGTGAGTCTCTGCCTCTGGGCCTCTAGCCAGGAAGGAAACTTTAAGGCCGGCCGCCATGCACGCCCGCCACAAACGGACCTCCACCATTAATATTATTGGCCATTGGTGTAAGTTGAACTTCTATGGTCTTCTTCCTCTATGAATCTATGATTAACGTGGAGGTTGACAGACCATGGAAGTGTGAGTTTATTATTATTAAATTAAAAACTGGGATCTAAAATCAAACAACGCGCGCTAAAAAACAACGTTGTAACAATTTTTTATTTCTTACTAAAATAAAAATATGGTACCATTTACATTATATATAACAAGCACTATACCTTACCCTTACGCAGTTGTTTACTGCCATGACTTACAGGGTGGGACCAAGGTTTTCGAGATTTCAGTAGGTGGTGAGCATGGAGAAAGAGCAATAGCTTTTCTTTTGTTTGCCACATGAACGCGTCCAGGAATTTACTATGAATAAGAAGAGAAAAATAAGAAAAAAGAAGAGCAAAATACCCACAGCTTTTTTTTTTTTTTCTTTTTTTTATGAGTCTGCGATTGTTGAAGGAGGACGAAGACTCAGCCTTTTTGATGTTTATGTTTTTCTTTTCTTTTTTTCTTTTTTTTCCTCTCATTTAACCGTGTACTTATGAGTATAGTAAAATGGTCTAGTTTGGTTTTACAGCCCAAAGTGAGGGCAAAAGTGGAATAGAAATTGATAAAATAACACGTGGGGCGCATGTGACGGGTTGACCGTTTGATTTAATGAGTTTGACTGACGGAATGAGAGTTTTGAAAAGAAAATTGTAGTCTGATGGATCGGATAGTAAGGTTGGCAATTAATGGGAAGAAATTGACAATGCGTGGTAGTTGATAAGAAAAAAAAGGTAATTATCCCTAATTTTAACACATTCAATTTATAAGGATTAAACTTTATGAATTTTTAAATTTATTTAATTTGGTTAAAAATGATCTTATAAATAATTTTCAGTTTTAATAGCCAATGAGTTAATTGAGTGAAGAACATAAATTTGCTATTGATAATCTTTTAAAAACTTTTTAAATAAATTATAATGAAAAAAATCCGCGCATAGCGTGGGGTATAAGCTTGGAGGGCATATCATTGCGACAAATGGAGTTTAATTATTCAAACAAGTGTCCTTATGAAAGGTTAAACGTGCATTTAAGTTGGTTAAATATGTTGAAACGTGTGCGTTTAGTTATTTTCTAAAAACAACGTTTCATATCACACGCTTATGATAGAATTTCGTTAATATATGACTCTTTAATTCAAAGACTTATAGATAAGTTTCCACTTCCTTATTCCTTCAATTCTTTCACCCCTCCTGCATCATAGATTTGGACATTCTTGAATTTTATGGAGGTTTCAACCTAAATGGTTGGCTTTGATAAATCTAGTAGATAACACAACCTTGCAACTACTATACAATACCTATGGAAATTAATTAATGATGAAAATAAATAAAAATACGAAACCACACAAAAGATAAGAGAAAACAGTAGGTTATGAGACAAGTAGGTCTTTTATGGTTTGAGAGACTAAGAAAGGTGATTTTGTAAGTATTAAAATAGGTAGAAATACTTTTTGGGATTAGCTTAAAGAGAAAGAGACAGGAAAAAAAAAATGCATGGGAAGAGAGAGTTGGATAAATAGGTGTGATGCTTTCACAAGGAAAGCATACAAGCTGTTGTGACAAATGCAAATTTCAAGATCACCAAAGAAGTAGAAAAGTGCAGAATAAAAAAATAACACAACCACACAAGACACTAAGATTTAAGTGGTTCGGCTTAACAAGCCTACATCCACTGGCGGAGACGATCCAGGAGAAATTCACTAACAAAAAGTGGAGTACAAAGAGTAGTACAAACAAAACCACTCAAACCCAAAAGCCCCAATACACCCCAATCTCACTCAAAAGAGAATTAGATACAAAAGAGAAAAATATTCTCTAAAATTCTCTAAGCATTTCAGCACTCCAAAAGTGAGATCAAAATGAAGAAAAATGGTGCATCTTCTTCTCTCTACAGCACAAGCCTTTCTCTCTCTCTCGGCAGTTTTTTTCTTTTCTTCTTTCTCTCCATTTCTTGCTAAAGTAGCTGCTGCCCTCTCCTTGACCGAATGGCTTCAAATAAAACAACAAACAAAGCCTTTTCACAAAGCTTCTAGAAGAAGCTCAATCAATAGAGAGCAAAGAGAGACGTGCGGGAGAGAAAAAAAACAAGTCAACAAATATGGGATGCCATACTATTGTGGGGCCCACGATAAGGTTTATGAAAATTCAAGTCACATAATCTGACAAATCTCCACCTTGACTTGAATTTCATCAAGTCTTCAACACAAATATCCTCAAGACGTCTCCTCCAACACCCCTAAGGGTAATTACAAACTACAAACACCAATAAAGCCCAAGCAATGCTTGAACTTAAGGATCGGAAGTGGCTTCGTCAACATGTCCGCTGGATTTTCCGCCGTAGCAATTTTCTTCACTATGATATCACCTTGTGTCACGACCTCCCGAAGAAAATGATATCTGACATCAATGTGTTTGGTCCTCTCATGATACATTTGATTTTTTGTCAAATGTATTGCGCTCTGGCTATCACAAAATACAACAGTCTCATCCTGTTGCAAACCCAGATCACTAACCAAACCTCTGAGCCAAATAGCTTCTTTCACTGCCTCTGCTGCTGCCATATACTCTGCCTCCGTAGTGGACAAAGCAACTGTCGACTGTAAAGTCGCTTTCCAACTAATGGCACACCCCGAGAGAGTGAAAACAAAACCTGTCAAAGATCTTCTTTTATCCAAATCATCAGCATAATCTGAATCAACATAACTAGTAACACTGGAACTGATACCACTGCCTCTATCATAGACTAAACCAACATCTGTAGTGCCCCATAAATAACGGAGTATCCATTTCACTGCCTGCCAGTGAACCTTGCCCGAATTCTCCATGTAGCGACTAACAACACTAACTGCCTGTGAAATATCTGGACGAGTGCACACCATAGCATGCATAATGCTTCCAACTGCACTGGAGTAAGGAACATGTGACATGAACTGCTCCTCCTCCTCACTTTGTGGTGCTGACGCTGCTGAGAGTCTAAAATGAGCTGCAAGTGGAGTACTCACTGATTTAGAATTATGCATACCAAAGCGTTCAAGTACTTTCTCAATGTACTTTTTCTGTGACAAGTACAACTTTCCCGCTTTTCTATCCCTGTGAATCTCCATACCAAGGATTTTCTTCGCAGCACCCAAATCCTTCATTTCAAACTCATCACTCAACATAGATTTCAATCTCTTAATCTCCAACATGCTTTTAGCAGCAATAAGCATGTCATCCACATAGAGTAACAAATAAACAAAAGAACCATCTGACAATTGCCTGTAATACACACAGCTGTCATAGTTACTTCTTGTGTAACCATGTTCGATCATAAAGCTGTCAAAACGCTTGTACCACTGTCTTGGAGATTGTTTAAAACCATACAACGACCTCTTCAACTGACAAACATGATTTTCTTTACCTTCAACAGTGAACCCTTCTGGCTGATGCATGTAAATGGTTTCCTCAAGCTCACCATGCAGAAATGCAGTTTTCACATCAAGTTGCTCAAGTTCCAAATCATTTAGAGCAACCATGGCAAGCAAAACACGAATAGAACTATGTCTCACAACAGGAGAGAAAACTTCATTGAAGTCCATACCTTCTCTCTGACTGTAGCCCTTTGCTACCAAACGTGCCTTGAACCTTGCATCTTCAACACCTGGGATTCCTTCCTTTTTCTTGAAGATCCATTTGCAACCAACAGTTTTAGCGCCTTTAGGCAATTTCACCAATTCCCATGTTTGGTTCTTATGAAGAGACTCAATCTCCTCATTCATGGCAACAACCCATTGAGCAGACTCACTACTTGTGACAGCTTCTGAGTAAGTGGAAGGCTCCTGAACTGCAGTGTCCTCTGCCACAATAAGTGCATATGCTATCAAATCTGCATAGCCATATCTCTGAGGTGGCCTAATCTGCCTCCTCTGTCTACCAGCCGCAATACTGGTCTCTTGCTCTTCTTGTGGATCATCATCATCAGAATTGGAATCATGAACATCTGTAACATGCTGATCTTGAGTGTTATCTCGCACCCTCTGTGAAGCCTCCACCTGAAGCTCCACCTCCTTGCTAGAACCCTACTCCTTTCCTGCAGAAACAATAGACTCCTTTCTCGGGTGAAGCATGGCAAATTCATCAAATACAACATCTCTACTGACTATAAACTTAAGTGATTTAGGATCAGAACACCACAATCTATATCCCTTCACCCCATCCGCATAGCCTAGAAATATACATTTCTTTGACCTAGGCTCAAGCTTACCATCATTCACATGACAATAAGTAGGACAACCAAAAGTTTTTAAAAAAGAATAATCAGCAGGAGTACCAGACCATACCTCATAAGGAGTTTTACAATCAATGGCTGTTGATGGAGAACGGTTGACCAAATAGCAAGCAGTATTGACCGCCTCAGCCCAAAAATCTCTAGACAACCTAGCATTTGAAAGTAAGCAACGCGCTCTCTCTAAGAGAGTCCTGTTCATCCGCTCAGCAACCCCATTTTGCTGTGGAGTATGACTAACTGTGCGATGTCTAGCGATGCCTTCATCCTTGCAGAATTTATTAAATTCACCACTACAAAATTCCATGCCGTTGTCTGTTCTGAGTCGCTTGATTTTCTTCCCAGTCTGATTCTCAATTAATGTCTTCCATTGCTTGAAAGTGGAAAACACATCACTTTTCTTCTTCAAAAAATACACCCAGACTTTTCTTGAATAATCATCAATAAATGTAACAAAGTATCGAGCACCACCCTTTGATGGAACCTGAGAGGGACCCCATAGATCTGAATGGATATAATCCAATGTACCATTTGTTCTGTGGGTGCCTGTACTGAACTTGACTCTGCACTGCTTCCCGAACACACAATGCTCACAAAAGTCAAGAGATCCTGTTTTCTGGTCACAAAGCAAACCTCGCTACTCAGGATTGTCATACCCCTCTCACTCATATGACCCAACCGCATATGCCATAATCGGGTAGTGTCTGAATCTGGATCATCTGAAGAAGACATAGCAACTGAACCTGTTACCGTACTACCTTGAAGAAAGTAGAGGCCATCAACCTTGTTACCTTTCATTATAACCAATGAGCCTTTGCTAACCCGAATGACTCCACTTCCACCGGAATACTTGTATCCAAGGGAGTCCAAAGTGCCCAATGAAATAAGATTTTTCTTCAAATCTGGTATATGTCGAACATTCGTCAAAGTCCTCACAATCCCATCATGCATCCTAATTTTGATTGTACCAATACCAACAATCTTGCAAGCGACATTATTTCCCATCAAGACTGAACCACCATTGACTGAATCATAGGTAGTAAACCAATCCCTTTTATGGGACATATGAAATGTACAAGCAGTATCAAGGACCCACTTGTCGTTAGAACGATCATTAGAACTGGTAACTACAAGGACAAGGTCTGAACCTTTAGAATTTCCTTCGACAACACCAGCCACAGAAGAGGAACTTTGCCTGTCACCTTCCTCTTTATTTTTCAACTTTGGACACTCGGATTTATAATGCCCATACTTTTTACAATAGTAACACTTTACTTTCTTCTTTGACCTGGACTGTGATCGGCCTCTTGATTTACTTTTACCCGAATCCCTCTCATTGGATCGACCTCTAAAATTAGAAGAATTTTTTGAACGACCCTTAACAAATAAACCCTCTGCCTGATTATCACTACCTTTACTATTCAATCTTGTCCTCAACTCCATAGAATTTAAAGCAGATTTAACATCAGCTAAGGAGATAGTATCTCTACCGTATAACATTGAATTAACAAAATTATCAAAGGCATCCGATAGTGAACATAACAAAATCAGGGCTTGATCCTCATCATCTACTTTAATATCAATATTTTTCAGATTCAAAATAATTCTATTAAAGTCATCAAGATGATCACAAAGAGGCATACCTTATTTCATCTTGAGGGTATATAACCGTTGCTTCAAATACAATCGGTTTGTGAAGGATTTCTTCATGTACAAGCTCTCCAGCTTCTTCCAAAGTCCAGCGGCCGTTTTTTCATCGGCAACTTCTCTTAAAACTCCATCTGAAAGAGACAACAAAATTGCACTGTGGGCTTTTTCTTCAAGTTCCTTCGTTTCCTCTGTTGATGATGTTGATGACACCTCGCCATCCAAAATCTTCGCCAAGCCTTGTTGTCGTAACAAAGCTCGCATCTTGATGCGCCAAAGGCTGAAACTATTCTGACCATCAAACTTCTCAACTTCAAATTTTGCAGTAGCCATCCCGCAAAATAAATACCCGAGCTCTGATACCAGTTTGTTGTGACAAATGCAAATTCCAAGATCACCAAAGAAGTAGAAAAGTGCAGAATAAAAAAATAACACAACCACACAAGACACCAAGATTTAAGTGGTTCGGCTTAACAAGCCTACATCCACTGGCGGAGACGATCCAGGAGAAATTCACTAACAAAAAGTGGAGTATAAAGAGTAGTACAAACAAAACCACTCAAACCCAAAAGCCCCAATACACCCCAATCTCACTCAAAAGAGAATTAAATACAAAAGAGAAAAATATTCTCTAAAATTCTCCAAGCATTTCAGCACTCCAAAAGTGAGATCAAAATAAAGAAAAATGGTGCATTTTCTTCTCCCTACAGCACAAGCCTTTCTCTCTCTCTCTCGGCAGTTTTTTTCTTTTCTTCTTTCTCTCATTTTCTTGCTAAAGTAGCTGCTGCCCTCTCCTTGACCGAATGGTTTCAAATAAAACAACAAACAAAGCCTTTTCACAAAGCTTCTAGAAGAAGCTCAATTAATGGAGAGCAAAGAGAGACGTGCGGGAGAGAAAAAAAACAAGTCAACAAGTATGGGATGCCATACTATTGTGGGGCCCACGGTAAGGTTTATGAAAATTCAAGTCACATAATCTGACACAAGCCTTTTTTACTGAATGGATCGCCTCCCTTGTGCACATCTGCAAATTGAGAGGATGTGCTCTACTTGTGAAAGCATGACGAGAAAAACATCTCTGAATGCGGTCCTCAATTCTTTTGCTATTAGGGGAATCTCTCTCTAAGTATTCACAATGCTTTCTTAAATTTGAAAAGACAAAGTTACTTTATTAAATTTAAATAGCTACTTCTTAGAAGTTATCAAATAACAAATTATCTATATTTTTTATTTTATTTTAATTAAATATTTTTATTTTTTAGTTTGAATGCCAACCACTTTAAATCGCCTGCAATGGTCGTTGAAATTATTGATAGAGTTCTTTGTGCATTTTTCTTTATTGAAATTATTAACTCTCTTGTAATTTTCTTTGAAATTATTAACGTTTGCACTTTTGTATGTGATACATTGCTATTTCGTTTTTCCTTTTCGGCTTTCAGACTTATTTGTCGCTCCAAGTCTATGACAGTTACTTGCAACTTCGCTGACCTACATATTTCAAAGAGGTTATGAGCTTCTTTGCTAACCCTTTTTCTTTTTTATTTCTTCCCCCCAAAAAAAGTCAAAACATTCTCACCAAAAAAAAAAAAATTCAAAATTTTGTCTCCTTTATATTACGTCAAAATATTTTTTTTTAAAATCAGAAAAAGAAAAAAAAAAACCCTTAGATTAATATCCATCACATATATTGTTGCTCACTATCAAAGTAAATACCATACACAACCCAACTACGACAATTCTAACTTCATAAGATAAATGATTTTAGGGTGCTTTTACCAATACATTCATACTTTTGGAGCAAGTGTTATTAACACAAAATATTCAATATAATTATACTATTCATATCTCACGTATACATTCTGTAACACCAAACACCCTTCACGTGAATCGTATTTTTTAACTTCCTGATGTGGCCATGTGCGGAATTAAAAAAAAAAAAAAAACCTTTAAGGTTAGAAAACGCACGCGGCACGCTTAACTCTCTTTCTTTCCACATTTTTAGACAAATCTCTATCTCTTTCCTCTTCCCTTTTCCGCTCACCGACGGCCGGCCACCAAAGACCATGGACGCCAAGCACGGTTGACGACGAGTGTAATACCCTGAAATTATTTCATATTTTGAATGAAATAATTTAAGCATAATTTGGCATTTGTTATTATGGATTTTAATTGGTGATTTTATTTTATGAGATCCGAATTTGCTAAGGAATAGATAATTATAGGTTTTGATTCCCTATAGTATTAGCGGGTTTTATTTGTGATTTGGAGATTTACCTCAAAAACTACATTATGGTGAAGAAAGACAATTTTATAATATATAGGATTATACTTGGGACTTTTAGGTGGTGTTTGGCAAAAGTGTTCAGCCAGCCTAGACACTGTAGATTATTGGTATAAGTGCATTTTAATAAAATAATCCTCATAAACCTGATGAACAATTACCCTATTAGCCTTTACTTTTTTTTTTTCTGACAAATTCTAGCGCTTTGATTTCTCTTCAGCTCCCTAGCTCATTTTCTTTCCTCAGCCAACTTACCCAAATCTACTTGTGTGAGCCCTTCTCACCCCCCACCCCCAAACTTGCGTCCTCTCTCTCGCTCAAAAATATAAATACGCAAAAAAAACCCAGAGGGGCGAGGGAGAAGAGGGCGGAGGATTTGAGTTGAAGACGATGAGGAGGTGCCACGTGTGGAGGAGCAGGAGTGGGACGAGGAACCGCTAGAGGGCTGGAGATTGAGCTGAGCCCTTGAGCCGTAGAGGATGATGGCGGCGCGGTCATAGGCGCGAGCGGCGTCCTCGGCGGTGGTGAAAGTGCCGAGCCACTTGCGTGTACGCTTGCGTGACTCTCGGATCTCGGCTACCCATTTGCCCCAACTCCGCTGCCGGACTCCACCGTACCTGAACTTGCTGTTGTCGGGGCCTCCTTTGCCCTTGCATTTCCTAGCTTGAGCAGTTATCGGCGGTGGCGATGGTTGTGTCTGTGATCTTGTTTGTGATGGAAGAGAAGGAAGGGATGGGTGGGTGGGTGTCCTGGGGAGGGTGATGAGTGTCGTCCATAGGGTGAGGGAGCTTTAAAGATGGAAACTGCCTGGTTCAGTGTTCTTGACTAGTCGGAATAGAGGACTCTGGAGCTTTGTTTTGAATGTCATCTCTATAAATGGTGGATGAGGGCGGTGCTGTCTTTTGGGTATTTATCTTTTAACTATTCGTCATAACTGAATGGACTGGGCCGATAGTATGGAATTTTTTGAAGAAAAAATTCAATAACTAAGGGGCAATACGGTAAAAAAGTGACAAATTTTAAAGATGAAAAATTGGTCAAATGGTCAACAATGAACAGTATCTAGGCCATGGCCATTGCCAAACAGACCCTTAGGGAACGGGATTTTTAAGAGGGGAGGACTTGGACACGTGAAAGATTGGCTTTTACATCAGGCTTGCTGCCTGCCACACCTTCACGTTGAAGGTGTAAGTGCAGCGTGTGTGCGTGAGGGAGAGAGAGAGAGAGCGGAGAGCCTGCTGCTGTCTCTTTCTATAAAAGCTTCGGTGCGTAACAGTCTAACAGAGAGAGCGAGAGGGAGAGGGGGACCGCTAGAAAGAGAGAAAGAAGAGAAAGAGAGGGGTTGTTTTCCCCTTGCCCAGACCAGACCCGAGAGAAAGAGATTGAGAGAGAGGGCCGGAGTTAGAGAGAGAGAGAGAGATGAGCGTGAGTTAGAGAGAGAGACCCGAGAGTTGAGAGAGCTGAGATTGGGGGAAGAGAGGGGCGTACCGTGGTGGCTGGGTCACCGGCGACGTGCAGCAGTGGCTCTTCCGGCGACGTGGCAGCAAACCCGCAACCCAGAATCGTCACGTTAGGTAATCTCTAGAATTTCCTTAGTTTAATTTAAGGATTTCCTGTTGTGTTAGCTGAATTGCTAGGAGTTCTTGTGGCCAAATGGGGAGTGTTTCTGGGATGATTTTTCACTAGAATCGAAGATTATTTTGGGGTGTTTTATTTAGGAAAACCGAGTGTGTATTTTGTGTAAGGACTATTGTTTGTTGACAAGGTTCTATGGGTTTGATTTTGGGTGATTGTGGTTGATAAAGCTCGGAATCGGTTTGGGTGTTTTGTTAGATGATTTTTTTATTTATTATTATATTTTTGGGTAAAGTCATTTAACCCTCTCAAACTACCACTCCTTCAATGACAATCTTACAACAATTTATCTCTCAAACTACCAAAACAATGACAATGTACTCCCCAATGCTAGCAAAATGACGAAATTATCCCTATAGAATTTTCAATAGAACAAAAATACCCATAAAAAAAAAAATAAATAAATAAAAAATTTTAGTATTTTTGTTTTTATTTTAGTAAGGATAATTTCGTCATTTTCTAACAATTGGGAGTATATTGTCATTGTTTTGGTAGTTTGGGGGGTAAATTGTCGCAATTGATAGTTTAGGGGTAGATTGTTATTGAGGTGATAGTTTGAGGGGGTTAAGTGGACTTTATTTATTTATTTTTTTCATTTTGCCATTAGGGTGCCGAACTTGGCTTTTTTTTTTTTTTTTTTTTTTAATCTAACATGTCACCCAAAAACACAAGTACCGCGCCACATATCGCCTTGAAATCACAGGCATTAGTCCATGTGTAAGGGTGATGTGGAACTTAATCAAAAAAACTAATTGAATTTTGATGAAAGTACTAAGTGGGTTTATTTGCTTACCATCCAACCATTTTTGACAATGGTCGGATGTTGATTATTTTAATTTTCTTATTTGATCCTGAGGCTTGTATACGTAGCAAAGAATAGGAATTGATTTATCGAGCCGTTATTTTTCTTATTCGTTGCTTTGATTTATGAAGGTAATATTAATTTCTGTTGCTTTGATTTATGAAGGTAATATTAATTTCTTTTTCTTTAATCATGTTGCAGAAAAAAAAAAAAAAAAAAAAAAATTGAAAGTGAAATCACACCGACAAAAGCGGTTTTGGGAATATCCTTACAATTTCCAATTTGCTTTCACAAAAAAAATTATTTTCTATCAAGGAATGAACGGTTTTGGGAAAGGTTCAATTGGTAAGAAACTTTTCATTATGATTATTTAGAAATTCAGAAATCTTATATTTTTAATCTTTACTTGAGTTTCTATAATCATTCTGAACTTTCGGTTTCTTTAATTTTTTTTAATTTAATTCATTTCTCTTTTTTGATTCTAGAATGCTTCCAGAAAACGGTAGTTGTTTATGGCATGGATGAAGACGACAGTCGTTTTAGGCTTTTAAGTTGAATAGTCGGCGTACGCACCAAAAGATTATATTTTTAAAGCAGGTCAGGACATTAATCCTGAGGCAGCCTTGGAAAGAAAATGACGCTCCAGCTCCTTCATGCCACTCCACCCTCTCTAAGCTCACCCAATTCGCACATTTCACCAGTGCATGGCCTCGAGGCATGCTCAACTATGGCTGACCTCAAGCAATATCACTCCCAGCTCATCCGGCTTGGCCTCTCAGCCGACAACGATGCCATGGGCCGAATCATCAAGTTCTGTGCGATATCCAGAAATGGTGATATGGGTTATGCTCTCCAGGTCTTCGATACAATTCCCCACCCAGATGCATTCATTTTCAACACCATAATGAGAGGTTACTTGCAATGCCAATGCCCCAAAAATTGCATTCTCTTGTACTCGCGGATGTTGCAAGAATCTGTTGCACCCAATAGATATACCTTCCCTTCTGTTATAAGAGCTTGTAGCGACGATAATGCTATTGAAGAAGGGAAACAAGTCCATGCCCATGTTGTGAAATTCGGGTTTGAAGCGGATGGGTTTTCTCAGAACAATTTGATTTATATGTATGTGAATTTTCAGTCCTTGGACAAAGCAAGGAGGGTCTTTGATAAGATGCTTGTGCGGGATGTTGTGTCGTGGACCAGTTTGATTACTGGGTACTCGCAGTGGGGATTTGTTGATGAGGCTTTTGAAGTTTTTGAGCTGATGCCAGAGAGGAATTCTGTTTCTTGGAATGCCATGATTGCGGCATATGTCCAGAGCAATCGTTTTCATGAGGCGTTTGCTTTGTTTAATAGGATGTGTGGGGAAAAGGTTGTGTTGGATAAGTTTGTGGCGGCTAGTATGTTATCTGCTTGTACAGGGTTAGGAGCTTTAGAGCAAGGGAAGTGGATACATGGGTATATCGAGAAGAGTGGGATTGAATTGGACTCAAAGCTAGCAACAACTATTATCGACATGTATTGTAAATGTGGTTGCTTGGAGAAGGCTTTTGAAGTCTTTAATGGGTTGCTCCATAAAGGGACATCGTCATGGAATTGCATGATTGGGGGTCTAGCAACACATGGTAAAGGAGAGGCTGCCATTCAGCTCTTTAAGGAGATGGAGAAGGTGATGGTAGCTCCTGATAACATAACTTTTGTAAATCTCCTCAGTGCCTGTGCTCATTCAGGGTTAGTGGAGGAGGGACGCCATTACTTCCACCGCATGGTTGAAGTTCATGGCATTGAGCCCAGAATAGAACATTTTGGATGCATGGTTGATCTGCTTGGAAGAGCTGGAATGCTGGAGGAAGCAAGAAAGTTTATTGATGAGATGCCCGTGAGCCCCGATGCAGGTGTATTGGGTGCTCTTCTTGGAGCTTGTAAAATCCATGGAAACATCGAGTTGGGAGAGCAAATAGGGAGGAGAGTAATTGAACTAGAGCCTAACAACAGTGGGCGCTATGTGTTATTAGCTAATTTATATGCCAAGGCTGGCAGATGGGAAGATGTGGCTAATGTGAGGAAACTAATGAATGACAGGGGAGTGAAGAAGGCTCCTGGTTTTTCCATGATTGAATTGGAGGGTGTCCTCAATGAATTCATTGCGGGTGGAAGGGCTCATCCCCATGCTGCAGAGATTTATGCCAAAGTTGATGAGATGTTAGAACGCATAAAATCTATTGGCTATGTACCTGACAGTGATGGAGTACTGCATTATGATCTGGATGAGGAGGAGGAGCAAAAGGAGAACTCCTTGTTCCACCACAGTGAAAAACTAGCAATTGCCTTTGGCCTGTTGAAAGCCAAACCAGGACAAACTCTTCGGATCTCAAAGAACATGCGAGTCTGTAAAGATTGTCACCATGCAACTAAGCTCATCTCAAAGGCTTATGATTGTGAAATCATTGTCAGGGACAGAAATCGCTTCCACCATTTCAGAATGGGAGAGTGTTCTTGTAAAGATTACTGGTGACCATTGTGTCAATATGATCAATTAATTATATATAACTGAACACAAATCATGTTGGAATGTTGTTCCATTTCTCATACCAAACATCACGACATGGCACTTCCTTTTGGATCCGGATTTCCGGATTACTAGTAATTCGGAAAGTAAATGTAAAAAAACCTTTATGGGTTCGCACGCCTTAACAAGTTGGCGGACTGTTTCAGACTGGATCGGACAAATAGGTCATATGGCAAATGGGCCCATACATTTTTTCTTGCATTTGCTTCACAAATTGCTAATCATCTTATCAACAAAATTGTTGGAATTTCCATCCCTTCCAAAAACACACGCCTGGATGGCTGCATCTATCAGATTGGATTAGTACAACTTTGTGAAGGACTGGGACATCGAGTCAATCCTTCTTGGCTTTTGGGGTTCGAAGACCCACTGAGTCAACTCACCAAGTTTCTCGATTTTGTATTATTTATTCAGGGGTTCTTAGAAGAAATGTGAAAATAAAAAGTCAGAGCCAAAGGACCCACCCTTGCTTAAGGGAGCGTGGGAAACACGACCGTCAGAGACCTTCTACTTCGCCACCTAAGGCCCATAGATTTTGTTTTTCTAAATTCAGTGATAATTAATAAAATAAAAATGTTAAATTTTGGTTCGAGTAAAAACCCTAAAACGCGGGCGGGTTGAGTTAGAAGCTTTCTCACCCACTTGCGAGTCGCGACTCGCACAAATCGCCACCCCTTTGCCTTCCAAAACGTGCGTTTAGAGGTTGGGTTTTGGATGCCGGGAGATTTATCGGAAACGTAGCTGTCGATGGGAGAGTGGGCACCATCGATTTTGAACCCTAGCCGTCGATTTCGAGAGATGGGGCTCGTGGATGGGTCTTTTAGAAAGATAACTTTGGGGTTTCAAAATTAAACCCCCAAGTTCATATGCTCACCGTTTTGCCCTCATATCAAAACAGTGAGTTTTGATTATATGTGTCCATAGTCGACACATAGGATAAAAATTTGGGACTGAGCTGTCAACTTTGAAACGGCACGTTTAGTTTGGGACTGACGAGCGTTAAACATTTGGGGGAAAATGTAACAGTAAGAGTTAATTTGTTTTTTCGATTGACCCAATGAGTAAAAATTCAAGGAAAAAAAAAAGTTTATAGAGTTTTCTGTTTTGACGCGTTGACTCAGAGATTTATAAGATATTTATCAAAAAAAAAAAAAAAAAACATTTTTAAGAGAGGCTCACTTGGTCTTTTGAAAATCAATGTCTTTTTTTTTTTAATCACTCTAAAGTTTTTTTATTAAATTATTGGTAACCATCTTCTTTTCTCTACTGAGTAAATAAGGCAAAAGTGATATATATTATTTTGGTTGCATTACCCCCACAAGCACTATTTGCTACTTATAAAATATTATAAGATTTATCTAAAATTAGCTTGTAGAAAATTTTGAAAGATATATGTTTTAATAAAAAGAAGTTAGGTAGTGTTCACAATCAAAGCAAAAAAGTAAACACTTCCGTTGTATATATTATTCCATGATTACTTATATATATGTGTGTGTGTGCGCGCATGTTTGTTTTTATTCTATGATTGTTTATTTTTTATTTATCAATGATTCAACAGTTGGCGCTTATAATTTTAAAGTTTAGGTTCTTAAATCACAATGTTAAAATTAAAAACTATTTATTTAAAAGAAAATAAGTTAACATTTCAAAAAGTAATAAACCGTTGGATTTTAATAACGAAACTTCAAATCTTAAAGGGTTGCTAAATAATATCATGCTAAATTGTATTTATTAGATTTTTAATTTGGCCTATACAATAGTAAAGTTCTGGCTCCCCCACTTATGTAGCAATGAATCATCATGCACATCATTCCAAACCTTAAAAAGTCTTTTTTTTTTTAATTTATCTTGATTATGGAGAAAGGGAATCTATGTCTTATGTAAATAGAAAACAAAATCCAAAAGATAAAAAAAAAAAAAAAAAAGGTTGTAACTTTACTTTATACCCCTGAACTACCACACAATTTAACATACTCCCCATACTTTAGAATCTTTTAATTTGGACCCTTGAACTTTCAATTACAGTCAATTTGAACCCTTTCATTTTAAAGGTTAAAAGTAAGACAAAGACGTTTATACTCATATTTTATTTTTTTATAAAATTTTAAATTTACCCATAATTTCAAATTTAAAATTTTAAAAAATATTAAAAAAAAATCACAAGGTGTCCCATGGTTTGGCCACCTTGTGACCCTTTTTTTTTTCAAATTTTTTTCCTTTTTTTTTTTTTAATAAAAAGAAAATTGAAGGGCAATTTTGTCTTTTTAGGGATTTTAACGGCAAAAATTGATGGAGGGGGTAAATTAACTGCAATTGAAAGTTTATGAGTCCAATTTGAGATATTTTAAAGTTTGAAAGTATGTCAAATCGCATAATAATGCATGGATCTAAAGTGAAGTAAAAAAAAAAAAAAAAAAAGGGAGGCATTGAAAGTAAAAGTTGAGGCAATCCCACAGTATTCCTTTTACTTACGTGGAAAACTTCATGGCCAAGTTAGCAGCCTATATATAAATGAGAAACCCACCCAAAGGAAGAACGTACTCGGCAGTTTTGACTGCAGAAGACATAGGGCACTGGCAACGTACGCCCTCTCTCGCACCAGACGCCCTTACTGATACTGTCAAAGCGTTCAGAGCCAACGAAAGTGTTCGCTGAAATTCCTGAGTGAAAAAGTGAGACAACATGGGCGTGTCTTTCAAGGTTGCAAAGGCGGGTACGAGGTACCGGCCGAAGCTGCTTCAGATTGAGTACAAGGACGATGAGGACGGCCCTGTCTCTGAGTCTCATCAGAGTGCTGACGAGGTATATATATATATATATATATATAGATGTATATATCGACCTTATTTGTATTTTGTTAATCTTAGCGGGTTCTTTATCTCAGTATTGAGTTAGAGTTTTTGTGGGGTTTTATGTGACATTTTCGTTTGGTTGTTTTTGTTGATTAATTGGAGAGTTTTTGTTTTTGTGAAATGGGCCAACATTGTTGCTTTTCATTTGTGCATATTTGCATAGTTCAAGTGAAATGGTTCATTGGGTTTTTTTCTTGTTTCTTTCTTGGTTTACTATCTCTTTCTACTTGTTTTATTTGCTAGGCATTATATGTTGCATGTTTTTTTTTTTTTTTGTGGGGGGGGGGGGGGGGGGGGGGTGTTGGGGGGGTGGTGGAGAATAGGCGACTGATTGCTACTGCCTACACAGAGTGGCTTTTATTTAGTTGATTATGTGTTGGGGATTAGTTTAAAGTGCTCTCTTTAGTTATTTTAAGCATACCGTTAATTACATTTCTATGCATGCTATGTATGGTTTGGTTTGAAGAGGAGTTCATTAGCAAGATTCAAGTGGTCTTGGTCTTCCTTAAATATACTCCTAGTTTCTCTTAAGATTCTCTCAAGAGAGTGGTTTAGTTGAGGAGGAGATTTTGAGGAAGGTCACGGTGACTACTGATTTGGAGAGGGTTATGCTTTTGGAGGAGGTGAGTTGGAGGCAAAAATCAAGGGCACCGTGGTTGAGGGAGACAAATGCACTAAGTTTTTCCATCGAGTGGCAAATTATAAAGAAAGAGAAGGGACAATTCCATTTAGCAACTGGTGGTTAATAACATAGCTTGTTCATATCAGTTAGTGATCAGAGATCATATTGTGCAGTTATACGACAACATGGTCACTGAGCGGTTTAGTTGGCACCCCAAGTTGGTTGGTCTCTCGCTCGACTCCACTGGGGTAGGAGGCCAATTGGTTGGAGAGACCCTTTGAGGTGGTGAAAGCCCCTAATGGTGACAAGACCCTGGGTCCTGATGGTTTTAATACTAGTTTTTTCCAAACTTGCTAGGAGGTGCTTAAAGCAAACAACATGAATGAATGTCTTCCAGGATTTTCATACTAGAGGTACGTCCAAGGGCCGTTGATATCAAGATGTTTTGACCTATTAGCTTAGTGGGTGAAGTGTATAAGATTGTAGCCAAAGGCTAATTGGTTGAAATTGGTTGTGAAGAATATCATTTCTAAGCCTTAGAACCTGTTCATCAAGGGCAGGCAGATTCTAGACTCAGTTCTCATTGCCAATCAGTTCTATGTAAGTTGGATATTGAAAAGGCTTTTGACCATATCAATTAGGACAGACTTTGTTGAATTCGTTCTAAGAGAGGGTTGTTAGATGTTAGATCTTACTATAAGGTTCTTAAAGCCACATTTTCCAGGAAGCATGTCTTGCTGGTATCTAAAAATATCAACTCATATCGTCATTTATCAATATGTTGGTATCTTAAAACATCATTTTTCTATACATTAATGTGCATTTTCAGTTTCATCTTTGTTAAAGCATGCCTTGTTGTCAGTTGGAATGTTATTAAATATTTCCAAGTAAATCTTCTTCCATTTTTTACTCTTCAGCATCTACAAGGTCAAAACTTTAGAACTTCAATAGTTAATAACCTGTTGCAAAGATGAATCTTTTAATTCTGAGATGAAAGAGTATTGGGAATGGTTCCATTGTTCTGCATATAATGATAGTTGGGGCAATATGTGGAGCACTGCACTTTAGTACAGGCATCACTTTCTTGGTTCATTGGGCTTCTATAGTTTCATGGGACTCAGAGAATATCAGATTTATGTTCAACTAGTTAAACTTTTAATTCATTTCTCCTGAATTGCTGATTGCAGAACATAGTTTGTTATCAATTATTGTCTAAATTTTTTATACTGCTATACCCTGGACAAGTATGTGACATGGTGGTTTATTTGTAGATACCTTATCTGGTATTGGAGGTGATGTATAGCTTGGCTGTTTTGGTGTAGGGTAAAATTTCTGGGGCAGGATCTAAGGTTGCTGAGCCTTCAAATTCATTGAACAAACCTGCACTGCACTCATTTTATGAAGGTAGTGCATAGCACTTTTATTATGTAATAATGATGGGCCTAGAAGCTCTTCATGTTTGACAGTTTGTGTTCGTGTAGATCTTGAAGTGTCATTTTCACTGAATTTATTCCAAAATGGCTTTTCTATTGGAAAAGCTGCTGAGGTTAGCAATCATAAGAATATAAATTTTTTCAGAAGTTCTATTTTTCGTCATTTATTGCACGGTAATGTCATATGTTACTTTCGGCGACTCTTAGCATGATCTCTAATGTGTTGCAGTTGTTCAATGATGAACCAAAGCAATTGCACCCTTATGATAGGGCATCGGAGACTCTTTTCTCTGTAAGTTTGTTCATTATAAATATAATTTGATTTCTATAATTATGTTGGCGACCTGGACTTTTGTTTATAACTTGCTTTAACAAATCCTTTAGTTATCTCTATAACCACTGGCCTATTATCTCATTAGATGCAAATTAATAGGATCTTATATGTGATGATTGAGCCAATTTATATGAGTCATGCTACACTTACTCTCACTTCTTTACACCTATTTTTCCACACTCATAGGTTGCTTTTAAAATCACCATTGGATTAAAATCCAATAAAGATCCATCTCATATTCAATGGTGGTTTTAAAAGCCACCTATGGGTGTGAAAAAATCGTATAAAGAAGTGGGAGTAAGTGCAGTATTATTCAATATATATACTTGTCAAGAGGAAGTCCCATATTGGTCAGGTGTGGACCTATGTACTCCTTGGTCCTCTCCACCTATTAGCTTATGCTTCTGTTTTAGATGCTTTAACAATATTCATTGATTCACTTAGCCAATTAATGATGAAATTGTGCATAGTCATTGAGTTCTTGCCTCAAGCTCAATTAGTATAATACAAATACATGCATGAGCAAAATGGTGATAGTTTCTGCAACATTAAGTGTTGTGTTTTAGATCGTGTTTTTAATTAATGTTTTCATAGTTCTATTTAAATAAATGCATTGTTACAAAATAGTAAAATGTTGTTACAGTTACAAGATAAATCCCCTAAAAGTAAAATGAATTAATTTGTTCAATGATCATCATTGAGCAACGACAATGATGATCTAGCAGTTGTCTTTGGTTCAGCTATTGAACCATCTAGAAACCCTGTCTTTCTCGTGAATGTTGTGTGCCGATATATTTGCCCATCAGGCCTACATTTGCAAGAAGATGGAGAGGCAACATTGTTCTCCTTTGTTTTAATAAATAATATATTTGTATGCAAGCATCGCCAAATGTTTAATTCTTCCAGAAGTTGCATGACTTATGTACTTTTCTTATCTTTAATAGGTAATATATGTATATTCATATTTCATGGGTGTATGTGCATCCATTTCCCTCTCTTATTTAACCCAACATGTCACATTCTAACTTCTAGGTTTGTTTTCTTTGTGTCATTTTACTTTTGCTGCTTGCTGTGCTGAAGTTACTTAGATTGTGCCTCTTTTTGTGCATTTGGAGCTTTATTTTAAGGTTTAAACCTTTGGAATTTTATCAATCAGTAGACATGTACAGGCACCTTGGTTTTCTTAAATGCAAAAGCTTTTGAAGATTTTTGGAGTGCATGACCAAACGAACAGTAATGTTCTAAAGCCACCTTTTCTCATTTCCAACTAGATATTTGATTCAAGCATGCATATCATAAGTGCTGACATGTTAAAAAAAATAGAACCCTGCATTCATCTCTTACTCTTAGACACCACTTACATATAAGAGAGAGGAAAAGGAAAAACAAAGAGGAAAGATTAGACAACTTCCTTGGCTCAAGAAAACCTTGAGAGTTTTTCCATCTTACATACCACATCTCCTTAACTTACAATGCTGGGTAGGCAATTCTTCTTCTTCTTCTTCTTTTCTCTCTCCTATATTTTTCTTCTTTCTTCTTCTTCTTCTTTTTTCTCTCTCCTATTTTTTTCTTTCATATTTTTCCTTCCCTTGCTATCACCCTCAAACTTTTTTGATAAATAATTCAATATTGTTGAAAAGTGCAGTGGAACGCAAACCTAATACATATGAAGTATACAAGTGAACCCCCTAATTAGGAGAAAAAAATGGACAAAAGTTCAAAAAATATGCAAAACTAGAAACATGCAAGCTATGATGGGCTGATATCCAAATATATAAAGTATGCATGTACAACAAAGTACATTCAAACAAATGCAGAGCCATGTTGTCACATTCTTGTGTTTACCTATGGTGGCTGGGTTTTCCTTTTCTAACTACTTTGTCCATGCTTAGAGTGTAAAGACCAAGGGAAAAGCGGTAGTCACATCTGCGCTGTCACCCCAAAGAGAGTTGGAGCTTTTTTAGAATCATTTATAAAACCAAGTTTTACCTAGTAAGTAAGCAATATGAGACTTAGCAGCCATGAGTGTTTTTATAAACCATCCACTCTATATGGGCTTATCTTCCCAATATAAGACTAAGGTGTTATAAACTCCCCCAGTCCCCCTAAACTCCTGACGTCCTCATCAAGGCCACATCATGCAGTGTTGACAGGTTCACATGACATTACTAGGTGGCTTTAATGCCATTTGTAATGTTTCGGAGAAAAACGCTAGCCATGTCCAAAATGACCAGACAATTTGAATCTTTCCTATAATCACTTGAAGTGTTGACAGGACCACATAACATTACTAGGTGGCTTTAATGCCATTTGTAATGTTTCGGAGAAAAACGCTAGCCACGTCCAAAATGACCAGTCAATTTGAATCTTTCCTATAATCACTTATAAAGTTCAGTTTCACCGAGTAAGTAAGCAATGTGAAACTTAGCAAACATGAGTTTCTTTATAAACCACCCACTTTATATGGGCTACTCATCTTCCCAAGATGGGACCGTGATGTTATACATAGGAAATCTACTTTTTTAGCCTGTTCAATCTTGCTTGTGTAGTTGCTTAAAATCCATCTAGGATTCTTTTGTCTGTTTTGTTTTGTAAGAAGTGGCATATTTCTTGTATAAAGATACTTTATTGAAAAACATCCGAAAGATAGGAAGATCAAGTTCGATAATTCAGTTGTTCCTTTTGATGATTATAGTCCTATCGTCTCTTCCAACATATGGCAAAGATATTCTCATCCCAAATTTGCATGTTAGGCTCGAAACTAATTTATATACATTTGATATTCTGAAGATATACTGATATCAGAAATTTGAATGCTGGAATGGACGATATTAAGTGTTTGATATGCATTCAACTTCTTTTTCCTATGCATTTGGTCTTTCAATTATTACTAATTCTTACGGCATTTCATTGGTTTAGATAAGTGAGCTGCAGATTTTTTATGGTCTATTGCTAACCCATTGTCCTTTTCATTTTTGTTATTTGCACTAGGCAATTGAGTACGGTTGGTTACCTGGAGATCTTTTTGATAATATACCTAGCAAATTTGTGAATGGAGCACTCTTGTGTGAGGTGAGGTAACGCTATAAATATGTTTATATGTACATAATTTGCCTTGTGGCATTCCTGTAGTGATGCACGTAACACTATAAGAAGTAGAAGGTTTCTTGAAGAATGGACGTAGGTACCACCAATTTCTATCATGTATAAGGCTTTAAATTGTCAATTCAAATATCAGGATTATTGTTTGTATCTCTTCCATGCTTCCTCACGTCTGAAAGTATTTTTAAGTGTTAATACCCTGGTTGATTTAAAGAGGAAAATGAAGAGGATAGAGTTCAAATTTATCAGATTTAGTAATTGGGTTATGTAGACAAAGAAAGAGAATAATATACAATAACTATGTCTCTAACTAAATGCTCGAATTTTCTTAAAGATGTATTCTTCAGTGACTAATAGATTATTAATTGGAAATATTGCGCCTCCTTTACAATAATTAGTATTGATTGTTATGAACACTGAACAATTTATTTCATTGAAATTCTCTACATGTCTATTACAGGATAAGAGATTATTCATCTTGTATGATATGTGATGTGAATCAGCTAATTTTGCATCAGATATGAATTGCACTGAAATGATACCTCTTCCATTGAGATGCGCAAACCCTTCTCGAGAGATTTCATATAATATTGTAGTGTTTGATTTCAATCTATAACAATATGTGTCAACCATTAGGCATGGTTTATTTGCAGATTCAAGATTATCGTATTTCATTGCCCCAAAAAGGAGGTACTGCTGCTTCAGTGGAGAACTCTCCAATTGTTCATAAAGTGCTCCTACGTATGCGTACGGAGAATGTGGTTAAGGAAATCTCCTTGATCTCAGATGATTCTTGGACCTATGCAGACTTATTGGTCAGTAAGCCATACTAGTGAACATTAAGCTAGCTTCTTGGTTTTCATCTCTAGCATATTGCTCTGATCCTATATCCTACCCCTTATTCTTGTTTCAGGAAATTGAGTCCCGCATCCTTAAGGCTTTGCATCCTGATCTACTACTGAACCCACAGCCATTGCAGGACAGATATTGTGGAGAACTCCTGAGAAAGAAGGTAGTAGTTGTGCTAATATCTAAAAACTTGCGGAGAAGTTACTGATTTACGTTAGACTTATCATGGGAGTCCATTACCCACTATTGTTACATGCAGTACATTTTTTGTGTTTATGAAAAAAAATTCAAAATTTTATACTTAAACCTCTGAATTATAAGGAGTAGGGAATGATTCCAGATTGGCAAAATTTGTTGCTTATTTTTTTATTTATTTTTTGCATAAAATGATTGTACCACTAATTAAATTTGCAATTGACATTCTCATTGTCTATAATTTTTGTTCTTCTCAGTTAGTATTCAATTCTGGGTTATTCCCTGCACTGAGTAGTCCCCATCCCAATTTCAAATTTTGGTTCCAATGGGGAGATTAATCAAATCTTTTTCAGTATAAATGATTTTATATCCACGAAATGTTGCTTTTGGCAGCTCGACTTGGGAATTGCATGGAGCTGGAAAAGGGGAAAGCCGAGTGAGAAGATAGCGAGTAATACAACATTCAGCAATTCATATCATATGATCCAAATTTCAGGTAGTTGTGCTATCCAGAATTCTAGCTCTCAATTTGGCCTAGAATATCAAGACAGAGGAGTTACATCTTTGCAGCATAAGATTTTGAGTTCTAATCTTAATCCACAAGAAAACAATGTTGTAGTAGAGAAAACGTCCCCATCCAATCCTTTGATGATGGACAATCAATTAGCAGATGGTTGTAAACAATCTGTTTTGACAACTCTGACAACATCCAATTTTGTACCCAAACAACATTATAGTTACTGTAACAGTGATCCAACAAAATCCATTTCATTGGTTTCTGGTGAAAAGAGAAGATGTGAAACAGAAGCACCTCAAGAACATATTGCTAAGAAGCCCAAGAAAGGGCATGTAGACTTCTCTCAACAGCAACTTCCTGGAAGCCAAGCTGAAAGCAGTCTTGCACCTGAACAACAGTGGAAGAACAAGCTGTTACATCAGCAAATTGTGGCTAAAAAACTTTTAGGTGAAAAATTTCAAGACAAATCACGTCCTTTTCTGTTAGTAAACAGTTCTCAGTCGGTTCTTAAAGATACTTCAATGCTCCCTTACACTGTGAAACAAAAGACCACTGAAACTGGTTTCTGTGGTTCAGATGCTAGGAAGACAAATGATAGCTGCTTTCTCATGGACAGGAGAATTAGTCAATCTAATAATCAGCAATTAGAGCAGCAACCACTATCACCATTGTTGAGAGACAATACCCCTCCTACCTACTCATTGTGGAGTCGCATTGCTCATCCAGTTAACAAAAGTTTGAGAAATGGAAGTGCTACTCTGAAGAGCGAATCTTTTCGGAATCCACAGGTTTCAACTGTGAAACAAAAGACCGCTGAAACTGGTTTCTGTGGTTCAGATGCTAGGAAGACAAATGATAGCTGTTTTCTCATGGATAGGAGAATTAGTCAATCTAATAATCAGCAATTAGAACAGCAACCACTATCACCATTGTTGAGAGACATTACCCCTCCTACCTACTCATTGTGGAGTCGCATTGCTCATCCAGTTAACAAAAGTTTGAGAAATAGAAATGCTACTCTGAAGAGCGAATCTTTTCGGAATCCACAGGTCACAACTGTGAAGCAAAAGACCGTTGAATCTGGTTTCTTTGGTTCAGATGCTAGGAAGACAAATGATAGCTGCTTTCTCATGGATAGGAGAATTAGTCAATCTAATAATCAGCAATTAGAACAGCAACCACTATCACCATTGTTGAGAGACAATACCCCTCCTACCTACTCATTGTGGAGTCGCATTGCTCATCCGGTTAACGAAAGTTTGAGAAATGGAAGTGCTACTCAGAAAAGCGAATCTTTTTGGAATCCACAGGTTACAACTGGTGTAAAAAGTGCAACTATAAGTTCTCAACACAATGACTCTGTAAAGGCAACTATAAATTCTCAACACAATGATTCCTTGGCAAGAGAGGCATCTGTACCTACAAAGCGGAAAATGAACTCTCAGATCAAAGGCTCGAATATGAAAGTAGTTGGTTCTTTTGCTAGCATGAGCACTTCAAATGCAGCCAATGGAAACAGCCTTCCAGTTGGAAATATTCGTCTAGACAAGCCTTCAGAAACTGAAGTTAACTCTGTTCTTAAGAGGTTGGTGAAGATTGAAGAGTTGACTCAATGGTATAGTGATAATTATTTTGATATCTGTTGCACTACAGATACTTATCTTTTGTTATCTTAATGGTTATGATGTCCAACATCACACTTTCATTAGGTATGGACTGAATAAAAAGAAGCAAAGAAAACCATTTTCCCATACAACTTCTCTGGTTCCTTTTCACCCTTTAAGTTCTGAGGATAACAGGAGGCTTAATGTCTGTAAGACTAGAACATTGACGTTTGTACATCATGT
This sequence comes from Corylus avellana, assembly GCF_965113065.1. Classification (NCBI taxonomy): domain Eukaryota; kingdom Viridiplantae; phylum Streptophyta; class Magnoliopsida; order Fagales; family Betulaceae; genus Corylus; species Corylus avellana. The sequence continues at coordinate 41,195,510 of NC_142491.1, forward strand.
CTATGAAGGTAAGGAAGTGTTTCCTGTTTTGATTTTGTTTGGTGTTCTTTTTTTTTCCCCCTTTTTTTTCCTCTCAGGTCTTATGATCCTTCTTTTGCTGAGTAATTCCCAGGAAATGAAATTCCCATGGTTGATAGAGAGGGTCAGATCACACTGGTCATATCGGAGAAGCTTAATGAGGGAATATTAGAAGCTTGTATTCATTATGGAGTTGAAAAAGAAATTGGTTCTTTTGCTATCCCTCTCCTTTTCTCTGGCAGTGTGAGTTCACCCTTTTCCTTCATTGAAAAGGTTTTCCTTTCTGATAAATGATTGCGTGGCATCCCCATGGATTTTATAGCAAGTCTAAACCCCTTCCATTAAGCACGTGGAATCTTTATGATTTTCTAATCTCAATAGTTTTACTAATGATTAACAGATATTGTGAATAACTATTGATGTGTTTGCTATTTTCTTTGTTTGGACAAATATTTTCAGTTTTGCTGACTTCAGTTAATCTATTTTCAATTTTAAGAATTAATATTTGATATCATTACCGTTTTTCTTTCGCAATTCTGGATTCTTCGTTTTAACATGATATTCCCTGTAATTGCAACTCTGTCATGCAGCAACATAACAATGTCAATATATTTATGAGGTTACTCTATATAAATCAAGAGAAAAGGATGCAGGAAAAGGAAGTGGAAATGATATTCATTGATGCAAACAAATTAATCTAAACTTTTAAAAAAATTTTTTTTGGTAAGTTACACATTTACCGGGTGGGTTTTTGAATCCAGAACCACACTTCCCCCTCTTTTTTACAGGAAAGGAGGTGCCAGTAAAGCTAGAGCTCATTGGCATGTGAACTTTGATCTTGGCATGCGATTTTAACGGAATCAGACTTTATCTGTTTTATGAAAAAAAATTTGTCTATCCACCCTATTTTCCATTATGGAAAGAGTTCTCTTGCAACTAAGAAGAAAAAGGGGGAAATAGCCATTTTCATTTTAGAATCTTAATGCTGTATGATTTGTTGCAGAAAGTGTCATTTTCTTTTGGTGCTGCATTGGAACTAATGTCACAGGACTTTTCTGGCAGGATTTACATTGCCCATTTCACAGTTTGTGATATGAATAATTTAATTGAACTGATTGTTCTGATATTTGGTATTTGCATTTGGCAGCATTCTGCGGACATTTTTGCTTCTCAGTTCATGTCATTGGTAGGTTAATTTAATTAGTTTTGATGTAGAAAGTTTTTTGGTTCATGTAAACACTATGTTTTTTTATTTTTTATTTTTTAAAATTGTTCTTCTATAGATGGCGGACGAAGGATACCGCATGGATAGTCGTGTAGAACCTTCACCTCTTAAAGCTCGTGATGACTCGAGCACTCCTCAGTCAGGTGTTATAACTGATGCTGCTAAAACAACTGGGACGGTTGAACTTCATCATCCAACTTTGAAATCTGGGCTATCACCTTGCATGTTTAATCCGACGACTAACAGCTTGCCAGCCCATAATGCCACACAATTACCATCACAGAACATTCTCTCTAGAGGCGACTTGCTCCCCACTGGAAACATTCAGTCAGCTTTTTCCAATCCCCAACTTGGCGTTGCTACCCCCATCAGCCCTGCGCAATGTCTGGAGATTTTCAGTAAATGTGCCCATTTGCAGTTGCAGATGCAGCAAGGACTAAGGCAACCGAAAGTTATGCAAAGGGAGATGTTAGTGGGAGGATTGGGAGTGGCTGCAAGTGGACTTGGTGTGATCCAACCAGGTGGTGGAATCCAGGGGCTTGGAAATAGTAATGTTAGTCCCTTCAGCAATATGGTAGGCACAGGGGGCTCAGCACCTATGTTAATGGGAGGACATAATCCTTGGATTGGCAGTGGGAGTCAATTTAACAATCTTGGCAGCAACATATCAAGTTCAAGTGAAAGTAAGCAGCTTCTTGGTTTGATTTCTAATAATCCAGTTGCAGATATGGCAAAGCTGAGGACAGCAGAAGACCAAGGGGGAGCTTTGATCAGTGGAGTTCCAATCCAGAGAAATGCTAGCAGGATGCCAATGCATACATTAAACCTTCCAGGCTCGGCACGTAACTTGAACAACCAGCAGCAGCCACAGCAACAACTAAATGAGCGACTACATATGCTGCAGCTGCAGGAGGAAATGAAACCATTTCTCCATCCTCCAGCAATGACTGGTTTAACTGTTAATGTGGGTTTGCCTTCGAGCCAAGATACCCTGCAAAAATCTTATGTGCAACCTCTAATGAGCCCACAGCAACTGAGCCCCAGATTGGCATTTGTGTAGATGAACTCCAATAATATGATGGGCAGTCCTGAAAATCCGGACCTGAGCTCTCGGATGCATAGAAAACATAGGTGGTGTAATTAGTCAGGGTTAGTATAAATAATATATACAAAAGATGGGTAGGTAAACTAGGTATAGTCTTTTTGTTTCAAGACCAAAAACAGTTTCACTGTTCTTATGTTAATTTTTTTTTTTTTTTTTTTTTTTGTAAATTCTTATGTTAAATATTAGGTATAGTCTTTTTGTTTCAAGAGCAAAAACAGTTTCACTGTTCTTATGTTATGTTATTTATTTATTTTTTTTGGGTAAATTCTTATGTTAAATATTAGTTTGGCTAGCTCAGGGAAACAAGTTTGGCTAGGAAGTTGGAACTGATTGTACCGGCCTTGCTGCTCAATGGCCAAAGTTTTTAGATTGAAAAAGGATAAAAATCATTCAGCTGTACCCCTTTTTGGCATTTAGTTGAACACGCCTTTTTTGGGAACAAGATCCTCGTTAATTCATTTGAACTGAATATTATAATATCCAGTTAGTTATATTAGAGGAGTATTTTTATTTTTTCACTTTTTGATGAGACAAAAAATACTCTTCCAATATAAGTAATTAAATATTATCCTGTTCATTTGAACTAGAGATGACTCTAATTCCCTTTTTTGGACCTTTATAATTGGAAAATGATCTTCTCCATTTAGTGCATTTAGGAGGACAAATTTGTCCAAAAAATTTATTCCCAAACGATAAAAAGACAATATTACCGTCTTAAATACATTAAATTGATTCTCTATTTGAAATGGAGAGGATCTGTTTCCTTTATAATTAAGGTGTTTGAATTGCAATGTAATTATTTATGGCGGCTCGATAGATAGGTGCTTTATTCGGATTTAATTTTGGGATCTCAATTGTAGGAGATTAAAAAAAAAAAACAATTTCCTTCTCTTTTCTTAGCAGGTCACCTGATTAGAGAAATTATCTCACAATTTATTGCCAACAATTTGCTTATATCCAATGTTGGGTCATGATTCAGCTGGGTTGGGCCCAGTACAAAGTCTGCTGGCCCATCCCCCAAAGCTCGGTCACTTTTACTATTCAAAATAAACCCATGTTCGGCGATAACAATTTTTATCTAAATTAATATTATTTAAGCTCGGTTATCAGGCTCGGTTAACCGAGTCTGAGACGGGTACCGAGTGTCACCCTCAGGAATAATAAATATATCTGAATAAATATCTTATGTACTGTTCTTCAATATATTGTTGACACATGGACCCTCAGTAAGTTCTTAGTGTTAGATGAACAGGTACAATCCAATGCCTATAAAATGGGGGTCCCCTCTCACTATTTCCGTAACTTCTTTTTACCTTAAAAAACTGAATATCCTTTGTACACTTTGTCTCACCCATAATCTTCAAGTTCATTTTTCTCTTAAACACTGTGACTGACTTAGGCATCGGAGCTTCTTTTGGCCGGACAATGCCGGCAGCTTTGATCATTTTTTCTTTGTTGATTATTCAGTTACAATCCCTCAGTTGATCCTTCGGTTACTCAGAATCCCTCCACGTCACCATTCAAAAAACTGCTCAAACATCCAAATTAAATTTTGTTCTCAAAAAATTTAAGAAAGCAAAATCGTTTAGGAAACTTTTACAAATTAAAAAATCGTTGTGGAGAATTTTTAATATTTTATTCTCTGCACTGTCCACGTCATCACCAGCCCCACCTCCTCACTAGGTTCCACATCAGCAGAAGCCCATTGCCCAACATGTACATTGTCCACTAAAACCAGCCAGCTAGAGCTCAAACCTGTTTTCAATTACCTCCTTCGTCTTCTCCCTCAGCCTTCAATTCGCCAAAACCCTAATTCCAATCTCTCACATTCTCCAAAATTATGTCTCTGGATGGCTCTGTGGACCGAAGAAAACAGCCACAAACGCCCAGCGCCGGAAATGGGAACGGGAACGGGAACGGAAACGGAAATGGTGTCGTAGAGGACGATAAGCTGACGCTGGGGCGGAGCCCGAACGAGAATCACAAGCCGGAGAGCTACGAGGACCTGAAATTGGAGTTCAGCCCGCTGCTCTTCAGCTCGCTGGAGCAGTACTTGCCCTCCGACGTGCTCAACCTCTCTCGTGACCTCAAGCTCCAGTACATGCGCCACATTCTGGTCCGCTACTCGCCCGAGGGCGAACGCACTCGTGTAAGATTTTATTTTTACTGTTTAATTTATTATTATTTATTTAAAAAAAAATCTGTTTGGTGGCTTAGAAAATGGAGGAAAGGGAGAGAAAGTGTATATATATGCAATTGGTAGTTTCTTTTTGAATGTCCGGTGTTTCAAGTGGGTTTATTAACGTGTGAGGGAATTATCGCAAAATGGAAATGTATGACTGATACTTCGCCATTCCATCTTTTTTAGCTAAGGCAGATGAGCTTGAGTAGAAAGTGCGGATTTTTTTTTTGTTCCCTTTGTCATCTATTATGTGGCTATTTATTTTCTAGTTTCAATATTTGATTCCCCTCTGGTTGCTGACTTGCTGAGAATAGAGGAAGATGAAAATCATGAAAGTTCAGTCTTGTGTCTTATGTTGTAATAGTAGTTGGAGACTTAGGAATTCGCCTCTGTGGAGCTGCCTCTATAGTGTTATTTCTGTGTCAGGCTCAGAGCTTGAGGGGCACTCTGCTTGGTATGCACCTGAGGGATAACAGATTTGAGTAAGAATTGCTGAAAGTAGAAACCCTTTTTTCTTTTATCTCTGCTGAATTTCTTCAAGAGGGTTAAAATGATGGGCATTAAAAAAAAAAAAAAAAGTGGTGTTTTGTTCACTACAGCCTATAGGCCCCCTGGGAAATTTTTTTGTGCAAGTCTAGGACATCTAAGACACATGTACTAACATTCAAGTCCAAATACAAGCAAGTACACTTGTTTTTTATGATGGTTTTTTATGTTCACTTAAAGTCATTAAAATTAGGACAAAAAAATGTTCCCTGGGTTTTAATACATTTAAAAATTGCTACGTCTCATTCCATGAGTTTTTCCGTCCAAATTGTTAATGGAGTTTCTGTCATGTCAGTTAGTAATCAGGTCACCCTGCAGCCATTTATTTGAAAAGACACATCATACGCACATTATTTGTGAAATTTCAAATATTTCTGGCCCAAAAAAAATGCAAATCTATGTTGTGGTGGGTATTACCTGTCATTTTAAATATGTGGGTATGACTTGGCATTTGCCATTTTTTTTTTTTTCCCCCCTACATTTTTTTGCTGGATATAATTGAAATCACACATATTGTGGATAACTTGGCAACTGGTTGACATGGCAGCAACTTAATCAGCAATTTGGATGAAAAAATTGCAGAGAGTGATTTTTAAAATGACAAAAACTTCAGTAATAATTCTTTTTTGAAACCTAGGTACCAATTTTTTAATGCATTAAAACTCTATAGAGTTGAGAATTTAGTCTCTCTTTGTCTTCATTTACTTAGCATGCAAACTGGGGTAGGCAGTTATTTCTCTTTCAAGATTTAAGCCAAAGGCTTAGCCTCACCCATCAACTTTTTTTCAGCTAAATACCTCTACTGGAAGTCCAGGATTCAATGTTGTGGAGGTAGCGGATTTTACTCTTTGATGGTGTTGAATAAAAACATCAGGTTTCATGGTTACATATGTGGGCCCACATCTGACCTGCAATAGAAGTTTAGCCAATTATTTATGTAATAAGACGAGCCCATGCTTTCCATTGTTCATGGACTACAATATCACAATTTCTTCCTGGAAAACTTTGTTGAGTTGTACCTTGTTTATAAATGGGATAATATCAGCCACATTTATTGCAGGTAGTGCACAAAACTGACATCCTTCATGCACGCGGGTCCTTAGCATGAATGGTCTTGATCTTGTGCATTCCTTGCAGTATGCGGAGAATGTGGTCCTGTTTAAGATGGTATACAAAAGTAAGTTTACGTGACACCACTCTAGATAAACTTTTGCCTAGCTAGCTGTCATTCTAGGGTACTTTCTTATTCATCCTCAAATAGGTTTTCTACGTTCCTATTTGTCATGTTGAGTTGACAGATGTGCACTGCTTTCATTATTCATCCAATCTTGAGTAACGTATCCCTGATCACTTCACCTCTCATTTTGGATATGTTCCTGATATGTTAGATAGAACACGTAAAATGTCTTATTGTCGGCAACATTGTTTTTTCTCTACTTTACTTCTATTTCTTTCTTCTTCTTTTTTTCACTATTTTTGTTTTCTTTGTGAAAAGTATTGCTTTCCTTGGAAAAGTATTTGGAGAGTTAAGACTCCTTCAAAAGTGACATTTTTTTTTTTTGAAAAGTTATAATCCAATCTTATTAAAAGCGTAAGGCACCCCTAAGTACACTAGAAGTATACAAAAGAAATCATCTAACTAGAAAGGGAAAAACGAACAAGGAAATCATCAGAACTAATCTACAGAGGGGACACAAAAGTTGTAGTCCAAAGATACAATGTAGGGAAGAAAGAGGATAAAATATACTCCAAGGACCTCTCCAAGTCCTCAAAGCACGTATTGTTTCTTTCCCTCCATAAACACCAAAAGAGGCAAGTAGGTACCATCTTCCAAACCGCAACACTCCTCAGCCTTCTAGACAACCACCAACAAGCCAACAAGTCAATAACCCTCTAGAAAGTGATATTCTTTGTGTGGAAGAGGAACATCATAGTAGTGGATTGGTGTTGTATGTGCAAAAAGAGTCGGGAATCCATTGATTACCTTCTTCTTCATTGTGAAGTGGCAAGAGAAGTATGGAGTTTGCTTTTCCATCTATTTGGTGTTGAGTGGGTTATGTTTTGAAGGGTAAGAGAGTTGTTGGTGAGTTGGAGAGGTCAGGTGGAAAGCTGTAACTTTTTGGAAGTTTGGAGGTTGGCTCCTTTGTGTTTAATGTGGTGTATTTGGAGAGAGCGAGATGCAAGGAATTTTGAAGATCGAGAGACATCGGGGGTAGAGCTGAAAAATGTTATGTTCAAATCCCTTTACACATGGGTAGCGGCATATAATAGTATGCGTTTTTCTAGTTTTTCTGATTTTTTGGACTGTCTTTATTTTTCTCCCTAACAGGGGGTTTCTCTTGTATACTTTTTGTATAATAGGGTTGTGACCCGCTTTTCTAATGAAATTGAATTACTTATTAAAAAAAAAGAGTATTGCTTATAGTTTCCACTTCTATATAACAGGTTCAAAGGCATAGGGAATACAGGAAGAAGATAATATCAAACTATCAGGTCTGATTTACGGTGACTTTTGATTTGGATATCTCATTGACATTTGAGACATGCTGTCACAATGGATAAATTGTGATTAGAGCCTTTTGCGGATCTTATGGAGGGAATTTGAAATGTGTTTTGCTGAAACAATGATACTTATATTTTTATGATTTAGGATCTGCCAAAGTAAGATAAAATCTTGATAAAAGTTGAACTGTTTGGAGTTCCTTTCTGCATGTATAAAAGCTAATCATCTTCATAAGTCTTATGCATATAAAATTCCTTCTTAATTATTCTGCAGCCTCTACATAGGGAGTTGTATACTATGCATGCTGCAAACTTCTTTGTCCCCTCATTTCTCAAAGCAATCAATGACAATACAAAGGAGAGTTTAAGAAGTATAATGACCGAACCTTCTCCGGGAGTTTATACATTTGAAATGCTTCAGCCACATTTCTGCGAATTGTTGTTATCCGAGGTATCATCACTCTTTCTTCATGTCGTAAGGCATGTAATATCTCAATTTTACTTTTATATTGTTCTTATGTTTTCTTATCAGGTTCTGATTGCTTAGGTGGAGAATTTTGAAAGATGGGTCCATGGGACAAAATTCAGAATCATGCGACCTAACACAATGAACAAATATGGTGCTGTTCTTGATGACTTTGGATTGGAAACCATGCTTGACAAGTTGATGGAGGACTTTATATGTCCTATATCTAGAGGTAGTATATTTCCATCCCATGAAATTTTGACTAGAAATGTAGAAATTATATTAATCAGTATCATGGTTTAGACTTATCTTTTTGTGGTTTGGATTTTGATGTAGTTTTCTTTCCTGAAGTTGGTGGATCCACTCTGGATTCTCATCATGGTTTTGTTGTTGAATATGGAATGGATAGAGATGTCGATCTTGGTAGGTTCTAACCTTCTTTATTTTCGCACTAGTTTTTCTCATTTAAAATGATGTACAGCTTATTACATGTACACTTCGTTATATGGTTGGGAAAAAAACATTACAATGGTTATTCTCTCTCTCGTGTGCATTCACCCAACTTACGATGTGTAGACCCACTTACGGTTTGTTCCTATTCTCAAAAGCATTTAACCCATTGCCACTCCTATCACTTAGCACACCAATATGCCAAGCAATGAAGCTGTTGAGCCTTTAGCCTATAACACCAATGGGGTTGGCATGCACTCTGCGAATGCTGCCCATCTCACCTAATTCTTCTTGTATCCCATGTTTTGTTAACTGTTGTTATCTAGCTAGTTACCACTGCTATAAAACGCAATGGAGTATGTGTGCATGCATCTATATATATATATATATATATTCCTAACATGCGTTACAATGACTAGACTAATTTACTCTTGGTCCAACTCCTCAAGCCATTTTGAGGGTTCTTGGCAGTTGGTAGATCCAAACTTAATTAAAAGATTGCTTTTGTTTCTGAAACCTCTAAATCCTTTGTTCTTCTTATAATTATCCTTTTTTTTTTCCCACACAGTTTCATTCTGAGTTTTAGCATGGTCAGATCCTCTCTCACTCTGGTTTAAATCTGGTGCATTTCTTTTTTTTTTGATAAGTAAGTAGCTGATTTTATTAAAAGCGTAAGGCGCCCCTAAGTACACTGGAAGTATACAAGGAGGATCACCTAACTAGAAAGGGAAAAACGTACAAGGAAATCATCATAGCTAATCGAAATCGGGAAAACAAACGCTACAGTCCAAAGATACAGAGTATGGAAACAATAGGATAGAAAGTATATCTGATATCTGATATGCCTATTTCATCATAGCTAATCGCATTTCTTATAACTGCTTCAAACTGTAATTCAAGATTATCTGATATGCCTATTTCATCACGTGTACTAATTTATTCTATTTGTTGGTATTTTTTCTTCTGTTTCAAAACTATGGGCACTAAGCTATAACTTTATAAGCTTTTATGAAATCTGGGCCAGCTTATTTATGTAGGTTTCCATGTCGATGACTCGGAAGTCACATTGAATGTTTGCTTGGGTAAGCAGTTTTCTGGTGGAGAATTGTTCTTCCGTGGTATTCGATGTGATAACCATGTACACTCAGGAACCGAACAAGAGGTATATTAACCTTAAGATCAATTCTTATTGAGTGCTGTTGTCATCAAGCCATGCCTTGCTTTCATACATTAACCAAGCTGTTTTATCTTTATTAATTCTTCAACTTTAAAGAACAACATATTCCTCAAAGAATCACAATCAATATCATTATAAAATTTATAAGAAAATTTTCAAGTCTGAGTTCCAAAATAGGCCCATAGAAGGACATTGATGCTTATAGTTTTTTATTATTTTTTCCACTCCAGTTCAAGGTTAATAGTTAACTATATAGGCAATATGTGACTCCCTAACCAATCCTTTGCTGCACTCAAAGAAATGGAAGATGAACTAATGATATGTGAACTAAGAACGTTTCCCCTTAGGGTTAAAATGTGAACTTTTTTTAACTACAACGAGTAGTTCAATCGGCTAGGGATCATGCCTCATGAAACAGAGGTCACTAGTTCAAATCTCTCATTCTCCTTCTCATTGGGGCCAATTACTTATAAAATGAAATAAAAACTAACATTTCCTTTTATTTTCAATTCTTCATGATGTTCAACTATACTTTTGTTATTTTATATAGACTCGATATTTTGTTAGTAATTTTCTGCAGGTTATGATTTCTTATTTTGTTGTAGTCTTACTTGGCGGATTTTTTCCCCAATAGGAAATCTTAGATTACTCCCATGTTCCGGGTCGTGCTGTTCTTCATCGTGGTCGCCATCGGCATGGTGCTAGAGCCACAACATCTGGGCGGCGGGTCAACTTACTTTTGTGGTGCAGAAGGTATCTCTCTCTCTCTCAAGAAATTTCAAGAAACCTAGCCTAAGGTTTTTTAAAGACATATCCTATCTGAAGGTGTGATATCAGCATTACTTCCTATGTGAAAAGAATACCATTTCAAATACGGCTTTCCAATTTGTTTGTGGTCTGAATTTTAGCATTACATGGGGAATAAGTATATGAGGAAGGAATTTGAATTTAGTATTTTGGTAAAACTAGTCTTACAGCAATTTTTTAAATTTTTTGTCAAAAAAAGGTAGGGAAAATTACATAATTCCCCCTAGGATTTTGGGTTGGTCTCACATTAAACCCTGAATTTCTAATTGCTTCAATTAAAACCCTAACTTCCATAAACACTACAATATATCCCCACCGTGGACTGAGGAGGATAAGAAAAGAAATTTAAAAGAGAGAGAGAGAGGGAGAGAGGAAACATTGTAGAGTGTTCCCATCTCCCACCATGGTCCATGGGTACTCAATCCTCCATGGCCCAGCCACAATCTCATTAGTCACCAAACCTCTCCCGTCCATGACCACACAAACTTCCGGGTGTGTTTGGCCAAGGACTTAAAAAATGAAGTGGACTGGAATTGTAGTATATTTGATTGATGTGAGAAAAAAAGTAAGAATGTTTTGTATGAAAAAGTGAAAAAAAAAAAAAAAAAAAAAAAATTGTTTTGTAGTGATTTTTTTATTTGAATAGTAAAAAAAGTGATTGATGTAATGTAAAAAGTAAGAATGTTGGAGTTGATTTTGAGATGAATAGTTGGGTCTTTTATTTGGAGTCCTTTGGCAAACACACACTCCATTTTTCACAGGTTAACAAGCTCATCTGCAGTCACCACCATTAGCCTCAATGAAACTCAAATATGGCACCATAGACTGACCCAAATACCTACTGACTTCTCCATAATTGAAACATATGAGTTAGACCGGCCTTCTCTTGATGTCCTTAAGCATTGTAGCCTTTCAATCCCTGAAATGTATGTAACCCGTTCTTAATCTCTCACCCTTCTGATTAGCATAGCTGAATGCTTCTACATTCTGGAAGGATCTCTTCTGAGCCCCCATACCTTGCCAAATTTCTCTCTCCAAAAAAAAAAAAAACCTCATGATATAAGATAAAAAATTGCTACAGAACCAGTTTTAAATGCATTCAACAGACTGAGCAAAATCAGGCGAAGATTAAGAGCAGTGAGATCGACGAATCCAAATCTCCTTTGATATGTATCTGTGATTTGTTTGCTGCATGAATAATTGATTGACCTCGCTCAATGCATGAATAGTTGCTTTTGCAATATGCATTTCTTGGCTGGTAGTTGTGCAATAGTAACATTGCAAGTTGCACTAATATGTTTGTCAAAATGGAAAGTATGAGAACATTGAGAAAGAAATACCATCATTGAAGCGTACCTTAACAATTAGATTTGTGAAGCTTTTCTATATATCCTTACAGGGATGGCCATGTTTTGTTGGGTTCCTATTGTGCTGCACTTTTGTTTCTCATGTTCACTTTTGGCTTGATTTTCAATGCAGAGTCAGAATTTATGGCGAGGATTAAAGTTTATTGTATAGTGCTATTTTATAATTTGATGCGTTTGTATGCACAAATCTTTTTGTAGTTCGGTCTTCAGAGAGCTGAAAAAATATCAGAAAGAATTCTCTAGCTGGTGTGGGGAGTGCCAACGTGAGAAGAACGAAAGGCAGCTTCTAGCAGTTGGTGCTACCAAACTGGTTGGTACATTTGATATAGAAGGCAAAAAGTTATTAGGGGTGATTAAATTTTGACTATTAATTTATCCCTTGGTGTTGATTTTGCAGGAATTACTGAAGAGGTTACAGAAATCCACTTCGTGAGCTGTTTCACATACGAGTTATGCTTTTGAAGTTGTAAATTAGCAGAATCTCATCCTCACCAACGCATGGAAGCATTTTTATTTTTTTTTATTTTGTTGGTTATGCATATAATTTGCATATGATTATGTTGGTAATATATGAAAGGTAATGGGGTTGATAAATTCATTTTGCACCAGACTTTTTTTTTAAAAATTTTTTGTAAAATATGAAGGATAGCTGTACATTCAGATCTAGTCAACTGCAATGTTGCCCAATTTATCAGCCAATTCTGAAATGTCTCATACCCTAATGTGATTTTCTTTTGTATTTCTAGTACACAGTGTGTTGTCTTTTGTAGTTAACTGTAAAATTTGCTCTCAGCATACTGAAACTAGATTATTTGCCAAATATGGTGATATTGAGGAAACATGAACTAACAGGTTCATCATCAACTGCAGTGGTGCCATCTCTTGACACTTTCTTTTTGCTTAGATTCCCCCAAAAAGAGAACAGAGCAATGAGGCAATTGAAGGAAAATTGAATTACAGGTTCTTATTGGCTTCTATTGTTCTTTTTATTATTATTTATTTATGGTAAAAATCTTCCACTAATGCTTCTCAAAACTCCATTGACAAATTAAGTTATTTTTTGGTGTAGAATGCACTATTGACTAAACGTCTATCCAAGAGCCGAATCAGACTCTAAACAAGGACATATGTTAATATTAAATGTCCAATGTCATATACCAAGGGTAAGAAGGTGGAGTGCATGAACCTGTCAATTGTCCCTTTGGAATCTTCATATCCCCTCCAATAGAGCCTAAACCAAACAAATATACACCCATCAATCTCTCTCTATCTCTCTGTCTCTCTCTGTTTTATGTGTACATGATACGACGGGTGCAACATAAAACTGTCCTGACAGGGTGCCCAAATGCAATACCCTGATAAGGGCATGATTTTTGGGAGCCTCGGGTAAGAGAAGTATAGGCATATCTTATCATAAGTTGGTGGTCCTGAGGAATCGATTTAATGTACATGGCTTCACTTTGGGGATGAGGATCTCTTGTTATTAGGTTGTCCGAATATTTATGAAATTCGAGCAATTTAAGAGAGACGAGTCGTAGGATGCACTTGTCTTGAATGGCCTAAAATATAAAATCTCAATTTACTTCGAGATGCCTTTAGAGTATAAGCTTATGATGCTCTCTATTCTTTTTAAGTCTTCATTACTCGTTCCCTTTTGTGGCCTCCCAAATACAACGAATGGGGATGATTTTCCATTACTTTCTATACCTAATTTCCAAAGAGTCTTCTGGACTATTGATTCACTTAATAATAATAATAATAATAATATTTCCCAATCGACTTTTCATATTTTACTCTTAGACTCTGCCAATGGGTCATAGTTACACTTACCACCACCAAACTTAATTTGTATTAAAGTATTGTGTTCTATCTTTCATATGCCATTGTCTTCAGTCAATGATATCATTCTTGTTGTCATCAATCAAATTCTATCTCGACCCTTCTAAGAACATTAGCAATTATTTAATGTTGTATTATAGGTACTTTGGAAAAGTGCTACAGGAAATTTAATTGGTCACAAATAAGAATGAAGGGCAGGTTGAATTTGCTGGTGATAGATCAAAGAAGGGGAGAGGACCCACTTGAAAACAATTTTCTACAGACATTCCAATCTTTCTATAATGGTGATAACTTTGCTATTTCCAGCATCTTTGCAATTTTATACTCTCCCTTGCTTGACTTACCTATAATCCAAGCTTCTAAAGCTTTTGTCATGCAAAAAGATATGTTAAAAAAGTTCTTAGACCATGATTTTTACACCTAAGTAGGATTTTGCTGTTCCTGACGTGCTTTTGGGGTGATCTTAATTTTATTATATCTAGAAGGATTAGTCTGAGAAAAAATTATTTTGTAAGGGCATATTAGTCTCATAACAAGCAATTGATTTCATCTGTGAGATGCCCATTCGTAAATGGATAAAGTTTTCTTTCTAATTAGATCGAATAAAATTCTATTTAATAAATTAAGTATTTTTCACTAACTATTAAAAAAAAAAAAAAAGTGTTTTTTACATGCTGATTTTATAAGTTGAGTTGGATGAAGTTTCCTTCAAGCCAATTTGCAAAAAAAAAAAAAAAAAAAACCTGTGTCCTTTATTAACTCCATCACTGATTTTTTTTTTTCTTCTTTTAAGAAAAGCGGATCTACGGGTAAATTGACTTATAATTACGAAGAAAAAAAAATTATAATTTATAACATTACTCTTTAATGGCAACTCAACATGCATATCAAAACACCAAAATAAAAATTAAAAAATAAAAAATAAAATTGTAGCCGTTTATCTCATTAGTACAAGTGATGTTGATTACCAGAGATTGTGGTAAGGAACAAAGGCGTGATGGCAGGCTTGGCAGCAGCCAGCAAGGGTGCACTATATCCAATCAAGGAATAAATTGAAAAGGAAAAAAAAAAAATCATGGAATAAATTAGGAATTTAATTTTGAAGGGAGTACTATACTGAATTTATTTTTTAAAGGAACCATCACTAAAAAAAAAAAAAAAAAAATTAAAAATTAAAAATAATCAAAATTAAGTTTCAATGGTGTGAAAAAAGTCCTCCAAAGAGTGTTCTTAAAGTTAATTGGAATACGACAATAGATAAACATATAAGAATTGGCATCGTAGCGAGAGACTATGGAGAAATTGTGTTTGTAGTGGGGGGTTCTAACAAACCAACCTGTACACTGCAAAATTCAAATAATTGGCGTTGCGAAGAATTATTCTTGAAGGAGATGCGATTTCGGATAATAATAGAATAGTTTTGGACAAATTGGAGAGAATATTAGAGGTGTTTTAAATACTTGGAAAAATAGGAAAAAAAAAATATGCACCAAAAAAAAAAAAGGTGGGGGAGGGTAATGATAGAGCTCATAGTATAATAAAATAGAAGAACATAAGGTTGTTGATCAGATATGGATAAAGCAGACACCTAACTGTATTGTTGATAGTGTAATATATATAATTTTCGAGCTTTTAAATTATAAATAAAGTTTAAAATATTTATTAAAAAAAATAAAAAAAGAATAAAGTAAGGGCCGGCGGATACGCAGATCTTGGTGGACGGTGAAGATTGCATCATGCGTGTCTGCTGAACTTTTAATTATTGTAGGCCTTATTATCTACTCCTGTAATTTGAATGATAATTATAGCTGAGAGCCTGAGATCACGGAAAATCTTTCTCGCAGAGAGTTGGTCCCTGTCTTAATTATTTGTCTAATCCCTCCACCGCCCAAACCGTCATAACCATTTACTTGTTATTACTTGTTTATTAATCACATGCATGTTGGAAATCTTGGTGACAATTCTTTTGCTTTCTGATTTGGCCACCCCCTCCCCCACCCCCCCCCCCCCCCCCCTCTCTCTCTCTCTCTCTCCAAATGGGGCACTTTTCTTCGATCCACCCACTCCTTCGCTTCTATTTACCAATCATTTAGCATAGGAAAAATCAAACCTTTCACTAAATTCATTTCCAAAACTGCTGTAACAAATTGAATTGAATACATTTTGACGCTAGAAGCGCTCTGGTTTAAATGAAATTTTTTTGGCTCGTTTTGGTGTTTTGACCTGTTGTGGGTCGAATTTATATAGTCGCTTCTAATTTTAGGATTTTTTTATGGGCGATGCCTCTTGTATTGTTTTTCAATAAATAATGAAATCTCGCTGAAACTCAGTAGATGTAACCTTTAGTGGTGTACTACATAAATCTCTGTATTTGTGAATGATTGTTTGTGCTTTCTTCTTATTTTTCGGTTTGATAGATTTTTAACATTGAAATTATGTGCAATTATTTGAGGAGTCACTTGTCCAAATAAGTCTTAGCTGTTCAAACACGTGGGCAAATCACAATCACTTACCCCACTCCAAACTCTCAAAATAAAATAAAAAATAAAAAATAAAAGTCTCATTGTAGTTAATTTGTATATGATAAATATTGGAGTGCTCAAATCAAATGTCTTGTCTAATAATTAGAAGGCCATAGCACATGGAATGTAACTTAAACCTGTTTAATTATTTTTAATCAACTACCACCCATGAGGCAGCATCCTGACCAGGACAAAGTTGTTTGAATTTAAATGATATTTACATCCAACCAAGTGGGATTACCAAAATAATCGGTGGAGGGAAACAAGGGGAAGCTCAAAAGAATCACCATAATAATATCTTTCCTAATTGCAACTGGATCCATCCATCCTCTTCTGGTTTTGTGCTAGCTACAGCATACACTTAGTGGCCAACTTGCTTTAGGATTTTTTAGTAGAAAAAGCATAAATAGCTTATATGCCATGAGGATTACCTTAAATTAGAGTTCCTTGGATTGAGATATGTTGAAAAAACATACAAGGTTGGGAAAGTTGGACCAAGTCAAGATAAAGTTCGTGCAAGTTTAGAATTTGACCTATGAAACCGGCCAAAAAAAAAAAAATGAAAACCTTGTAATCCAAACTCTTCTAAGTAAAAGATTAATTATGGAAAAAGACATTAAGCTAAGGAATTAAGACTTTGTTTTGCTTGAGTATCTCCAACAGTGTAGCTAAAAATGAGTTATTAGCTACATTTAGCTATTTTTGTCTTTTTTTTTTACTCCAACAGAATAGCTTTATATTAGCTATTATACCTTAACTGCTACCGTGAATAGCAATTTATAGCTATTCATTGTGATACACTAGATTTAATATAATATTATTTAATATTATTTCTAAATATAGTATTATTTCCAATATTGCTTTTTCTTTGTTTTGAGTATTCCATCTCCTCATTTTCCTAATGTTGACGGGTTAGTCTCAATCGATTGTTAGAAAGAAGTAAATGAAGAAAGAAAGAAGATGACGCAAAAAAGAAAGACAAAGTTTGCACTCTAGAAAGACTCTCGAAAGAGCTCGAGGGGAGAGAGAGGCACGAGGCTTTGGAGGAGTGGTTTTTTCGGTTTATTAGTTTTTCTTCGTGTATCTTATTAACCGAAAAATTAAGCAATAAAATTTGACCGATAAAACGAATAATTTAATACTGATGTGAATATATATCACCACAGCAGCACTTAAAGAAAGTATATTATGGCATAATATTCACAGGTGGTATATATTATTAACACTCTTTTTTTTTTCTTTTAGTTTTTTATGCATATTTTTCTCTTTTTTATATTGTAGAGTATGAATAGAGAGAGAGAGAGAGTGTGTGGAGGTGGGGGTTGGTAAAGAAGAGGACGAGGAGTTTGGTAAAAAGAAAATAGACAAAAAAGCATGACCATTAAATATTATAATGTGAAAATAGAGCAATTGGGGCTAATTATTATTATTTTATTATTTTTTTAAAAATAAAAAAATAATCATTTTTAAAAATTAAAATTATTGAAAAGTTAAACAGGAAAAAAATAAAAAAAATAAAAACACAAAAAAGATATTACTTTGAAATGTTTATTTATTTACAAATAATAATCATTTATACCAAAAAAAAAAAAGTAAAAATGTATTACTCGAAACATTTGACTTTGAAACGCTATGCCGAAGCAGTAAGTAATTATCACTAAAGTATTTACTTATCCTTTTAACGACGAATGAGTGGTTAACAATCTAAAACTGAAAGACGACGCAAGCTTTTTACACAATCTAACCCAAAGATTCTTTACCACCCCACTTGTTTCTTTTGTACGGGCTTTACGATTTTGCCTCATTGACCCACGTTCATGTGATGCCCAATACATCTTGAGACACTTTTTCAAGTACTGTTTCTTCCACATGCACCCCACGCTGAGGCTGAGCCCTGGATGCGCACTTTTTGGACAAAAAATGATTTTTTTTTTTTTTTTTCACACGTCCGTTTAAGGGAATGAGAGAGATTCGAACTAGTGATCTCCGCTTCATTAAGCGTAATCTGAGTTGATTGAGTTACCTTTTAACGACAAAAAATGATTATTTGATTAAATATAGTAATATTAATTGAATTTTCTAAAAAAAATGATTATTTCAGTATAAGATATAAGATATTTAGCAATTGGCATTTCCAAAATGAAGAGGAAAAATGACAAAGAGCATGTTAGCATGAATACAATACATGAGCATTAATATTCGAGAGAGCTATGGTCCCTTATTATAAGCACATATGGCCTCGATCAGACCCAAAATCTTCCACTCTTCAGGCACAGCGTTATTTTGGTACCACTCATCACACGCTAACATTACAACCACCACACGCTACCAACCTGTCCTCTCTTCCCTATCCCCGCCCCACGTAAACCCCCTTCTCTCCCTCTCCCTCTCCCTCTCCCTCTCCCTTATATATTCCCTCGAACCCTCTCTCTTCCTCTTCACACCCTCACCATCTCTCTCTCTCTGATTGCTCTCAAAGAGAGGAAACAAAACTGGAAATCCGATAACTAAAAGTGAGGATATGGGGTTACAGAGCCAGCTGAACGACGTGTCATCGGATTCGATCCCACTACTACTTGTGGCGCTTTTCGCCAACTGCGTCGCCTACCTCCGCTCCTTGCTATTCGGCCTTCTCCACTCGCTGGGCCTGTCCAGATTCGACCCGAACCGCGTCGACGACGGTCTATTGAGCGCAGTCGGGTCGGGCCTGGCTGGCCTCATCGCCTTGGCGGATCAGCTCAATAACAACCAGGCGTTTTCATACGAGTATGCCGCTGCCGAGGATGGTGCTGGGCCGACCACGGACCCGATGGACCGGCCCATCTGCGTCGTCTGCAGAAACGCGATGAGAGACGGGGACCACGTGCGCAGGCTGCCCTGCCGCCACGTCTTCCACAAGGAGTGCTTCGATGGCTGGCTTGACCACCTCAAGTTTAATTGCCCTCTGTGTCGGTCGCCCCTGGTTTCTGACGAGCGCGTGGCTCTTGCGCACCGGCGCGTGGGCGCTGACCTCATCTCGTGGTTCTCTTTGCGGTGATGATGCCTGGTAAACACCGACTAGGAAAGTCCGATAGTGATGATAATGATGATGATAACGATGCCACCTCTGATTAATTATGACGATAAATGGTGTTTTTTTTTTTTTTCTTCTTTGAAAATTAAAACTTTAGAGTATTATTTTGGAGGGTCGGTGGCAGTTTTGAACGTGGATTGCCTTTTTGTTTTTCTTTTGGTGTTTTTTGAAGAGCTCTGGAGGGTTCTTTTTAACTGCTGTACATTTTCCACGTTTTTAGTGGTTATAATAAGGATGGGCTTCGCTCGCTCTGTAATTCCACTTCTACTACTACTACTAGAATATGTTTGTTGTTTGGAGTTACTTTTCTTTCCTACTTTTCCCAAAAGAAAGAAAGTGGGTATTTTCCCTCTTGTGCTTTCGGGAAGCTGTTGGTCTTTCCTCCTCTTCTTTCTTCTTCGGATTACGACAGTGCCTTTTCTACTTTAACTTCTGTCAAGCGGTCGTTAAAGTTTCTTGGCGGAAGTTGTTTTGCCTTATTTATTATTATTATTATTTTTTTTCTTCTAAAATCGCTTTATATGGCTCTCTTTTTTTTTTTTTTTTTTTTTTTAGGCGAACACTCATTTGCCCTAAATTTTAGGTTTTGTGTATATTTTTAGGGTTAATAACTTTTTTGATATTTGGATATTAATGTTTTTATTTTTTTTCCTCTAGGTTTTAAAAAAAACACAAATTTAGTTATCCAAATTTTGAAAAAGACCGAATCACCACTTACCACCTTCAGTTTGACCTTAGGAG
This sequence comes from Corylus avellana, assembly GCF_965113065.1. Taxonomy (NCBI): domain Eukaryota; kingdom Viridiplantae; phylum Streptophyta; class Magnoliopsida; order Fagales; family Betulaceae; genus Corylus; species Corylus avellana. The sequence continues at coordinate 41,215,530 of NC_142491.1, forward strand.
TGACCCTTGGCTTAGCCACCCACAAGGCCATTGGGGATGGCTCGGCCACCCCTAGACCGGCTTTGGGGGTGGCTCTAAGGTCAAACTGAGGGTGGTTCGGCAACCCCATAGATTTTTTTAAACTGGAGGTGGTGATTCGGTCTTTTTCAAAATTTGAGGTACGAGTTTTGTCATGTTTTCAAACCTAGGGAGAAAATTAAAAAACCTAAAAATCGAGGTACTAAAAAAGTTATTAACCTATATTTTTATATTGTGGTTTTTTGTTTTTGGGTTGATATTGAGAAGCTCTCTATTTTTTTTTTTTATTTTATCCATTGTACCATTTCCTTATTCAAGTAATTTTTTTTTAAAAAAAAATTAAAAAAAGTGTTATGAAATTATATAAAGATAAAATTTAATGTTTACTTTTTTATTTTAATTATTTGTTATATTTTTGTTTTTTTTAAAAAGAGAGTTGTTTTTAGCTACAATGTGAACAAAAGACCATGTAGCCAAGGAGAGGGATGCCAATGTTATAAATTATTTAATTAATTTATGAATTATCAATTTATAAATAGTTTTGTCGTAAAAAGTTTCCAAATATATTTTCTTCAGTGAACAAGAGCCGCTTATTACCTTGAGAACGAAATTGGTGGAATCACATAATAAGATGACGTACTTATCGAATGGGGGTGTCATAAATAGCCACATTTACTTCTCAATCATGTATACGGATTAGACTAATTAATTTCATGTTTAATAAATTAAAGCTTTGATCCCAACGAGAGTGAAAAAACAGAACAAAATTGTTAGGTCATGTTTGTTGCTCAACATTCCAATCATGGGTTGCCACGTTAATAACTTATGATGTGGGAAAATTGATTCATCATTTTTGTAATTCGTGCAAAATGTGTACAGGTTGTACTTAGATTCATTAAATATCATTTCTAATGTCGGATTAACCAATTAATTGATGTTGTTATGTTCAAATCCAGTTCGGTCCAAGGTCCCTGACGTAACCACGGGCTGTGAGCATCGCCCCCGGTTTTCAAACTTTATCTGGAAAATATATATATATAGGCATAGTTCGATACTTGTTCATGCTTTGGCTTCTCTTATGAAAAACTTTGTCCCTTGTTAGATCAAGGCTATTGTTTAAGGATTTGGCTAAAGGAGGTGTATGAAAATTAACAGTAATTTTTTTCAATGGTAGCTTTTTTAATAAGAAAGAGAGGAAGACAGTAAAATTAAATCATAACTGTTGAAAAAACATCACATAGACAATAGTTTTGTTTATAGTACATAAGCCAAATTCATTGTTAAATAATCGCATACAAGTTCGTACAACTTTGCTACACTCTCCCTCAAACAGAAGAGCTTTTATCAATTTTATGGGCTGCCTAGCTCCAGGATTATTTGTGTGTAATATGAATTTCTTTGTGCTATGAACTGTTGCTCATACTCTCGGACTCTTGTTTGTGCCCGTGCCATCAATCTTTGCCCCCTTAATTTAGAGACCCTCATCCATGCCCACCTTTACCTCTACTTCAAGGACTTTCATTTGTCCTCATGTCATGAACATTTGTTACTTACTTCAAGGAATCTTGACCATGACGATACCGTGCACCTTTGTCCTTACTCTAAAGACCTTTGTCCCTGTCTACGCCACTTCTTTATCATCAACTCAAATACCACTTGTTAGGGAGATTGACGCATTGAAAAGTCTTTTAGTAATACCATAATATAGTACTATATTAGGACATCACTAAACCCAAAGGATTAGATCTATAAATTTGAGTTTAAATATGTTATATTATCTACTCACACTTATGACATATTTTCAATATGGGGCTCAATCTTTTACACTCACGTGTATACTCATTTGTTTACACCTTCTAATACAACAATTTATGTAAAATATAAACTAAGGGAGGATAACAAAAGTAAAGAGAGAAAAAATAGACAATAAATTTTGGGATGGTTCGGCATTAGACTCATGCATTCACCACTATAGAAGAGCTTAAAGCGTCTCTTAGTCACTTGGATTACTTACAATAAGAGCATCTCTTATTTATATGAGAAATAAAGTAATTAAATCTCTAGAATTTGATTATAATTCAACCTAAATGGTAAATTCTAATAAGAAAGTGCTGTCTATCAAATGATAATGCTAGTAATTGCGTTGTTTTTCTTGCCTTCTATTTTTATGAAAACTATGCACTTGTCTTGTGCAAAACTAGAAAAAGTACAAAAGGATATTATGGGAAATCCAAAATTAGAAAAATGAAACTTGAAAGAACGATAGGAGAGTCCAAGGGGCCAAGACAACCTAAAATAGTAGCCATATTATTTGGAAAAAAGGAAAAAGGAAAAAGGAAAAAGAAGAGGTGTACGAGTAATTTGCATATTGTGTTGTCAAAATTTGAAATTATTGGTGGAAGCAACGAGAGTACCAGGGGCATCAAATCATTCATCACCATATGAGTCAAAAACAATTGCCAAGATTGTGATATACGAATGATCCACAACCACATGGGCCCCCTCATATGGCCTCAAGAGAAGTACCCGTCTTTCTCTCTCGCTTTCATCACATGGGCCGATTTCAAAACGTGCAATTTATAAAATATAATATTTAAAAACGCAATGACGCGTTTGCTAAAATTACGGCTCGATCGTTAAAGCCGTGTGTTTTTAAAAATACACCCGTGACATGCGATGTGAAAAAACGTAGATTTTTATTTTTTATTTTTTCAGTTGCACTCCCAAACAAAATACTTTTCGTAATTTTGTTTTAAATATGATATTTTGACCTGTGAAGTCGCAATATTAAACAAACTCTTAGTCAATGTAAAGGATTGCTGCGGGATGGAGAAAAGATTTAGACGGGTAAAAGATGACAAATAGTTTTGATTTTATCTTAAGGGAGTGGTCATGATCATATGATAATGACTATATTAATTGTACACATAGTAAGATGACAAATCATATTATGATGACTCTATTGGTTACTTCCACGGCAGTTCCAAACTTTCCTGAAAGTGTAGATGGTTCTTCTTTACAATAAATAATGTTTTCTTTTTAATTTTTTTCTCATATTAATTTGATGCACAGCCGGTAGATTGGCCATGTTAGAAGAAATGAAAACTCCATATATGAGATTTGGATGGAATAAATTTTTAATTGTATTTCAAAAATATTAATAATAATTATACCTTTTAAATTTATGAAAAATGGCTGATTAAATGTTCCATTATAATTTAATAAGATGAAGACCACTACTTGACTAAATTCATAGTAAATCATGATGCCAAATCAAGATTTGGATGGATGAAGATAAAAGCAGTAGCTTAGTTTTGCAAAGTAGGAATGTCAACTCGGTTTCGGTTAGCAATTATTAGCTAAAACAGTTAACCGGTAAATGATATGGCCGGTTACCGTTTATTTTCAACTGCTTTTAAAAACGATTGACCCGTTAGCCAGTTGGTAGCCGGTAATCAGATGGTGACCGGTTATAACCGGCTGAATTTACACCCTTACTGCAAAGAACTCCAATGATTGATCTTGATCAAATATTTGAATCAAATATTTGATCTGTTTCCTTTAGCAAAAGACATCCATTAGGTCGTGGGCCAAAAGATTTCCGTTTTGGCAATCGATTCTATTTTTACGTTCCTTGATGAACTAAGATATCTAGCACCATGGACGATAGAATGGGCCTGACAATTGAAAAAAAAGAAAGTATAATGGGCCTGTTAGCATTAGCTCTATTTTTTTTTTTTCTTTTAAAATCAAATTTGTACAAACTTCTATTTTTATTTATTTATTTTTTTAATTTCGTCCATGGGTCATTTGAAAGCCCTATTGTCCCTCTTAATAATAATAATAATAATAACCTCCCTTTTATGCCTAAAAAAAGAATTAAGAAAACCTTTATGGTCCTCCTTAAAAATCTAAAAATTCTCATAAAATGTGAGAAAAACGTTTTTAGTATTTTTATTTTTCTACATTATAAAAATTTATCTTAATTTTTTTTAAAAAAAATTTAAAATTTTGGTACTGCCAAATGATATCTCATTTTTCTAAAATCCAAGAGACAAAAAAAAAAAAAAAAAAAAATTCTTGTAAGTGGATATGTAGCTCACTGATGATGTCGCCCAAAAACATAAAACGCAATGTCGTAAGCACATGCGCAAGTGTCCATGGCTTGACTCGCCAGCAAATCTGGAATCTGTCACATTAAAAAAGAAAAAATTTAAAAAAAAAAAGAAAAAAAGAAGAAAAAACCCTAATTGCCTTACCAAGTTAACCATCCCCCTCTTTCCCCTTCTCATTTCTCTTACGCGGATTTCTAGTACACTAACCCCCGCCCAAAAATAGAAAAAGCCCTAATTACCTTACCAGTAACGGTTCAGACATTGAAATTAGGGATTTTCGGTGCTCCAGTCGGATTTGTCGTCCTCCGCAACACCCGATTCTCGGTAAATCAATTCCTCTCTCCGATATCTACAAAATCCCTGTTTGTTCCCCGCGGTTTTGTATCAAGGAAACTGTTTCTATCAAAATCTAGAGTCCAATTATTTTTAAAGGAATCGATTGCCCAATACAACTCATCTGAAATTCTATTTTTCCTTTCTTTTCGTTTGGTTTTCTGACTTGTTTTCCTCGTAGGGGTGGGATTATAGAGCGTACCTGGGAACGTACGAAGAAGCAGCGGCAGAAACCCTACACTACTACCCACAACAACCGCAAGGTGCTCTGAATATTTTTGAACCTATTGCCCTTATAAATGAGTTTTGAAAGAGACTGTTAGATGTTGCTGTTCCTTGATATCGGAAAGTAGTACATTTAACTTTTTAAACCCATGAAAGCGTGTGATAGACAATTAGGTATCAATTGATCGGTTATTTAATTTTATTTTAGGAGCTCTTAAATCTAGTAGTAAGATTGAGGTTCTGCAATTTCAGTTTATGGATATGGAACTTGAGATTCACGAATAAATACTGGATCAGTGGTGAAAAATCTTCTTGTATATGTAAATATATGTGCACATTCATTTATCCATGTATGATTCCTAACTGTTTTAGTGTATATCAGAAGCAATTAGGAATATTAGTAACTTGTCAATATTGGTATTTGCATGTTCTGTACTTGTACATTCATAACAAGTCCTTAATTATTTGCCTTGGCCATTTCAGAAGTCCAAAGCACATAAACTATCACTTTGTTTTATAATTTGGTTGATACTAAACCACCTTCTTGGTGGAAGTGCCTGTATATTTTGTTGCTTTGGTCTGGAGACAATTATGGGTCTGTTTGTTAACCCCTCTTGCACTGTAGCTTTTTCCACGGCACTGTAGCGCAGCAAGTGGGCAACAGGCATGGCCTTCGGTCAAGCTACAGTATCCTGGGTATTGGGGTTCGTGCTGGCATTTGCCAAACACCCCCTATATAAATGGTTTAGGTGTCTGGCCTTTTAAAACACTTCATAAGTAGGTGTGGAGCCTTCTTTAGAAAAGTGCATTAGTAGGGTTGGTACATGGGCGGGGAAACACTTGAAGACGAGGCTAGTTGTTGAGATGTTCCCACTTTTGTGAAGACCAGGAGCCAGTATTAGATTAAAGGTTGGCCAATGAGCTCTAGCTCAAATGGGGAAGAATATCATCTATAGTCTCCCTGCCATTCTTGAACGTGTAGCACCAATCCATCACAATGACGTGCCTCTTTCTCTGATCTATGGCCACGTCCTTGAATTCTAACCAACAAAATGATGAGATTTTTTGATTGAAAATATTAGACTGGATTTTGGAGGAAGAACATTCTCCTTAATTGCAAAGGATGAATACTTTTTAGTAAGGAGGATGACACTTCCCACTCACAATCTCCTTACTTTTGTTTGCGGATGACACTTTAATTTTTTGTGAGGCTGTCCCAGATTGCCTTCATCTTTTGCAATATTTGTTCTTATGTTTTGAAGTTATCTTGGGTTTGAAAATTAATTTGGCTAAGTCGGAATTAGTTATTCTTGGTAATGTCAACAGTGTAGAAGGTTTGGGATGGCATTATTGAGAAGATTTAATGTTGTTTGGCTGGTTGGAAGTTGTTGTACTTGTCTAAAGGGGGTAGGATTACCTTGATGGAGAGTACATTGCCTACGTGTTTTTTTGTCTCTATTTCCCCCCTCGGCTAGCATTGCCAATAGAATTGAGAAGTTACCACGGGATTTATATGGGCGAAGAGGTCAAATTTCACTTGATAAGCTAGTCCAAGGTGCGTTCTCCGATTTTTGAGGGGGGTTTGGGGGTTCAAAATTTGCTCATTTTCAACCGAGCTATTCTGGGAAGGTAATGGCGTTATGCTTATGATGGAGGCTATGTGGAGATTGATAGTGGACTTTAAATATGGTAGTCAATGGGGTGGGTAGTGCTCTAATGGAGTCAATGAGTTGAATGGGATGTGTGGTGTGGGGAGCAACCCCTTAAGATAGCGTTTCTGAAGTTGTTTAGCTTTGCCTATATTAGGGATGCATCCGTGGTAGATCATTTTCATTTCTCTAATGGCTCTCCTTAGTGGAACGTTAATTTTGTAAGAGCGGCGCATAATTGGGAGTTGGGATTCTTTACTTTGTTTTTCGATTAGTTGTATTCGGTGAGATTGAAATAGGATGGTGTAGACAAGCTTTGTTGGAACTCTTTCAAGAGAGTGTTGTTTGATGTAAGAACGTTTTATAATATCTTAATCCCCCATTACAACACTCCTTTCCCTTTTAGAGTAGCTTTATTCGTTTGGTTGGCCGCTTTAGGTAAGATCCCCACTTTGGATAACTTTACGAGTGCCTTATGGAACTCTATCTTCGACTTGTTCTTTTTAGTGTACCTCATGCCTCGTCTAGTGAGAGATCTCTTTGCTTGTTGGAGCGGGCAATTTAGTAGTCCTCAAAGTGAAGTTTGGAAAATGATTATGCTTTGCATGATGTGGTGTATTTAGAGAGAGAAATTGGTGAAGCTTTGAAGAAAATGAGAGGATAGTGGCGGAGTTAATGGCCTTCTTCAATACCCTTTTCCATTGCTTGGATTGCTACCTACGATTATTTATCTTTTTTTCTGGTTAGGTGTTTTTCTTGTATAGTGCTTGTGTACTTGGGTGTGTGCCCTTTGGTTTTAATGAAACTTAATTACTTATTAAAAAAAAGTCTAGAGGAAAGGTGATTTCATTGGAAAAAGTAATCCCGTAAGACCTAGGAGATGTTGGGAGGAAAAGTAAGATGGATAGAGGGAAAAAAAGGGTTTACATAATAGCTGTTGGGTAGTGTGATTTTAGAAACTATGTTATAATAGGAGGAAGCCCAAAAGTCATATGCCTTTGAGATCCATTCACTTGTGATGTGTGGAATCATAATGAGTATTTTGTAAGAGCACCATGAAATGTAATTTTTTTTTCTTGGCCAAAAAAAGGAATGTGTTGGCTGGTGTTGCTATTCATGCATGTGAAGGCAGTAACTGTAGTTGGTGAGCTGTTTTTTTTTTTTGATAAGTTGTAGTTGGTGAGCTGTTAAACTCCACTATAGAGTTGTGCACCTATTTTTGGGCCAAAAAGGCTTCTTGCTGAGTCTAGAGATGATTGCCTTAACCTTAGGCTTCTAGAGTTGATATTTCCTCTTAACCATGCTATAGATGCAGCATCATTTATTTTCTCTTTGGGCTCATATTATATTGCATTTTTCACATTCCTCTTTTATCACTTCTATATGGTGACTGCTGTTTAGCAAGTTGAGATTGAAAGTCATGGCCTAAGTTAAAAGTTATACTGAAAAGTATTTAATTGGCATTTCTTTCGAATCAATTTTGTTTCTGATAGAATTTTATTCTGCACTCAAATGTTTTATTTTTTGCTTCTCATTTCTGGTTTTATTTTTTAATGTTTATATCTTTTTGTATGCAGTATCATACTTCGCAAGCTAGTTGCTAATTTGCTTCTAACCACTTAATTACACAGCGAGATGGAGGACTGGGGTAATTTTTCCGCTCTAAATTCTGATTGTGCATGCCATCCAGTTGGTGTACTATTGTAACTCAATATCTGTTGGAAGCTTTTTAAATTCATGAAATTGCAAAAGCCCAATTTTTGACTCATAGAACTGTGATATATTAGTGGTTCGATTTTACTAATTGTTATGATTATTCTTGCTGTTGACACAATCATCATTTTCTTTTGCTTATGATTTGGTATGGTACAACCAGTTTTCCATTATCCCATTGATTCCATTGTCTTAATGTCGTGTGTGAATTTTTTTGATTCTTTTGCTTACTTGACTGAGATTAGATTATAATTATTATTTTTTACTATGATAAAGTGATTTGCCAATTTCTTGGGTGCACTTTCCTAAGACTGATACGATTTGCTTGACTCTGCGGGAAGTAGCAATATTAATTATGGTGATTAATGTCTTAGTGGTTTTCTTGATACAGTTGAGCAAAATATTTTAGTTTATTTTTATTTTTAAAAGTTGCATAATTACTGCAAAGTATAAATACGTACTAGTAAAACAATAATTGTAGAGAAGTAAAAATAGTGTTGTTGTCAACTTAATTAATTTATTTTTGTGGTCATCGTTTTCTATTTCTTTTGAATTTTTTCTGCTATTTGATTAAAAAATGGGACACCTGATTGATGGACAGTTATGCCAGGGTGACACTCTACCAATGTGTACATTCCTTGCCCCCCAATTGAGAAATAGAACTGACTAATCTTGACTCGAAGGGTCAAGAAGCTCAAAGCCTCTATTTCATAAATCTTGAATGACCTGGAGTCGGGCCTTTCTTAAGTCAATATTTGTGTTGTAATAAATCCTTGTTAAATTGAATTATTGCTTACAACTTATGTCTTCCTTGTGGGTAACTGTTTTTAGAGTTGGATGTATGGACCGGTTTAATCTTTAATAGGAATTATTCTCTTTTAGATTTGAAATTCCAACAATATCTGATAAAGTTTTGTACGTAACGTAAAAAAAAGGAAAAAGAAAAGAAAAGGGCGAACAATTTTCTTTGTTGGATGGGAGGGAGTTGTCGTGATGTTAGTTCTGATTATCAAGTTGATTAATATATTGTGAAAGAAGTTGTGAAGCTATCCTGAGGCATGCTCTATATATGCTACTAGCTGTGGATATGGGTTTAGATGTGAGAGTGGGGGTGATGGGTGAAGGTGTATGGCCATTTATGTGCATGTGTGTGCATTTTCCTTCTATGATGTATTAATTGGCAGAAGAGGGATAAATCAATTCCTAAACTTTCAGCAGGGTCATGGGAGCACAACCAACAAAAAAACATGTTTTAAATATAGCTGTCGCAAAAACAAGTTATATTCAGTTGAAGGGGTGCAATGTACTCTGAATTGTCAATGGACAAAGTATCTTCCTATTACTTTCTTTAGATTGTGTTTGGAAAATTGCTGAAGATATAAGGGTCAGTTTGGTAAAATTTTGAAAAGTGTTTTGGGTTTTGGATTTTGAAAAGAGTTTTTGAAAAAGGTAAAATTGCGAATTGATTGGTGGGGACCACATTTGAAAGAAGTGTTATATGCAGGGTCCGCAAAAGAAATTCATTTCGTAAAATTTTGAGAAGTGTTTTTGAAAAATAAAAAATTTAAGAGTGTTTATTAAAATAAGAGGAAAAAGGAGTTTTTACTTTACTGTGGTGGCCGTGCCAAACAAGCCTGGTGATCAATGCAGGGCTGCTAGCCTGCTAGACAGATTAGTGGCCACCGAAGTGGCGCTGCCATCATGGGTTAGGCGGGTAGCAGTGGCCACCACACCATCTTTTTAAAATTTTTTTTTTTTTTGATTTTTTACATATAAGTAGGCAGCCTGCCACCTGAAAACAAATTGTACATAAGCGGTCTCCTCACTTGAAAAAAAAATTTGTTATTTATTTTTTTGAGTAGTGTTTTGTTTTTGGGAAGGAGTTTTGTAGTTCGTTTTGAAAAGTGTTAGTGGTGGGGACCACATCTGAAAATCCATTTGGATAATTGATATTTGAGAAGAGTTCGCAGCATTTGAGAAGCAAAGATCGTTTCTACTTGGGGGCGCCTTACGCTTTTGTTTATAAAATTTCCTTTACTTATATAAAAAAAAGAAGAAGTTACCTTGCAAGAGCAATTTTGCACTATACATTCCCATCCTATCTCCAAAGTTTATTCTTAGTTGGAAATCTGTTTTCTTTGCTGAGCACAGAACAAAGATTGCCTATGATTGCTTGAGAACTGTAAGAGGTGGCAACAACCTTTGTCTGCGAGTCTTTTTGAAGTTTTGAAGTTTTTGTCTGTTTGGATGTATGATGTGCAATTTGCATGAAATTGTCAGAGATCCAATCCAACGATAATTGCAGTTGTTTAGAAGCTAAGGCACATAGAGATATGGGCCATATGCACATCACAATGGAAGCCTTGTGTAAATCTCCTATTTTTTTTAAGGTCCAAGCCACTTTGAACTCTAGGGTTCCATGGAGCTTCCCACTTAAGGGCGGACCTACTTCTAAGGTTGGGGGGGGGGGGGGGGGGGTGTTGTGGGGGTCTTTGGCGACCCCAGTTTTTTTTTTTTTTAATCCTTATAAAAATATTATTTTCTATATCATGGCCCATGAAATAACTTGAAACTTGCTAGTCTGTTCTAAAAAAAATGTCTTGCTTTCTCCATTGGAACTTTTCAAAATAAATGTCCGCTTCCTGAAAGTTGAAGTATTTACTCATTTTTTCTTTACTACCTTCAACTTTCTCAAAAAGCAGACACAATTCTTATTTCAAGTCATTTCCGTAGTGTAGGACATTTTAGGAAGTTCACTATATGTATGCATCTTGATTAACAGTCTTGGTCTCTGGAACCAAGACGTCTAATTTGGGATGGGTGGAGTATTAATTTGCTCACTGGCCATTTACAGAGGGTCAGAATACAGCATAGTGCATAGCAATATTTGTGTGGCTAAGAGAACTGATTTGATTAGATGAGAGCGCCTAGCATACAGTACAAATTGTTTGTCCACAATCAAGCTAAGGGAAAAAAGTGATGCTACTGGAAATGGGTGACGAGCAAAACCCGGTTATTTCTGGCTTATAGGAATCTTTTCAGTGAGACTTGTTCTCACCCCTTTGTCAATCCTTGAGAAGAAGCTGATATTCCTTTGGAGGTTCTCAACCCTGAAACTTCCTTAATTGTTTTTTTCGAGTGCACAGCACCATTTAGGCAAGTCATCTTCATTTGTTATAATGACAATCAGTCATGATCTTCTACTATTAATCTATGTATTCTGAGCCCGTTATAGAGTGCATAGTTGTGAGAATCCACCAGTGAGGTTGGTAATTATCCTCTTTGGCCTTCTCCTTTTTGTCATTCTTAAATATATAATTGTAGGAATAAATGTTGGTTGCTAATGCTAAGACTAATTACTTGGTAATATATAAGCCGATTTAAAGTATAACAACTGATAAGCTGGCTAGGATCCCCATATTTCACTTGAGTTCTGCCATTGTTGCAGGAGTCATGTACCATACTCTTGCATTCAATCAAAACATTTAAAATGGCTCTATAGTGTTTATACTAATCAAATAGGCTGAATGTCACTTCCCTTATGAAATTTCCATAGTTGATTGCTAAACTTCTTTAAGGTTTAGATGGACATCATTTATCTCTGCTTCCTTTCAACTTGATATGTTATACTATGAAAGAATGTGTTATGTTGTTAATTGATCCTTCATATTGGCTTCATTTGTACGGAAGGGATTTAAAGAAGTTGTATGCAATAACTGTTTAGTGTTATTTTGTAGAACCTGAGGGGCACCATATAATTATTCAAGGTTGTTTTTAATTTATTTCCTCTATATTTGTGTCATGAAGATTATCGTTTGTATTCTTGTTGGAGTTTGCTGTTTAGTTTTACAAAGGGACATACTTTTCTTTCAGAGGATGATCAAATTCTACCCCTACCCGTCCTTGCAAAGGAACAACCTAAAAGTAAATGGGATGATGAAGATGCGGATGACAATGATGTGAAGGAATCATGGGAGGATGAAGATGATCCTACACCGGTATGATTGATAATTAATTATGACCTCTTAGCATTTTTTTCCACATTTCTGGATGGGAATAGAGGATGGAGTATTGGTTAATTCATTATTTCCTTGGGATGATTCATTGGCTAGATATTGAGGGAATGATGAGTTTGGATAATGCATTGACAATCTGAAGAACCATGAAGATTTCATTATTTGTATAATCAGATACAGTTTATTTTTTTGACATTTCTATTTCATTGGTTCCGTTGAAAAGAATACAAGTCATTTCTTGAAAATTGTTTTGCTATTTTGAAGTTTGCTATTTGTAGTAGCATACGGTTCATTTTGAGAAATGGATAATAATTTTGAGTGATGCTTATATGTTTCCGTTATATGGGGTGGATGCTTGGTTCGTGAAGGGACAGAGAACGTCCAGTCATGAAATTTTATGGATTGTCTTGTTCCGAGGGATCTAGTCTATAATTTATTTTGACTGTTCTCTCTTCAGGTGGATTTGCTATTTATATCAGATAGTCCAGTGAAAGTGAAACATTTGAAATTGCGTACTGCTTTCAATTCTAAAAGGTCTATGCAATAATCTTTCCAGACAATCCCAGTGTTTTGCTTAGAACATCAGTCTATTTGACTTGGGACTTGAGTATCAGTGATGGGTCTGGGTGCATGATGTGCATCTTTAAAGTTTAGCAGACGCAAGCATCTTTAAATTTCAAAATGTCCAAAATTTGGCGTAATTGTGTCTGGAAGGGAATTATTAGTAGAATAGTTGTATGTGGTGTTTCTCTTGTACACTCTGGATGTACTCGACTACTCTCAAAATTTGGCCATGGTCGTGTCTAGGAGGGAATCATTAATAGAAGGGTTCTATGTGGTGTTTCTCTTGTATGCTGTACATGTACTAGGCTGCTCCTTTTTTTTTTTTTTTTTTTTCTTTTTCTTCTCAAAATAAATATCTACTCATCAGAGTAAAAATATTGTTCAAGCTAATGGCCTTTGTGTCAAAGGGCACTCCCACCCCCCTTAAGGATGGTATGGTTAATGAGGTAATTGGTTTGATTAGAAAAGAAAAAAGAAGTGTACAGATGATGATTTTTTTGTGATTGTAATGGCACAGGTTTGTGATATAATATGGTCAAAAAGTCCTTTTAAAATTTTTTTTATTCTTTAATATTTTCATTTTGTTTGCCTTTTGGGATTGGGTGTGGTGGGGTGGGGGATCGGTTGGCAGTTTAGGAAGCATAATGAAATGACGCTGTTAGAAACGAATCTTCATTTGGGCCAATATACAAAGAGTGATACAAAACCATTAGAGTTCATCTCAAATTAAACCTGAGTAGTGCCAGGCCTCTGGCCTCCCTCTTTGGTAACAAATCATGTGAGTTTGTTGGCTTTTTAGTCACTGGTGATATTTCATCCTTTGGAGATGGAATTTGATTCGGATCATGTTTTTTGAATTGAAAGAAACTTCCATACCATGAGAAATATAATTTCTTTTTGGGGAAAATACATTTTCCCCCTCTGAACTATCCATCCATTTGCATTTTTAACTCCAATGTTTAAAAAGTGACACTTTACCCCTCCAAACTTCCAAATTGTTGCAATTCGACCATTCTGACTTTTTTTTTTTTTTTTTTTTTTTTTTCCAAAATGCCCCATCCCAAGTTAATTTTTTTTTTTTTTTTTTAAAATTTTTAAAAATTAAAAAATTAAGGGGTGGCCGGCTACCCCAGTTGGGCCGAAGCCACCCCTTAATTTTTAATTTTTAATTTTATTTTTTTAATTATTTTTTTTAAAACTTGGGATGGGGTTATTTTGGAAAAAAAAAATTCAGAATGGTCGAATTGCAACAATTTGGAGGTTTGGGGGGGGTAAAGTGTCACTTTTTAAACATTGGAGTTAAAACTGCAAATGGGTGGATAGTTCGGGGGGCAAAGTGTATTTTCCCCTTTCTTTTTCTTCGTTTGATAAGGGTTGATAACAGTGAGAATATCTCCTGCCTGTTTCTTTTCTTCTGATGATTTAAATTAGAACTAGGCCAGTGTGCCTGATTGGCGAATGGCTACCTGGTTGTCTCTGCTGTTTGGTCCAATTATTGAGCTTTTTAGGACTAGCGAAGCAACCTATGTGAAGAGAGCCATTGTAGGCGGAGCACTGGCATTCATATCTTAAGTTCTTTAACTTGACACTCATGATGCTCAGGGCTTGTAAGCCGTCATTAGAATGCCTTTTTTAGCAGAAAATTTTTCTCCTCATTTTGTGACTATATCTGCAATGTATGATAATTCATTTACTGGGGAAAAATATGTTTGTTGCGTAGGCTGTTTGACAGAGATCCAATGTTGAACTAGTGAATGGACATGTTACTCAATTTCTTGAACTGGATAATATTCAGGTTGCCTTTCTTTAGACTGGTGATATTTCATCCTTTGGAGATGGAATTTGATTCTGATCATGTTTTTTGAATTGAAAGAAACTTCTATACCATGAGAAATATAATTTCTTTTTCTTCGTTTGATAAGGGTTGATAACAGTGAGAATATCTCCTGCCTGTTTCTTTTCTTCTGATGATTTAAATTAGAACTAGGCGTGCCTGATTGGTGAATGGCTACCTGGTTGTCTCTGCTGTTTGGTCCAAGTATTGAGCTTCTTAGGACTAGTGAAGCAACCTATGTGAAGAGAGCCAATGTAGGCGGAGCACTGGCTTTCATATCTTGAGTTCTTTAACTTGAAACTCATGATGCTCAGGGTTTCTGAGACGTCATTAGAATGCCTTTGTTAGCAGAAAAACTTTCCCCTCATTTTGTGACTATAGCTGCAATGTATGATAAGTCATTTACTGGGGAAAAATATGTTTATTGCTTTGGCTGTTTGACAGAGATCCAATGTTGAATTAGTGAATGGACATGTTACTCAATTTCTTGAACTGGATAATATTCAGGTTGCCTTTCTTTAGACTGGTGATATTTCATCCTTTGGAGATGGAATTTGATTCTGATCATGTTTTTTGAATTGAAAGAAACTTCCATACCATGAGAAATATAATTTCTTTTTCTTCGTTTGATAAGGGTTGATAACAGTGAGAATATCTCCTGCCTGTTTCTTTTCTTCTGGTGATTTACATTAGAACTAGGCCAGTGTGCCTGATTGGTGAGTGGCTACCTGGTTGTCTCTGCTGTTTGGTCCAATTATTGAGCTTCTTAGGACTAGTGAAGCAACCTATGTGAAGAGAGCCGATGTAGGTGGAGCACTGGCTTTCATATCTTAAGTTCTTTAACTTGAAACTCATGATGCTCTGGGTTTCTGAGACGTCATTAGAATGCCTTTGTCAGCAGAAAAACTTTCCCCTCATTTTGTGACTATATGTGCAATGTATGATAATTCATTTACTGGGGAAAAATATGTTTGTTGCGTAGGCTGTTTGACAGAGATCCAATGTTGAACTAGTGAATGGATATGTTACTCAATTTCTTGAACTGGAAAATATTCAAGTTGCCTTTTTTTAGACTGCTGCTTTTGTTTTCCCTTTGGAAATTAGTTATGGTGATTTTTCTATTCATTTTTCCCCTTCTATTTAGCATGGTGTTTTTTCTTGTATACTTCCTGTGTACCTTGGGGCGCCTTACACTTGTTATGATAATTCGATTACTTACAAAAAAAAAAAAAAAAAAATTCAGGTTGCCTGTACCTTGTTGACTCTGCCAGCACCAAGTAACATTGACATAAACAAAAAGATAAATTACGTTGAAAGTGCATATCAATGTTGTCTTGTCAGTACAGTGTGGTTATTGCATGAATGCTTCACTTCACGTCATATACTGTTCACTTTGTTTGAAAACATGTTTTTGTTACGTAAATTTTCCCAGTATTATGTCCTTCATGGTCAGCTTGTTGGATGCATATATTTTTACTGGAACACAGATTAGAACTTTGCTGTTATGCTGTCTGGTGTTAGAGCATTGTCACATCAATCCATGCCAATTCCTCATGCTCATCGTGGTTTGCTTGTTCATGTTAATGTGAAATCTGTTTTGTGATGGGATCAGGCACCTGAAGCAAAACCTCCAGCTGAAAAGGCCCCCAAGAAACCTGCAGTGAAACCTGCCGAAAAGAAAGGGAAAACTGTTGAAGTAGTGAAGGAAGAGCCACTAGATCCTGTAGCTGAAAAACTCCGCCAACAACGGTAATAGTTCAAATTCTTCTTTATGCTAATAAATTAATAATGGATGCTTTTTTCCTTTAGTAGATTAATTTAGGAATATATATTCCTCATCTGATGATTGGTAAATGTTACAGAGAAAAAAATCATTTAAATTGTGGGCCAGCAATATGTATTATTTTTTACACCATTTGTCTTGAGCAGCATCATCTTTTAATGTTGCATTTGTTCTTTGTATCTGTATTGATTATCAGCTAGTTGAGTATATCACGAGCTTGCCTTAAAGTCATTCTAAAGCTCAGTTTCACTTAGTAATTAGGTAATGTGAGACTTTTTTTTTATAAGTAATGTAGTATAAATCAAAAAAGCACAATGCGCCTCTAAGTACACAATAAAGTATACAAAAGAACCCAACCAAACCAAAAACCCAGAAAAACCTCTAAGTACCCAAAAAAGTATACAAGGAACCCAACCAAACACCCAAGAAAAACCCTAGTGCACCTTAGGGGGAATCCTAGTGCACCTCAGGGGGAGAGGAAAATGCATTTTTTGACCCCAAAAATCCTGGCTGACGCTGGCCCTTCACCGGAGAGATGGAGCAATCCAGATTTTTGAGCTCCCTCATCCCCTTAACCTTAGGAGCAGAAGCTTCAACCACGGGCTCCCTCTTTTCAATGACGGCAAAAAGGTCCCGAAGTTTTATGTCTTCCACCTCCCCAAGACAACCCCACAACAGGAGCGAGGTTCATCGCATCAAGCACCCTATCTGAATAGCCCTCCTCCCCTTCCACCGAAGTATCAACCACAACCTCGGCAAGCAGGTCCTTGTTCTTATGCAGCTGCTTTGCGACTTTTTCCTTCACCCTCCGGGTATACCACAGTTGGGACGTGGAAACAGAAGAATAAATGGGAGTACCACTCTTTGACATGCGAGGAAAAGGATGGCTAAGACTCCTACCCATCTCAGCCGCCCCATCGGAAAGGGAAGTAGTCGAGAGAGAAGTGCAGACCTGAGACGAGAGCAAAGAGGCAGCAGCAAGGGAATGAAGACCAGCTCAGCCACCCCAAAGGTAGGCGAGAAAGTAAAGCCTACATGAACCTCCACCAGCAAAGTGGGAGAGACTTCTGGACTAGGGTCCTTTCCCTTAGAAGACAAGGAAGATTCTTTCAACACCACCAGAGAGGGAGAGACAGCTCTCGGACCAAAGAAACCACGGCGAATCAAACCTTTCGCCGGAGAAGAAGGACGAGCAACCTGAGTTTCCTCCCCCCCAGAAAAAGGAGCCTCCCTATCCCTGCAAAGAGGGCTCGCCAAAAAGTCCACCTCCCAAGGAACAGAGAAGGCCTCTTTGAGAACAGAGACGCACCGAATCAGAAATCTTAGAAGACATAGGCGCACCTAGGCGGGCTTCAGGCACCGAAGAAAAAGAATCCTCCCAATCCCTGAGCAAAGGGCTCGCCGTAAATTTGCAAAAGGGACAGAAAAACTAGGATCCGCCAACAGAGTAGCCCCCTGAGAAGACCCATCACCGGCAGACCCAACATTCTCGCCCAGAACTCGCACCGGAGAGAGAGAGAACTCAGCCAGGGAAGACCCATCTCCGGAATCCAAACCCGTAACCTGCAAACTCAAAGAAGACCTAGCCAACGGCTCCAAAACAGCTTCAGAGACCAGAGGAAGCCCGGGATAAGGCACCAAAAGCAACGCAACGGCAGAAACAGGCTTCAAAGGCAAAGAATTCGAGACAAATTCTAGATTTGAACCCAGCTTCGAACCCGGATCCGAGTTTTGACCCGACCGTGTTTCAAAGACCGACCCGGAAACGCAACCCAAAACAGAATTGGTTAGGCCCAAAATACGAACCCTCTTCCTTCTGCGATTGAGCTTCGAGGCAACCCCAGCACGGACCCGGTCCAACTTACGTTGGATTTGCCTTAGAAGCCTCAACAACCCACTAATACCGATCTTACCCTTCTTCTTCTTCCTCAAACTCACAGACCCAGCTGCCACTGCCAGAGGAGTAGGCAAGCACTCCAACGCAGAGCAATCCACGGCAGAACGCAACCCAAGACCGTCAAACTTCGATTCAAAGCAAGACGACCTTGGAAGCAAATCGAGAGACCTCGAGTAACACACCTTGTAGTCTACTGCTCTCGCCTCGACGCCCGGAGTAGATCGAAGGACATCCACAAAAGACCTACCGAAATCGACCCCCAAAGAAGGAGCATCCATGAGAAGCCCCGCCGAAGATGGAACCCCATGCTTCGCTGTACCGGACAACTTGAACTGGGCCGCCAACAGTTGCTGAAATTCTCCCGCAAAATGCTGCCAGCCCCTCCCAAAGCGTCCCTCCTGAAGTCAAATGACTTCCTTGCGACCACCCTCAGCCAACGCCAACACCTCCAAGAACCTTCCGGCCTTATTACCTCCCCCGTGGACCATCGTGGCCTTATCACCCTCACGGTAAGATTTGGTGATTTCTTCCTTCACCTGAGCCTGAATTGCCGCTTCCACTGTATCCACCAACCACGACGAACACTGAATGCTCGCGAAAATATACCCCACGAATCCTTTTCTCCTTTCCTCCAGACGAAGGTTATGGCACCCAACCTTTGCCGAAAGGCAGAAGGTTTTAGCTTCAAAAGAGAAGCTGCATTCCATAACAAGCACGCCAAACCCTAGCGCGCAGCACCAGCCGCGCCACATTAGGCAATGTGGGACTTTACACTCATAACTATTTTTATAAACCATATAATTTATATGGGATACTCTTCATCTTCCCAATATGGGACCGGAGTGTTATATACTCTCCCTCATCGTCAGGGCCACATCATGCAATACTCCAATACCACACGGCTTGGCTTTCCTAGGTGGTACTTATAAATAATTTTAGGGAAGTTCCAAATTGACTAGTTATTTTGGAGTGATAGCACATATGTGGTTTCCGTTTTTCCCTGGGTTGTAACAATATCACACTGTTATGGACTAGGTTTGATATTTACTTAGATCTGGTCTTGAGGAGCTCAGGCTCAAATCAGATTGTAACTGGTGATGCAAGTTAATGTCTCTCATCATGCTGAGTCTTGTAAAGTAACAGCTTCAACCTATATCCTTTGCATAGTAAGATTGATAATATTCATAAATATTATTTAATTGGGGTTTAATTAAGTTTCAAGTGAAGTTTACCACTGAACTGATCCTTATTTGAGCTGTGATCACCCTAGCTTGATTGATGCTTTTTTAAATCTTCATGTGTGCAAATAGTGCTACAGTTATTGAAGTTTGACACGCCTACTTGTTAGACTTGGACATGGCTATTGCTTCTAGTGGATAATCTATGCCAGGGTGCCCTTTTGCACCTACATTGTTGGGTTTTTATAACAATTTAGGACATTCAATAGGTTAACAATTTTTAGACGAGATTACAAAGTCAAGGCATGCCTGTACTTAATAAATGCATTTTTGCCCTATTGCACATCTATATTGTTGGGTTTTTATTGCAATTTAGGACATTCAGTGGGTTCACAATTTGTGGACAAGAGATAACAAGGTAGAGGCATGCTTCTAAGTTTTCTTAATAAATGTTACTTATCAAAAAAAAAAAAAAGTTTTCTTAATAAATGCATTTTATTATGAAAAATTAGAGGACTTTGTTTTCCTCACACATGGGATGCTATTCACCATTTAAGTATAAGTAAAGAAATAAATCATTTTGGTTCACTAAGTCGAGCAAGATTTAAAAGATGTCCACCTTTATGATTTGTAGGCTTCTTTGATTGGTTTAGATCTAAAGTAATTCCACCAATGTATGTAAGGCCGTAAACAATGTTAATGGGGCGATACTCATCATAGTTTAGGCCATATATAGACAACCATAATTATCACTATCATAATAGAGCTACACTTCTTACCTTGGAGGGTTTAGCTTGGTGATTTCACCACTGAAATCACATTCCCCATCTTCTCCCCCTCTCCCCCCCCCTTTTCCCCCCTCTGATACTACTATTAGTCCTGTGATCGTTCATGCTACTGAATATTAGTCGTACTTAGTCAAGGGAAGTTAAAAAGGGGGGGGGGGGGGTTGAAGGTTAAGCAATCCTAAATAAAAGATTGTAGTTTTGTGGACAAATTAGGTCACAATGTAGCTTCTCAATCCAAGTTGTGCTTTCAAACCTTCAAATGATTAGTTCCCAGTGTTTGGTATACGTGCAACACATTGATAAAAGTAGTTATATCTATCCCTTAAAATAATCATGACTACCACCACCCCATTTGTGGCATGAGCAGGCTTTTTGTATGCCTATCTGTTCTTGGAAAAACAAAAATTGGCACCTGCAGGGAATCCTGAAGCAGGTCTTGATTTATTATGGACGGAAATCTGAATCCTGAAGTAGGTCTTGATTTATTATGGGCGGAACTCTGTATCTTCCTTTTATATGTCTTTTGTTCCTAAGTTTGATTTTTGCTACATCCTTCTAAACTGCTTTCTCTTGTTTAGTGTTTTTCTGCCTAAATTGCTTCAGACAAGAAATACGTATGGTAATAAATGCTTGTTGATATCTGTGATCTTTTCTCATTAAATTTCACTTGTTATATTCAAATCTTCATCTTGAGATTAGTCATTTTTGGACAGTAATTTCCTGTGTCGCAACATCATATATTGTAAGTCGAATGTATTTTCACTTCCCTCTTGTGCGGTGTCTCCACATCATGTGTGGTCCGTCTGTGTCATTTTATCTTGACTATGTCAATTAGATTATGATGTTGATTGTGCAGCATATGGCAGTACAGTGCATGGGTTATTCAGCAATGCAGAAAGCATTATACTGTCACACGCTCACTGAATCTCAACAAACTGTTATTTGTTGTGGCCTTTGAAATTCAATAAACCCTATTCTTTCCTAAAGTTTTGTATTGCTCGAATCACCATTCTCAGAGCTGTTAGTATTCTGTAAAAGACAGCCCCAAAATCCATAATTTTAGTATTAGGTGCTGGACTGTAAGACCCTGCACAGAGTGTTCCCAAACTGATCCTTGTCATAATTTTAAGTGAGGAACTTTAGCTCAATTATTGGTTACTCTTCTCTGGAAATTTATTGAGGGTGGGTTGGTTTGGACAAATCTAGCTCAATTGCTCTCAAGTACCTTAAAAAAAAAGTACCCTCTTCAGGAACTTTCGGGGTACAGTTGATTATGTGTGGAACTGGTGCGTTGTATCAACTATTGCTGGTCTTTGCAGAAACTCACTTGTGTTAAACCCTTTCTCCCATGATAAAGTCTTATATTCTTTGAGATGTTACTCAGTGTACATGGAGGCCCACTTGGTCTGTCTTTGTTTAGTCAAAAAAACATTGAAATTCATTAGTCTTCGTTTACATCTTCTTTTGCTGTCAATTTTTGGTATAAAAAGTATTTGCAGCATAGTTTTGGGGGACAGTTGATACTAAAACTATTTGTGCATCTTGAATTTTAATGAAGGACTATTAGTTTTTTGATCCAATGACACAATTTTTTTAATCCTTTTGATGTAAATATTTAATGTTGTAGTCTTGTAGATAATGTTATTCTGCAATTTCCTGCTAGGTTGTCTCGAATTTTATAAACTGGTGGGCTTAAAACTTAAACAAGGAAAGAGAAGGGAAAAAAGAAAATTTCCAAATCTGATGTATATTCTCGGATAAGAAACTTCAATTACTTGTTATTCATACATAGAGACTTTTAGTAGGCCTATATGTGTCCGATCTTACTTGGGATTTAATTTAAAAGACTCTTTGTAACCAAGTTACTGCTTCCTGCATTAGACCCACGATAAAAACCTAGTACAATTACCATGTCCATTCCTAGAAAATTATTTAAAACAACTCTTAACAAAATGAAACTGCATAGGTGGACAAAAAATAAAGAGCAAATGAGCTATTTAAGACTTATGCACCTGCATCAAACTCTTTTGTCAGTTTTTGGCATCTGGAAGTCACCCTTTGATTGTCAGTGTCGCCCTTATTCTGTTCATGCTGCCCACAGATCTGAACGGCATGCTTGATAAGTTTTTGCCTCATGTTTATAGCATGCGTTTCAAATTGTGGACTTCCCTATATGTTTTATTTTCAAAATTTCCAACTAAAGTTATGTTTCTATTAAAAAGATCAAATACAATATGTCTGCATGCTTTGATCCCGACTAAAACCTATACACTGGTCTCAATAGCTATTTAATATGGAGGCTCGTAACCTTTTTGTTTTTGGTATGCTTAGACGTTCTCTTCACTACAACTATATTCTTCATCACAGGCTAGTGGAAGAAGCTGATTATAACTCTACTAAAGAACTGTTTGGTAAGAGAGACGATGAGAAGACCCTTGAAAATTTTATTCCCAATTCAGAAAGCGACTTCTTGGAATATGCAGAGCTCATTTCACATAAGCTCCGCCCCTATGAGGTGTGTTAAAATTGTCTTCCACTGTTTTGACCAAAGTCGAGAATTTCTAACTTTGCAAGAATGTATGCGCTTCCTTTTGCTGCAGAAAAGTTATCATTATATTGGTTTACTCAAGACTGTAATGAGACTATCAATGACTTCCATGAAAGCAGCAGACGCAAAAGAAGTTGCATCTTCAGTTACAGCAATTGCAAATGAAAAGCTAAAAGCAGAGAAGGAAGCCAATGCTGGTAGAAAGAAGACAGGTATGGTTTGTGTACACGAACTTGTGCTTGGCAAATGAGAGCATCACACACGGACTTGTACTAAATGAGTGGGATGGACTCCACTTTTATGCATTTATTGGATTTGGTCCCACCGTTGTTCAAGTTAATGCCCATGATTGTTCTAAAATGAGGAATTTATGAGAACAACTTACAAATTGGTAAATGTCAACTGCTTTTCCTTGCTTGCAGGCGCCAAGAAAAAGCAGATCATTGTTGACAAGCCAGATGATGATTTGGCTGTTGATGGCTATGATGTGCTTGATGATTATGATTTCATGTGAGTGTTTCGGTTCATTCCGCCAAAAGAATTGGGATTCAGCATTTGGATCAAAGTAGGGATAAGATCCTCCGGCATCCCCTCCCCAGAGATTGATATGAGTGATATTGCTGTATGTTGTCCAATAAGAGACTGCATCTGAGTGCCTGTTTTCAAATGTTATGGTAAATTTTGTTAGATTTGGATACTAGATCCACATTTGCCTGCACATACTAAATGTCGTGCTTTGCATGAGTCATTCAAGGATATGGTGATTGGTGACTGTGTAAAAGTAAAACTACTATTTATTGATTTTTTTTATTTTTTTTTTTGGTGTGGTTGAAAGCCCAGAATTTGTTATTGAACTTTGTGGTTTGGATGAATAAGTTGCGTGGTTGGTTAAATCCAATCACGTTAAAATATATCCTCCATTAATTTAGAGTACGGCATAGCTTACTTGAACATAATCCTCTCCGTTTCAACTATTTTATAGTTCAGAATCTTCAGCTTTGCATGTGATGCAACAAACAATTCTATAAACTTATGCCAACTTAAGATATTTACCAGAGGTATATTTTACTTGAACTAGGAGAAACATAGGATCACTAAGGACATAGGGTAGGACAGCTCTTGTCTTGGATTATGGGTTATTCGGGCTTGTTTGGTTGAGGGGGATGGCAGTTGTTTTAATTGTTGTATGCAACCTGTTTGGATGCGGAACTTCTCCCAGTTTATAGTCTTGGTTGTTGTTTTATTCTTACCAAGACTAGAAAAAAATACAATTCTGACTGGTAACTAGGGGTGGACCTACCTTAGTAGCTGACCTACTTTTTTAACCTCCCCCTAAATGGATTTACCCCCCTATTGAAAAGATCATTCGAACTAACCACTCTCAACTGAACAAGGAGACGCAAGTGGATTCATGGCTCGATCCAAGGTTTTGGGAAGAAGTAAAAGAGTTGATCCAAGATTTTATGAAAAAAGTGGTTCTAGATGTATCATTAAACATGACCAGGGGCGGAAGCAGGCATATGGTTGGGAGACGAATGTGCCCCCAAACATTTTGAAAATGTTATTAAAATATAATTTTTTATAAATTTATCCCCACAAAATTATATTTTTGCCCCTTTTTAAAAAATTTCTTTTAGTTTTGTCATTCCAAAATTATATTTTTGCCCCCTTTAAAATTTTCTTTTAGTTTTGTCCCCTCTTTCAGCTTTGAAAAATTGAAAATGCCCCCATTTAATTAGTGACTTTCAGTTCACAACATTATTTTGGCTTGACTCTAGTGTCTATGGGAGTTCCGAGTGATCTTGTTAGGAGAAAAAGTTCACACTAAATGTACTATTTTTTCTAATCCTATAGATCTTTTTAGTTTTTTTTTTTTTAAAAAAAAAAACTTTTTGTATGCAATAATAATTTACAATTTACTATGAAATTAAATTTAAGACTTATCTATATTTATTTTAAATAAACATACATAAATACACATATAGAGAGATACTATATGTATCTATGTGGTTATATATTCAGGTAAGTTCATCCCCCCATAATATAAATCATGGGTTCGCCCCTGACCATAACTGACAAGTCGAGTGTGACAACCATGCCTCACTAGATAGATGTGTGGGATGAATTTGTAAAGAGGCTCATTGCATAATTTATTTAGTTTTATCAAGTTTAAGATAGATTGAAATCCTCAATAATTTACTGTTTAATTTACTAGCAATTTTGATAAGAAATTGTTAGAAATTTCATGAAACTCAGCTCACTTATTAAAGTGCCAAAACAAAGGCACATCTCAATTTGGTTGGTCAGCAACAACTTTGGTGAGTCATCACCTGTTTCTTATAGTGCAGCAAGTGGTGAGATAGTCCCTCCACTTGAAAAGAGGAGGAAATATTTTTGAAGGTAAAGTGTCATTGTGTAGTCTATATCATCATTCAATAAAAGTAAGTAG
Organism: Corylus avellana; assembly: GCF_965113065.1. Lineage (NCBI taxonomy): Eukaryota > Viridiplantae > Streptophyta > Magnoliopsida > Fagales > Betulaceae > Corylus > Corylus avellana. Next base: position 41,240,640 of record NC_142491.1, read on the forward strand.
TATATCTATCCAAAAAAAGTTGTATATAATAATAAGGAGTGTTGCTATAGTATTGCAATTTTTATTATAAATTCCTTACATGTGACAATCTATACGGTATTTGTTACGTCTACAAACTGATGTGACAGTTCATATGACATTTATCACGTCAATCACTAAAATGTAAATTACCACACATCAGTCTACAGATACTTATTTCTATAAAATATGATCGTCTCGTAAGTTTGTAAAATAAACAATAAAATGGACGAAAAAGCTTGTAAGCATTGCCAAGATCATATAATAGATAATAATTTTAATTATCCCACTCAGATTTGTTAGTAAGTATCTCTCATTGAATTTGCACATTCAGTTTTTTTTTTTTTTTTTCCTTCTTTGATGATAAAAGACACACCATGTTTGTTACTTACAATCTCCCAACAAACAAGCTTCATCAATTAGTATAGACATCATATGGTGATGATTAAGTATCATTATAGAATTTAGGAGGGTCATGAGTAATGTCTGATGCTAGTGCCTTTCATGTAAGAGAAAAGTAACCTTTTTTTCTGCTTTTGGAAAAGAGGAAGTTTTCACTTTTGTGTAGCACCCTCAGCCACAATGGATCATCATGTAAAATCCTCTTTCATGCCAAAACTCAACCCTCTTAGTTCGGATGAAGATTCCCTACAATTAAATTGCTTGAAATTTAATAAACCTCGAACAATCTATAGAGAGGAAGTTACAAGTTTTACCTACCTCGAACAGAGAGGAAGCTACAAGTTTTACCTACCCTAAACAGATTAAAATGTGAATTCCACTTGCTCGAGACAGGTAGGTCTCGCAACCCTTTATTTTAGATTGCGGCAATGGGAATCTAAATCACGGTTTGTCCAACTAAATGTTCTCTCTGTGTTCTAAGATTATTTCTGCAGCCTTTTTATTACCATGCTTTCATTCTTTCCTTATTTGTCAAACATGGTTTGAAATTTAAACCAAGTACTTTTTCTTTTTAACCAATTTAAGACGGAAATAAAAGGGGAAAAAGTCCAAAAGTGGAGAAAAGAAAGCATACAATTTACATGCTCGATCTGCCAAAATTAACCAGGTTGGAGTGCACTTTGCATCGGCCGAGAGAGATGGAGTAAAAAAGAGATACATGTAATAATAATGATATAAAGAAGAAAACTTGTAGTAATTTTTTTCTTAACTTCACTTGATGACAAAGGAAAAATACATGAAAGGTGTAAGCGATGCATGCCCAGCAGCATTACAAGCTAATACATTCCTCCAAAACTTAAACCAAATTCGACATCCTCCCACCATTTGAACCCAACCTTAAAGACAGGCAAGCTACCTCGTATGCATCTCTTACATCCCATGTTTCTAACAGAAACCCAGAAAAAAAAAAAAAACAAAACAAAACAAAAAAAGTAAGGGCAAAGACGTAAAAAAAGAAAAGAAGACATAGTTAAACGAGAAATAAAAGACAATTAGACCTAAAGTTAAAAGGTAAATTCGGACCGTTACCCTCAATTCCCCGCGATGCAATAATGACGCTATCCCGATTCTGCCCCTTTCAGTAGGCTAGAAACTCAGGAGAGCGCAATTGCAAAGCTTGTTTAGTTGTTCTTTTGCCATCAACTTTCACCCGTATTTACAAAAGAACCATTCTTCGGTGCCGTGGTGGTGCTGCTGCCGCCCCCGGCCGCCAGCATTTCCTTCGATGCCACTGCCCCGGTCCATGGAACCCTGCCAGTGGCCGCCGCTCATCATGATGTTTGGTTAGCTAGAAAGGAGGTGTGGTGAGTACAATGATCATAAAACTAAAATGAGCTGAAAATTGAAGTGGTAGCTAAGTAGCAGCAAGAAAGAGAGACTAGGAAGAGTGTTGAGTATAGGGCTGAGGGGACATTATGGGTCGTATATAAAGGCGAGATTGTAGCTTTTGGTTCAACGTGAGTGGGATTTTTTTTTTTTTTTTCTTTTTCTTTTTTATAACTTTTCTAATTTGTTATATATTTAATCTATATTTCTTAAAGTGAGGTTGAAATTCTTGGTCCAAGCTCGCTAAGGGCATGTTTGTGGGGAATGCAAATAACTCCACTAACTCGGTTTTCAAGGCTCTTGGAGTTTTCATATTATTCTCATGAAGGTGAAAAAAGAAAGGGCCATTGATGGGGAAAAGTGCTCTCATTACAGTTGTAATGAGCTCTCCATATTTTCAACCAAACCTGCATGAATCTCTCTGTAAACGTACACCATATCAGTGGCTCATGGACTTTACCCATTTCAATTTTCTTCGCAAAATGTTATGCATCTGCAGATCTCATACGCTAACGAGAAAAAACAGTTTTGATCATGAATTTTATTGATTTTATGGGTAAGAAATGGAGAGAATAAAGCTAAGGTGGGTCTTATCTGCTGCTGGGAGGAAGAAACAGAGGAAAAACAGAGTTGGAAATATGTTACCATCCAAAGTGTTTCATATCATTTGGTATCAAAATCAGATACCATTTTGAGTATTTTGTTAAATGTGAGATCTATAATTAATTGGATTAAAATATTTGAACATAATATTATTATTGGATCAATATCAATAAAGAGAGCTGCCATCAAACAGTCCCCTTACAAGCGGATTTTCAAACAATAATTTCTTGAGTGAAGTTTCTTGGCACTGAGAAAGCTGATGTGCTACTTTTTTAGCGGTGGATTTGATCTCATTAGACACTGTGTATTAATTTTGAGAAACCAAATCCCATGAAGAGGGGTGACACAGTAGAGACGCAGTTGATGGGGTTTGGTTTGTCGGTATGTGTGAAGGTGGGTTGCTTACAGCATACAAAATTCTCACACTCGGCGCAAGACAGGAGCTTTCATGGCCAACCTTTTAGAATTTATTACCTTATTATTGAGGCTTGGAAAGATGCACGTAGTGGATGTTGTAGGATATGGTGGGGCATTTTCCTTGAACCCTGTGCGTCAATTTTGGGAAGCAGAGCACGCCATTGGACTCTTTCATTCTCCCCTGCTGGCCTATTTCTCCACTTTGAATATGAACAAAACTGAGAAAGATGCACGTGTCATTTTCTCAAATACCCATTTAGTTTTTGAATCCTATTAATATCTAATCATAAGAAAATTGCCTTCTAGATTAGAAATCCAAATCATAAGAAAATGGCCCTGTTGAAAATTAGATGATATAACAATTTAAAATTTAAAATATTATATCTTCTAGACTTAATTATGATATGAAAAGAGTTTTTGGTTGATAATATTTTTTCATTCTCTATTTTTAAATTAAAAATATTAACACAACCAAAAATATTAAATGCTCGTAATTACTTGTAAATCACAAGTGGATAATGTCAACATTTTACAAAGCACGTGTAATATGTGTCGCACGTGCTCTAGTGGCATGATTTGATGGACAGTGATAATATGGACCTTGGTGGGGTAAAGTATCATTTCTTTACTACAAGTTGGTAAAAATTACTAACCAATAGCAGATGTGGATAAATTATAATTCACCTTTTTTATTTTAAGCCATGAGTTTACGACCATTTTAACTTTGAGACCTTTGTTTATTTTTTTGTTAAATAAATAACAAAAACGATATAAAAATATAATTATATCCCTTTTATATATATATTTTTAAAGATAATGAGGACCTAACCATATAGAGCCATGTGTGGGCCTGGCCACCCACCATGGGTAGGTGAGGTCGCATGGTTGGACAACATAGCTATCAACTATGGCCACCATTAGGTCGTGTCGTGTATGGCTGGATGAGGGGCTGAGAGCCTCCTTTCTATTTTTATTTTTTTTATTTTGATATATAAAATAAAAGGTATAATTATGTTTTCATACTTGGATAAAGAAAAAGCGTTTATAATGCTCCTTCCAAAACGTTGTGGAAAAAAAAAAAGTGAAGCTTTGTCAAAATGGGTGGGGTAGTGAAACCTTGAATTTGAAGAAATAATTGCAGAAGTCATAGTCTAGGGAGACATAGAAACACCCTTTTAGGTTTGATTGAGGAAGAGGGGTGGTGGGCAACCAAACAGAGAAAATTGGAGCTCAATCACTTTACCATGGATTTGTCCATTACATGAGAGAAAAAAAAAAAAAAAGCAAAGATATAAAGCCCTTTGTATAAGTCAGCGATCATCAGATTCTCTCTTCCTTTTTTGTTAATCAAGTCACTCTCCATTTTTCTTTTCTCCTCTTCCCCTTTAACTTTTCACTTTTTATTTATTATTTATTATTTATTTTATTTTATTTGGAATTACATGGATATAGTTGTACTCCACATGTCCCCCTTCAATTGGCATACAGTCTCGGTAACGGAATTGGACATTCTTCTTTTATTTTTGAAATAGACAAAAACAATTCATGATTGAAAAATTCTAACACCTACACCTCATCTCACAACAAGTTGGCGTGGCCGTGTCTATCAATGTGAGTAGAGGATAAAAGTGTAATATTTAGCATTATATTATCTTTTGAAAATTTTATAAGAGTAATGCTACTATTCATATTAATTTATCACATATATGTCACATCAACTCACATGTTTTGAATGGCTTCTCATGTTAGTTATTAAATATATATATATATAAACTACTTAAAACACGTTACGTCAATTAATATAATATAAGTGTGAAGAATAACATTACTCAATTTTAAAGGACGAAAACTTGTCTACTTTTGTTGTATTGCCTTTCATTTGCTTGGGATAGGTGTTTGAAAAGCCCAAACAATAAGGTATTTTTTGTCGTGAAATTAAATTTCATACTGAATTGGTAAGTATTTTTTTTTTTACTGAGCTATATATATATATCTTGATCTAACGGCTGTTACGTCGACTCCGTTCCTCGTTTATGAGATGACGGTAAAATTAATCTGTTCAAAGTTGACTCCTAACGTCGATATCACAAAGCAATAGCAGATAATGGGACCGGTGGCGCCAACCCCGATAAGTTGAACCCAATGCACGTCGTAGCAGTTTCCATCCATGCTGAGTGCTCCACTTCACCCACCGGTAAATCGTAGCCGTCCAAAGTTGAGCCGATGGTTAATTATATTGAGTTACAGGGCCCCACCGTTGTTCACGTCACTAATACGCCATTTCTGCGTAAAAACAAAACCATCTTAAGGAAAAATGAGTCTAATTAATTTAAATTAATCTAAGCAGCCGAGAAGGGCCACGTGGATCCGAGTACCAGCTCAGAGGCACCAAAAGAGCAATAGTAAATAGTCAATCATTGGATACTCGACGGCCTCGTCTACGCCAAATTGTCTTCGTGGGGAAATCCTAGAAAGTGCCATCTGTCTCTTTTCTGTCCGATGATTGGCAGACAAGGAGCGGCGCGTGAGGCCTCGAAAGTGTCTCTTAGCTAGCACAACCAGGAGTGGGACCCATTGCCAAGGAAGGCCCATTTGATTTGAGCCGTTTCAGGCCCCCTTCCTGTCAGCCCCACCACATACGGCGAGCACACGCATGCCTTTTACATTGGATCCCGTTTGGACTCAATGCTCACTTTTTGGGTGAATGTTTTTTTTTTTTAAATCAAATGGGGGATATTGAGAACGTGGCAAAAACCCAATATCTCGTTCATATTCTTCTCTGTAAACATTTTTGATGTATTGCAATGCATGATAGCAATGGAGACAGAGAAATTGAGGGTGTCTGATATTCTTTTCCCACAGAGCGTTCTAGAGAGATGAGTTTTGCACTTTTGGCTCACGCAATATTTGCACCGAAGTTACCATGTTAGCTTAAAAAAATGACTGGATTTGCACAAGATAAAAAGAGAACAAAAATAAAAATGATTGGCTAATCTTGAGTTGGTTAACGTGCTTGTGCTCTGCTTTTCGTGGGTCCCCGTTACTACTTTTCTTGTCTTTGAGTGATTTGTCATCTTGGATTTGGAGTATCATAGTCTAGGGATATACCATATGATGAAAGTGAGGGCTGTCACTTTCAAGTATGGCTAACTGGGTTTGTGAATTGTAGGTTTTTTTTTTTTTTTCTCCTTCGTTTCTTTGTATCTTATTTTCACCCAATTTTTTTTTTTTTTTTTTTTTAAATAATGATGATAATAAAATCCACAAACAAAGTGGGCTGACATATTACGTGTATGGGCCATTTGTTTGAACGTTGTCAGGCCGGGCTTTGAACTACTCTTCACCGTGAAATCCCGTACTTTCATGGGCAACATTATTGCCCCAAGCCCAACATCAACATTTTAACTCACTGTTGGGCCTTAACACTAAATTGAGATTGACAGAAAAGCAACAAATTTGAACAAATCTATTGGCCATTACATCCCGGGTTGCCCAACGGCCGAAGTCAAATCCAACCACCAAGTTTTAAGGTTTCATCTTATAGAAACATCTTATACAAATAAAGGAGTTCTCAACTTGGGGCAATAATGCAGCTGATGAAGGATGAAACATGGATTTTTCATGGTGAAAGTAGTTCAATTATTTTAGCTTGTGAATACTATACCATAAAAGTTACAATTGGGGCAACTGAGCAAGGTTGTAAAGAAGGTGGGTCTCTTCTTGCTGGTTGATCAAGTATCAATCGAATTAAGATCCCCTCCAATTACTCAAAATTGAAAATTTTTATGTTACGAAATCATGGTCGTTCATTAAATCCGATGGTTTATAAAATGCCACTTGCTTTTGTATAACCAAGACAGTAAAATTTGATTTTAACAAGCCGGTTGTTTTTAATTACCATTTTGTTTTATTGCCTTGGTTATACAAAAGTAACTGACATTTTATAGACCATCAAATTTAATGAACAACCAATTTTATAACATGAGAATCTTCAATTTTGAGTAATTGGTAATTGGAGGGGATTTGAATCCATATCGTAAAATTGAGATATACCATATCATATGTGGTGCCTCTTTTCTGAAGGAGAGAACATGTTTTAGTTGATAATAAAGACTGGCGGTCTTGGGTGGCTATGCCAAAAGTGGGGTGATTGGTCACCCCTTGTATTTTTAAAAATTTTTTATTAGTTTTTTTCTATTTTGGTTTTGATTTTAAATCTTTTAAAAAATAAATAATAAACTAATTCAAATGAGCCATGTGCTCATTGCCACGTCAGATTCATATAAGCAAATTATGAAAAATATATTTCATTCTAGCATTTTCCGATACCAATATACCATATGATGAAAGTGATGGGTTGTCAGTTTCAACTTTCAAGTATGGCTAACTTGGGTTTGTAAAAAGGATTTTTTTTTTTTTCCGTTGTTTCTTTGTATCTTATTTTCAACCCAAAAAAAAAGATTTTTTTTTTTTTTTTTTAAATAATAATGATAATAAAAACCACAATACAAAGTGGGCTGATATAGTACGTTCATGGGGCATTTGTTTGAACCTTGTCAGGTCCCGGCATAGAACAAATTGAAAATCCCGTGCTTCATCGGTAACATTATTGCTCGCGAAGCCCATCATCAACATTTGAACAAATCTATAGGCCATAACATCCCCGGTTGCCCAACGCCCAACGGACCAAATCCAACCACCAAATTCCAACGTACACGCATATAAAAAGCTCTCTATTGGCGTAGAACTCATTGTGAAGGGATCTCTTGTCATTTTCTGCCTAAAGAGAAGGAGCCGGCAGGGGAAAAAACAGGGGCTGAAAGAGGGATCTTTTGCTCTAGCAGGGCTCCCCTATGCCCAATTAGGCCCCTTGTTCGGGTGGGCTTCGTCTCACATATCTCTGCCCCAAAAAATGAGAGGGCAAGGGTAATAACATTCTTCAAAGATTCTTGTTTGAGGAGATTTTAGGTTGCATGTCCATTAGTAATGCTAGAAATCATTTTCGTATTTTTTTTTTGGTTTCTTTAAAATTGACGTGACTTTTAAAATTATTATTGAATCATAATTTATGGTAATCTATCACAAATGAGAATTTCTAGCATTACTCGTATTTGTTTCTTAACGAAAAAGGGCAAGAAAGAGTATTTGGCGCAGAGAAGCTTTTAAAGGTGTAAGTAGAGAGTAGTGGAGTTTGACTTTTGGATTGGTGAGTTAAAATTAACCATTTGAGTGGTTTTTGTCTTACTACTTTTTTGTACTAAATTTTTTTTATAGTGAATTTTTTCTGAGTTGTCTCTCCCAATAAGCTTAAGCTTGTTAAGCCGAATCACATAAATTTTGGTGTCTTGTGTAATTGGTTTATTTTATATTCTACTATTTTCTACTTCTTTAGAGACCCTACATTTATTTTGTCACATCAAATAGTAATAATTATTGCATTCCAAATTCTTTTATTTACAATAGTACCCATTTCTATTCTTAAAGAAATGACAATTCCATATACTAAATGTGCCATAATAATTCTAAGATATCTTGATCCATAAAATACTAACTTTAATTTTTTATTCCAAATATTTAACACTGACTTTAAAGTACCTTGTGTTAATTGTCTTCAACCTTCCATCCACTTGGACCCTACCCAACAACACTCCGAGATATGTGTAGCTACAATTACCATTTACCATATTCTGTCTTCGCTACTGAAGTAATAAATCATTCATTGAACAAAATAATGCTGCCTGGCATTCAAAACAAGCAAATATGTGGATTACTAGGGGCTGTTGACTGTTGACTGTTGTTGGACTTATGATTCCTCGTGGAAGTCTATCCATGGGTGCCACTTGCCGGTGGTGGTGGTGGACTGAATGATCGTAGCGGAGGGTGGTAACTACGTGGATTAGGTCGTGGAGAGGGAGGGGGGAGAGGATTAACTTTTCGTACAACCACCCTCCAATTATAATCTGAAAAAATATATAAAGACCAAATTATCAAACCGAAATAATTATATGGATACCAAAACCAATCTTTGTTAAGGCAGCATTGAATTATATCTATCTTCAGAGTGTCAGCTCGCTAAAACTTATTTTTCTTCTGCGGCTAATGAAAATTGAAAGAGAAAAAAAAAAAAAAAAAAAAAGAAAAGAAACAGGAAGCATGCAATGTGTCTGATGAATGATTAACCCAACAAATAAAATAGATATGTTTCGGGTCATCATGGAAAAAAAATGAATAATAAGAGGATTAATTCTTTGTTTTCATTTCCTTGTTTCATATAAATCTCAATTCTTTTTCTCAGCATATAAATTTGTATTATATCAAAACCCAAAATTAGGTTGAAGAAACCCAGGTCGATTTAATGCGCTTCCTTGTTCTAACCGAAATTAATAATTATTGCCTTAATGATGACACGAGATTTAATATTTTGTAATTTCTGAACAAGCTATTCAAAATTAATGCAAGTGAGAAAACATCCTCCAACTATAGATATACCTTTTATAGGGGGTACTACAACTTTTGTATCACAAGTTATTTTACAAATTGATGAAATGATTAAACAACAAATATGGTTTGTTAATTTAATTAATTAGTGATCATTTAGTTGTTAATCATACACTCTTAATTATTTAACTAATTATAGTTGCCTCAGCTTGTTTAAAAATTTGTGGTAAAAATTATAGCACTCCAAACATTTTCCTTTCACCAAATTCCTTACCAAGTAAGAAACTGAAAGTAATCAAATTTGTTGGTTGATTATACTTGCATTAACTCCTGGACAAGAAAAAGGTTTCATCGCTCTATTTTGATAATGGAAAATAATTGAAAGATAAAACGAAGCAAACAATCAATTGCTCAGGCAACCCAAGTAGGTAAGAATCGAACAGCGCAACACTTGTCCAAATGAGTGAGACCCTTTTTAAAAGTATTGCACGATATCTTAATCTGTTTATGATAATCTTCAACTAACAATGAGTAGAAAGAAAGATGCACCGAACTGAATCTAAAAAGAAAAAAAGAAGAAAAAAAAAAACTAACCTGCGTCAATCAAAACCATTTGCATAAGAAAGATGGTGGCAATCATGATTGGTAGGATTGAAGAACGCGTAAAGAACGGAAGCCTGCTATTCTTTGGTGTCGCATGAAATGCCATTTCTATTCAGTCTTTTCGTGACAAACTAAAGATTTTTTAAATGGCAAACAATTAGAAAACGAAAAAGAAAAAAAGAAAGATAATAATCACACGTACAGGAGGAACAAAACTGATGTGATTTAGCACAATTACTTACGTTGATAAACGGGGACCAAATTTACTGATAAAATTCTCTAGCAAAGCAAGGCTATCATAATCTCTCTAAGACACAAAAAATTTAGAAGGCAAAAGCCTGTATTCATAGGAAACGTACACATCATCTCCGGTTCATTTCTTATCACTATTGTTTATAGTGGTTCAAGATTGACTAACTTTATTGGACTGGAAATTTAAAAATAATTTCAATTGAGTATGAAAGAAGAAAGTGCGGGTCCCAAAATGTCGGAACAAGTGAGCCATAATAAATTCTAATAGTCCGAAAACCTTCTGTACACTCCTAAATCCCCTCCCATTTCTTCCACACAATTAATCCAATGTTATCTAGAGCAAGCAAACACCCACGAACGAAGGAATAAGCTAATTGGACAAAAAAAATGGTTGGGACGACCAAGAAAAAACGAATGGCTAGTATAAAGGGGCGGGTCGCGTCTGGGGATTAGGCGGACCAGGTTTGAAGAGGAGAAGGATTCTAGGTGGTTGTTTGCATTTAATGCAAAAGATAATGAAACAATGGTTTGGATTAATTTGCAAGATTTAACGGAGAAAGGAGAAATTTGTAAAGAAGGGGTGTCTCTTCTTGCTAGTTGATAGAATAATATTGTAGTATGACTTGTTTTCCTCAATTCAACATTGGAGCTCATATGTCTTTGTTTTTCCAAAGATAAAAAAACAAACATTTCTACTATTATATTTTACGGTCTTTTTATTCTTGTGTGATTGGTTTATTTTATATTCTACTATTTTCTGCCTTTTTGGAGACCTTAAATTTATTTTGTCACATAAACTAGTAATGATTATTTAACTTATTTCATTCAAACATCTTTCATTTACAGTAATACCCATTCTTATGCTTAAAGAAATAACAATTTCGTGTACCAAATGTGCCATAATAATTCTAAGAAATCTTAGATCCATAAAATATTAACTTGAACTTTTTAGGACTGACTTGTATTGTTTTTGAAAACTCTACAAGTCCATTACAATTTTCTGAACCAAATAAATAAAATCGTTATTCCAAATATTTAACACTGACTTTAAGTATCTTGTGTTGATTGCCTTCAACTTGCCATCCACTTGGACCCTAGCCAACAACACCACGAGATATGTGTAGCTACCATTACCATTTACCACATTCTGTCGTTGCCATTGAAATAATAAATCATTCCCTGAACAATATAATGCTGCCTGGCATTCAAAACATGCAAATATGTGGACTACTAGGGGCTACTACTGGACTTATGATTTCGCGTGGAAGTCTATAAGTGTGTGCCCCCTGCCGGTGGTGGTGGTGGCCGTGGTCGTGGTAGCGGTGGTGGCGGCGGACTTTTACTACTAAGTGGCGGTGGTTTAACAGTAGGTGGCTTAACCGTAGGTGGTTGTGGAAGTACATGAATGGGCCCTCCCCGTTGTGGAGGGGGAGGGGGGGAATGGTCAACTCTTCGTACAACCACCCTCCAATAATTATGATCTGAAAAAATATATAAAAACCAAATTATCAAACCGAAATAATTATACGGATACCAAAACCAATATCTGTTAAGGCAGTATTTTATTATATTTACCCTCATAGTCTCAGCTCGCTAAAACTTCTTTTCTTATGCTGCCGACGTAAAGCAATGAAAATTGAAAGAAAAAAAGAAGAAGCATGATGCAATGTGTTTGATGAGTAATTAACCCAACATATAAAACATATATTGATAATGTGTTTAATTAATTAGTGATTGATTTGTCAATCATAAACTCTTAATTTTCCTTTTGCCAAATTCCATGCCAAGTAAAAAAATGAAAGTAATCAAATTTGATGGTTGATCATATTTGCATCAATTCCCGGACAAGAAAAATGTTTCCTCACTCTATTTTGATAATTGGAAATAATTGATTAATAAAACAAAGCAAACAATCAATTACATTAAGTCACAACAAATAGAGATCTGGTGCAATACTTATGTTTTATTACAATGCAATTAGGAATTTAGAACATGGTATATGAGTGTAGGATAGGGTTTGGTAGTTGCTCAGGCAACCCAAATAGATAAGGACCGAACAACCCTATTGTAGTGCAATAAAATGGAAGTATTGCATGAGATCTTAATATGTTTATAATATTCTTCGATTAACAATGAGCAAAAAGAAAGATGAACCCGAATCTAATTAAAAATAAAAAAGAACTAACCTGCATCAATCAAAACCATTTGCATAAGAAAGATGGTGGCAATCAAGATTGATAGGATTGAAACACGGGTAAAGAACGGAAGCTCACCATTTTTTGGTGTCGCATTAAATGCCATTTCTATTTTGTCTTTTGGTGACAATCTAAAGATTTTGAATGGTAAACAATTATTTAAAAAAAAAAAAAAAAAAAAGGGATAATAATGAAAGAAAAAAATGATGTGATAAAGCACAATTACTTACGTTGATAAAGGGAGACCAAATTTACTGATAAAATATAGAATACAAAAGGCGTTGGAAAACACACAAATCCAAATCCCTCTGTATAACCAAAACCTCCTTCTCTCACAAAGAAATATTTCTACACGCAATTTCTCTAAAGCAGTAAGCAAGACAAAAATAAAAAAATATAAGGCAAGAGCCTGTATTTATGGTGGCTGTATAATGGCTAAAGATCGGGTAACTTTATTGGATGGGAAATTTCATAATATTAGAATCGATGAAAGAAGAAAGCGGGTCCCAAAATATTCGAACAAGTGGCTCTACATCTTCACAGTACGAAGACTTCCTGGACACTTCCAAAATCCGTACCCCTCTCTCATAGAATTTAATCCAATTTTTTCTAGAGAAAGGAAACACCCAGGAACCAACCACAGGGTTGAAAAAAGAAAAAACCATTAGTACTGCTAAATCCTTCGGCCACGAACCAACGTTTTATCCGGCTCATGTGAGACTAGAATCTGCAGAAATTCTATAAGAATTTTAATTTTTAAAGTTTTAAATTTAGGCCATTCATTTTTTATCTAAGAGTTATTGTTCTGCCACATGTCTCACTATTAATAAAATAATAAAAGAATAAATATTTATTATTTTATTAGTAGTGGGACACCTAACAGAACAATAACTTTAGATAGAAAATGGACGGCTTAAATCTAAAATTTCAAAAACTGAAATTTTCTTAAGAATTTTAGTAGATTCAGATCAACTCATGTAGATGGTGTAGTTCGAACTTCGAATGGACTCGATGATTGTACTCAACACGAAGTGACCTGGAAAATAAGCTAATTGGACAAAGAAAAAGTTGGGACGATGACCAAAAAATAAAAAGACAGGTACATTAATTTAAAACACCTAATGGGGACCAAAGGTTAGGTATATCAAATGCCCCACACATATGAAAGCCACAAAAAATTTGGTTGAATTCAAGGCACTACAAGACAATTCCTTTGAAATAAAATTCCAAGTGCATGTATCTTCGCCCTATACCAGTACGAAAAAAGTTTGATTTTTTTTTTGTTGCATGTATGCACAAGAAGAGAGTGGGAACTTGAACTGGTGACTTTCACTTCATTAAACGTAATCTTCAATCGATTGAACTATTTGAAAACAAAGTTTTAACAACTTTGACTTGCTTAATCGCAGTCAATACATAACCCACTACCCACATCTTTATAAACATATTTATATGATAGTTTATGATTTTCTTTTTGGATGATTTAAATCTTCTTTTGGTTGATTTTTATCAAATGATTGCTTCAGTTTACCTCAGTTTCAAAAACCATCCTAACAGGTACTTATGGTTCTCTTATTAGCTATTTTAGTCTCTTTGTCTATTATCCGTCCAAAAACTTAACATCAATTTTATGAGTGACTGTCACATGTCTCATATTGTACTAGAGATGTACAAGTGATTAGAGTTGCAATTATTTTTTTGTTACTTTTAAGTAATCGCATCAGCTCCGATAAGTCCATTTATGACGGTTCTTGCTTATCCTTTCATCTTCTTGTGAAGTAACTAGTAAGCAAAATCTAGTCCGCGTTCACATGTTCTTGTTTTTCTTTCCATTCATTAGATGTGTTCTAAATTTTCAAAGTTGGTGAATTGAATAGTGTTACTGTGGATGTGAAGTAAGCAAAATCTAGCCCGCGTTTACATGATCTCGTTTCTCTTTTCATTTTGTCTTTTATTCTGCAAATGAAACTAGGAAATTTTCCGAAACCCATCTTTCTTTTTGTCTTTTTTTCTTAGTTCTCTACATAATCTTCATTTGGATCTTCTTTGTCTTCAGTGGGTAGGAGAGGTAGTTTATTGGCTGGTTCTTGGCCTTCATTCCCTGTACAAATGAACTGATGATGTGCAAACCTCTTTGAACTTGCACGGTTTGAAATAACGTACATAATAAAGTTTTTGTATTATTATTTTTAATTATATATAATATATATTATATATAACGGTAAGCGGTTAGCAGTTATTAACTGCTTCTCCTTACTTCTAAAACCACTAACTGCCCTAGCTTTTGCCAACTTGCTTTGAAGAAACCTAATTGATAATAAGAATCCTATGAAATCTTGATGGGTAAAATATTATCTTTAGCTTTTAATGATTGAATTATATTGTTTTTGAAAACTCTACGAGTCCATCACAATTTTCTTAACCAAACAAATAAAAAAGCATTATTCCAAATATTTAACACTGACTTTAAGTATGTTTTGTTGATTGTCTTCAACTTCCCATCCACTCGGACCATACCCAACAACACTAAAAGATATATGTAGCTACAATTACCATAGTACGTATCTCGTTCGTCATCGCCACTGATATAATAAATATAATGTTGCCCCGCATTTAAGACAAAAATAAGTGGACTATTAGGGTCTTTTAAGGAGTAACTCAATTGGCTAGAGATCACGTATTATGAAGTGAAGGTTATTAAATCGAATTTTCCTTCCCCTTTCTCTCCCCTTGTCTGAACATGTAAAAAAAAAACGGGGGCAGGGGGGGTAGACTACTACGACTCGGGTGCTAGACTTATAATTCCGCCTGGAAGTCCATAAGTGTCCCCTGCCGGTGGTGGACTTATATAAATGGGTGCACTAGGTAATCTGGGTGGAACCGGAAGTAGATGATTGTATGCTGTCGCCACTGGAGGGGGGCTATGGTTAACTCTTCCTTACAACCACCCTCCAATTGTAATACGAAAAAAACACAAAAAAGACCAAATTATCAAAGCCAAACATGGATACCAAACCTAATCTTTGTTAAGGCAGCTTGGAATTGTATTTACCCATAAAGTACCGCCAGCTGGCTAATTTTCCTTCAGCCGCTGACGTAATTAAATGAAAATTGAAGAAAAAAGAAAACAAAGAAGAAGAAGCATGCAATGCGTTTGATGAGTGATTAACCCAACATATAAAACAGATATGTTTCAGATCATGGAAAAGACAAGAATGATAAGAGGATTTTTTGTTTCATTTCTTTGGTTCATATAATTTTTTTTTTTTTTTCTATCAAACTCAAAATTAGCATGAAAGAATCTCTGTTTTTTTTTTTTTTTTTTTAATTAATTAATTTCTTTTTTTTTTATGAGAGAAACTATGGTTGATTTAATGTGCTTCCTTGTTCTAACCGAAATTAATAATTACAGCCTTAATGATCACAAGAGCTTTAAGATTTTCTAATTTCTGGACAAGCTATTCAAAATTAATGCTAGCGAGAGAACATCCTCAAACTATACATATACATTTTCACCGGAGGATTTGGCTTAGTTGTAAAAAGAAAATTACAGTACATACTATATATGTTGTAGTTTTTTTTATCGATCCAGATTTAATTTTATATTCTTTCTCTTTCTCATAAAAAATTTGAAATTAAATCTAAACCGTTCAAAAAACTATAGTACATATATTGTAGTATTTTTTACAGCTCCGAAATCAAATCCTTCACCAAATTGCGCATCAAGTAAAGGACTAAAACTAATCAAAATTCCATAGTGCATTATACTTGCATTAACTCTTGAATAAGAAAAAGGTTTCCTCGCTTTATAATGTGAAATCATGTAAACCGTTAAAATGCATCAACTTTAAATCTTGATTATAGAATTGATACTATCCTTATTATATTTTGATAATGAAAAATAATTGAAAGAGAAAAAACTAGGGATGTCAAAAATTATCGGGAAACCGGAACCGAAACCGGAAAACCGGGAAACCGGGGTCCCGGTTTCTGTTCCGGTTTGAAAAATCCAAAAACTTTGTACCCCGTTTCCGGTACCCGGTTTTTATCAGGAATACCGGAACTGGGTTTCCATTTTATTTTATATATATATTTTACACTTAGGTTTAGGTTTAGGGAATTTTAAAAAATTAAATTTTTTATTTCTAAGGCCCAAATAGGCAAAAACATTGATTTTTTAAGATTTTTGGACTTTTTTAGGTTTATTTTTTAATTATTTAGAACAATCACAACAAGCCTCTTTAATTTAGACAAAGAGACTAATAGATTTTTTAAAAAATGGGTCAACTTATGGGAAAAAAAAAAAAAAAAAATGGGGCTTATTTTATGCCCAATACCTAAAATAAGCCCAAAAACCAATTTTTTAAAAAAAACTAGTTACCGGACCGGGTAAAACCGGAACTGGCTGGTAACTGGGACCGCGGTTAACCGAGGTCCTGATTACGGTTCCGGTTCCCGGTTTTGGCCAAAAACCGAAAAATCGGACCAAGTTCACACCCCTAGAAAAAACCAAGCAAACAATAATTGCATGGAATTATGTTTTGCAATGGATAGAGATGTGATTAGGCCTGGGTATCGGTCAAAACGGTCCGGTTAAGGACCTTATCGGTTATTAACCGATAATTTTCGGTTAAACGGTTTATTAACCGATACCGAACCAATAAGAATTTTAACCGATTATTTCGGTTAAAACGGTACACGGTTAAACGGTCCGGTTAAACCGGTTAACCGATTTAACCGAGAGCTTTATATTGATTTATTTTGTTGGGCCAAAAACCAAAAATGAGCTTTTTTGACTTTTGAGAGCCCAAATACTTTTTGTTGGGATAAAATAATTTATTAAAAATTAGTTGTTTTAGGGACCAAATACTTTTTGTTGGGACCCAAATATTTGTTTTTTGGGCTAAAAATTGAAGCTTTTTTATATTGATCCACTTCAATTTTTTTTTTTTTAATATTATAAAATACATTTTTCCAAAGCAAATGGACTAATTAACATAATGAATGCTAATTAGACTAGCAAAACTAGTTAATGAAAAATGCTTTTACCAAAGGCAAAGAAATCTCATCAAATGCCATCACTTAAAAAAAAAACATCAAACCTACCCAAACCCAAATTAAAATAAAATTCATTAATGAATAATAAACAAAGTATTAACTAATTAAAGTCACTTAGCAAAAGGAAAATAAGTCATGGGCAACACCATTACACAAATTCGGAAACCTGTGTCACTTGTGGGAATTTGGAAACCTCTCTAAAAGACTAAACGGCGCCGTTTTGGGACTAGGACTTAAAAAAAAAAAAATTCCGGTTTCTTATCGGTTAACCGGTTAACCGATAAGAACCGCTTAACCGGACCGGACCGGACCGGACCGAATTCCGGTATACTTTTTTTAACCGATAAGGATATCGGCATATCGGCTACGGTTTATATCGGTTCGGTCGAAGCCGGTAAACGGCCGGTTAAACGGTAACGGTTAATTTGCCCACCCCTAGATGTGATGCAATATTCATGTCTTATTGCACTACAATAGGACCAAGTATAAGTGAGTGTAGGTAATTAGAGCTTTATTTACTCGGGCTAGTGTTTAGACAATTCAAGTAGCTAGGATCCGAATTGCTCAAACACCTATCCAAACAGGTAAAGTCCTCCTCTTCTCTGAATTAGGTAGAGATATTGCACAAGATCTTATTCTTCAAGTAACAATGAGTTGAAAGAAAAAATATCCCCTCCCCTTCCCCTGTTATTGCTAAAGGAAAAAAAGAAAAACTCTGGAAAAAAGAATAGAAAAGAAAAGCTAACCTGCGTCAATGGAAACCATTTGCATGATAAAGATGGTTTGTCATCTTGGATTTGGAGTATCATAGTCTAGGGATATACCATATGATGAAAGTGATGGGTTGTCAGTTTCAAGTATGGCTAACTTGGGATTAGAAAAAGCATGGCTAACTTGGGTTTGTGAATTGTAGGGTTTTTTTTTTTCCTTTGTTTCTTTGTATCTTATTTTCAACGAAAAAAAAAAATTTATTTTTTAAAATAATGATGATAATAAAATCCACAAACAAAGTGGGCTGACATATTTCGTGTATGGGCCATTCATTTGAACCTTGTCAGGCCGGGCTTTCAACTACTTTTCACCGTGAAAATCCCGTACTTTCATGGGCAACATTATTGCCCCAAGCCCAACATCAACATTTTAACTCACTGCTGGGCCTTAACACAAAATTGATATTGACAGAAAAGCAACAAATTTGAAAAAATCTATAGGCCATTACATCCCCGGTTGCCCCAACGGCCGAGGTCGAATCCAACCACCAAATTTTAAGGTTTCATCTTATATAGACATCTTATCCAAATAAAGGACTTCTCAACTTGGGGCAATAATGCAGCTGATGAAGGATGAAACATGGATTTTTCATGGTTAAAGTAGTTCAATTATTTTAGCTGGTGAACACTATACCATAAAAGTTACAATTGGGGCAACTTAGCAAGGTTGTAAAGAAGGTGTGTCTCTTTGCTGGTTGATAGAGTATCAATCAAATTGAGATCTCCTCCAATTACTTAAAATTGAAGATTCTCATGTTACAAAACTGTGGCAGTTCATAAAATTCGATGGTCTATAAAATGATACCCGCTTTTGTATAACCGAGGCAGTAAAATTTGATTTTAACAAGCCAGTTGTTTTTAATTACCATTTTGTTTTATTGCCTCGATTATACAAAAGTAGCTACCATTTTATAAACTATCGAATTTAATGAACAGCCACGATTTCATAACATGAAAATCTCAAATTTTGAGTAATTGGTAATTGGAAGGAATTTGAATCCGCATTGTAAGGTTGAGATACACCATATCATATATGGTGCCTCTTTTCTAAAAGAGAGAACATGTTTTAGTTGATAATAAAGACTGGTAGATTGGGGTGGCTTATGTTAAAAGTGGGTGGCCGGCCACCCCTTATATTTTTTTAATTTTTTTATTAGTTTTTTTCTATTTTGATTTTGATTTTAAATTTTTTTTAAAATAAATAATAAACTAATCCAAATGGGCCATGTGCTCATTGCCACATAAGATTCATATGGGCAAATTATGGGAAATTTATTGCATTCTAGCATTTCTCTGTACCAATATACCATATGATGAAAGTGATGGGTTGTCAGTTTCAAATTTCAAGTATGGTTAACTTGGGCTTGTGAAATGTAGTTTTTTTTTTTTTTTTTTTCCTTTGTTTCTTTGTATCTAATTTTCACCCAAAAAAAAAAGAATTTTTTTTAAAAAAAAATTAATAATGATAATAAAAGCCACAATACAAAGTGGGCTGATATATTACGTGCATGGGGCATTTGTTTGAACCTTGTCAGGCCGGGCTTTGAACTACTTTTCACCTTCAAAATCCCGTGCTTCATCGGTGACATTATTGCTCGAAGCCCATCATCAACATTTGAACAAATCTATAGGCCATTACATCCCCGGTTGCCCAACGCCCAACGGACCAAATCCAACCACCAAATTCCAACGTATACGCATATAAAAAGCTCTGTATAGGCGTAGAACTCTCATGTCATTTTCTGCTTAAAGAGGAGTAGGCAGGGGGTAATAACAGGGGCCGAAAGAGGGATCTTTTGCTCCAGCAGGGCTCCCCTATGATTAATTAGGCCCATTGTTCGAGTGGGCTTTGTCTAACATATCTCTGCCCAAAAAATGAAAGGGCAAGGGTAATAACAATCTCCAAAGATTCTTGTTTGAGAAGATTTTGGTTTGGATGTGCATTTGTTGAGTAGTGTTAAAAGTCATTTATTTATTTATTTTTGTCTCTTTAAAACTGATGTGCCTTTTAAAATCATTATTGAATCAAAATTTAACAATGATTTATGACAAATCCAATGATAATTTTAAAACTGCATCAATTTTAGAAGGACACAATAAAGATATAAGGAGGATTTCTAGCCTTACTTGCATTTGTTTCTTAGCGAGAAATGGTGAGAAAGTATTTGGCCCATGAGTGAGAGAAGCTTTTAAAGGTGTAAATAGAGAGTAGTGAGGTTTGAGTTTTGGATTGGTGAGTTAAAATTAACCATTTGAGTGGTCTTTGCCTTACTATTTTTTTTGTACCCTTATCTTTTGATAGTGAATTTTTTTAGGGTTATTTCCGCCAATAAACTTAGGCTCGTTAAGCCAAACCACATAGTGAATTTTATATTCTACTTTTTTCTATTTCTTTGGAGACTTTAAATTATTTTGTCACATCAAATAGTAATGGTTATTTCATTCCAAAATCTTTTATTTACAATTGTACCCATTTCTATTCTTAAAGAAATGAAAATTCCATATACTAAATGTGCCATAATAATTCTAAGATATCTTGATCCATAAAATATTAACTTTAATTTTTTATTCCAAATACTTAACACTGACTTTTAAGTGTCTTGCATTGATTGTCTTCAACTTGCCATCCACTTGGACCCTACCCAACAACACTAGGAGATATGTGTAGCTACAATTACCATTTACCACATTTTATCGTCGCCATTGAAATAATAAATCATTCCCTGAACAATATAATGTTGCCTGGCATTCAAAACAAGCAAATATGTGGACTACTAGAGGCTACTGCTGCTGGACTTATGATTCCGCATGGAAGTCTGTCAATGGGTGCCCCCTGCCAGTGGTGGTGGCGGCGGCAGCAGTTGTGGTCCTAGTCGCGGTGGCGGTGGCGGACTTTTATATTTATAAGCAGGTGGATTTGGAAATACATGATGGGACCCTCCCTGTGGAGGGGGAGGGGGGGAAGGGTCAACTCTTCGTATAACCACCATCCAATTGTGATCTGAAAAAATATATAAAGACTAAATTATTAAACCGAAATAATTATATGGATACCAAAATCAATCTTTGTTAAGGTAGCATTGAATTATATTTACCCTCAAAGTGTCAACTCGCTAAAACTTATTTTCCTTTTGCTGCTGACGTAAAGCAACAGAAATTGAAAGAGAACAAGAAGAAGTATGCATTGTGTTTGATGACTGATTAATCCAACAAATAAAATAGATATTGATAATGTGTTTAATTAATTAGTAATTGATTCGTCAATCATACACTCTTAATTATTTAATTAATTATAAATTATCACATCAGAGCACTCCAAACATTTTCCTTTTGCCAAATTCCACACCAAGTAAAAAGATTATACTTGCATGAACTCCTGGACAAGGAAAAGGTTTCATTGCTCTATTCTGATGATGGAAAATAATTGAAAGATAAAACGAAGCAAACAATCAATTGCTCTGCAATAAAACAGAAGTATTGCACGATATTTTAATCTATTTATGATATTCTTCAACAATGAGTAGAAAGAAAGATGCACCGACTCTAAAAAAAAAAGTTATTTCTTTATTTTTTCATTGATGAAAAACAAACATTTCTACTATTTTATATTATACTATCTTGTATTCTTGTGTGATTGGTTTGTTTTTATATTCTACTATTTTATGTTTTTTTGAGACCGTAAATTTATTTTGTCACATAAAATAGTATTGGTTATTTCATTCAAACATTTTCTATTTACAGTAATACTCATTCTATAATTAAAGAAATAACAATTTCGTGTACCAAGTGTGCCATAATAATTCTAAGAAATCTTGATCCATAAAATATGAACTTAGACTTTTTAGGACTGAATTGTAACGTTTTTGAAAACTCTACGAGTCCATTACAATTTTCTGAACCAAATAAATAAAACCGTTATTCCAAATATTTAACGCTGACTATCTTGTGTTGATTGTCTTCAACATCCCATCCACTTGACCCTACCCAACACCACTAGGAGATGTGTAGCTACAATTACCCTTTACCACATTCTATCGTCGCCACTGAAATAATAAATCATTCCTTGAACAATATAATGCTGCCCGGCATTTAAAACAAGCATATATGTGTACTACTATGGGCTGCTGCTAGACTTATTATTCTGCGGGAAACTGTGAAAGTCTATCAGTGAATGCACCATGCCTGTGGTGGTGGCCGCCCTCGCAGTGGCAGCCGTCGCAGTGGCCCATGATGAATGGTCCTTGCCGGTTTTGGAGGGGGAGGGGGGCTAGGGTTAAATTTTCGTACAACCACCCTCCAATTGTGATATGAAAAAATATATAAAGACCAAAATATCAAATCGAAATAATTATACGGATACCGAAACTAATCTTTGTTAAGGCAGCATTGAATTATATTTACCTTCATAGTGTTACCTTGCTAAAATTTATTTTTCTTCTGCTGCTAACTTAAAGCAATAAAAATTGAAAGAAAAAAAGAAGAAGCATGCAATGTTTTTGATTAGTGATTAACCCAACATATAAAACAGATATGTTTCTGATCATGGAAAAGAAATGATTAATAAGAGGATTCTTTGTTTTCATTTCCTCGTTTCACACTCATTTATTTTTCTCAGCATATAAATTTTTATTCTATCAAACTCAAAATTAGCTTGAAAGAAGCTCAATTCAATTTAATGCGTTTCCTTGTTCTAACCGAAATTAATAATTATAGCCTTAATATGATCACAAGAGCTTTAATATTTTCTAATTTATCAACAAGCAAGAGAGGAAACATCCTCCAACCATAGATATACCTTTTATAGGGGCACTACAACTTCTGTGTTACAAGTTATTTTACAAATTGATGAAATGATTAAGCAACAAATATGGCTTGTTAATTTAATTTATTAGTGATTTGTTTGTCAATCACACACTCTTATTTATTTAACTAATTATAGTCACCTAAGCTTGTATAAAAATTGTGGTAAAAATTATAGCACTCCAAACATTTTCTTTATCCCAAATTACCCACCAAGTAAAAAACTTAAAGTAATCAAATTTGATGGTTGATTAACTTGTATTAACACTTGGACAAGAAAAAGGTCTCCTCACACTATTTTGATAATGGAAAATAATTGAAAGATAAAATGAAGCAAACAATCAATTGCATTAAGTTACGACGAATAGAGTGTAGGGTAAGGTTCAGTAGTTGTTCGGGCAACCCAAGTAGGTAAGAACCAAAAGGCCCAAACACTCACTCAAATGAATGAGACCCTTCTCCAGGGGTGGACCTACATACACTATTGGGAGACGAGTGTCGCCCTTAACTTTTTTAAAACTCCACTATTACCCTTCATATTTCACTTTTTGTCCCTCCAAATTACTATTTTGTCCCCTCAAAGTTTGTTTTGCTTGTTATATTAGGGACAAGGCTGCACTTCTTTGCTTATTATATTAGATTTATTCACTAGGAACAAGGTTGCACATCTTGTGCAGTGTGAAAAATAGTTGCCTTTTGCTTATTATATTTGAATAAGACGTGCAAGAAGTGCAATGTGAAAAGACTCTAAAAAATTATAACTTAAAGGCTTCTTCATCCTTCTTGTTTATTTTATTTTTCTACCAATAATAATAAAATGGTTAGTTAATAAAATTTTCACGCCTTAAAAGTTTTATAATAATAATAAAAAAAACTTCATATTTTATCTTTTTGTTATGAACCAAATTTATTTCAGAGGCAAATTTAACACAAAATTGGGGGTTTAAAAATTTAAGCATTCATCTAAAAAATATATATATTTTTATGAGGTAGACCTTTAAAAATTATTATTATTTTTTTTTCGTCTCCCCCACTCAAACTTCTGGTTTCGCCCCTCTACTTGCATAGATGTCATATGGCAGTGCAATAGAACAGAAGTATTGCACTGGATCTTACTCTGTTTATGATATTCTTCAATTAACAATGAGTAGAAAGAAAGATGCACCAACTCTTCAAAAAAAAAAAAAAAGAACTAACCTGCGTCAATCAAAACCGTTTGCATAAGAAAGATGGTGGCAATCAAGATTGGTAGAATTGAAGCATGAGTAAATAACGGAAGCCCTCCATTCTTTGGTGTCGCATGAAATGCCATTTCTATTTTGTCTTTTCGTGACAAACTAAAGATTTTGAATGGCAAACAATTAGAAAACGAAAAAGAAAAAAGAAAGATAATAATCACACTGGGGAACAAAAATGATGTGATTAAGCACAATTACTTACCTTGATAAACGGAGACCAAATTTACTGATAAAATATAGAATACAAAAGGCGGTGAAAAACACACAATTCCAAGTCCCTCAGTACAAACAAAACCTCCTTCTCTCACAATGAAATTAGTTTTCTTCACACAAATTCTCTAGCTAAGCAAGGCTATCATAACCTCTCTAAGACACAAAAAAATTTAGAAGGCAAAAGCCTGTATTTATAGGAAACAGATCATCTCCGCCAGTTCATTTCTTGTCACTATTTTTTTATAGTGGCTCAAGATTGACTAAATTTATTGGACTTGATTTGGGGCTTGATTCAAGGAACGTGCTCCCTCTTCTCTAGGTCTATATAATATATTCTTTTTTTTTTTTTTTTTGTAACATATAATATATTCTTTTTAAGTAAAAGACATATCGTGAAATAAAATAATTCATTCTTCTTTTAAAATCTGTCGCCCCTCGACTTGTGAGCCGAAAAAAAATATATATAAAGACAAAAGAGAAATGCTAGAGTTACAACCATTTTCACAAATAGAATTGCAACAAGCTGTCGGTGGCCACGTTGGTTTGATTTTTTTATTCTTTCTTTTCTCATTCTTTTGTTTTCTACTTCCTTCACCTGCTCCCATCTGCCTTTGCAGAGAGTGAAGGAGAGTGTGCGACGATGAGAGAGACTCGAGGGTTCACTTCCTTTACCAAATGTAGCGTTCTGTCAACGGAACTCTCACGTCTCTTCCATATGCTCCACCCCTTCAAATCAACACCTCTCGCTTTCGATTAATTTTTTTTTCTTTTAGAAAGCTTTCTATTAATCTTTTGAAATTGAGTCAAAGTAGCTTATTTTGTTTTTCTTTTCATTCCCAGTTCAAATCCATCTTTTTTTAATCTGAAAACAAGCCTAACTATTTTCTGAGAACTTCACATGGAGAAAAACCAAGAAATCGCACTGACCCAGGTGAGGATATCAGTTGAGAAGCTCGGGTCTTCCACAGAGGTAAACCGATCTGTACCTTTGTCAAACAACGCACCAGATCATCTTCAGTTCATTTATTGTCCGTATTTTTTATAGTGGCTCAAGATTGACCAACTTTATTGGACTGGAAATTTCAATTGAGAATGAAAGAAGAAAGTGCGGGTCCCAAACAAGTGAGTCATTCATTGTATTAAAAGTCCGAAAACCTTTTGTACACTCTGAAATCCCCTCTCATTTCTTCCACATAATAAATCCAATGTTATCTAGAGCAAGGAAACACCCACGAACGAAGGAATAAGCTAATTCGACAAAGAAATGGTTGGACGACCAAGAAAGAGAAGGATAGAAATTTCCTCCAATATATTCTAATAAATGTCGAGTTATATCTAATGTGTGAAATTCATATGTTTTCTTTAACATTTTTAACAATTATTTATTACATTTCTACTGACCTAAGAATCAAAATATTGATGTTTGAGGAACTCGTTAAAAGAAGACACTAACATTTATTAGAGTAGATTGAAAAAAAATTTCTTCCACACGTTCTGTCCCAAATAGAAAGACACATACAGGTTAATTGAAAGGTAACAAAAAATCAGAAATCCTAAGTACACTTTCACTTATTTTATAGCTAACACTGGCACGAAAAAAGTTCTAACAACTTGACTTACTTAATCACGGTCAATAACCCACATCTTTGGATAATAAACAAGTAGAGAAATTAAAGGGAACAAAAATAACATATCTATAAATATTCTTTTTCAACCGCTTACAAAATGGTTATGTGATTAGTGATTAATAACCACTTGTTTGAACGTACACCCTAAGTAGGGAACAACGGTTCATAGTACAAACACAAATGAGAATTCCAGAAATAAGAATAAAATCATACAATTGATTTTGAGGACGACTCATAAGATTGATAAAAATAATTTTAAAAAATAAATAACAACTTATGTTTGAGGAATAACTAAATGAGTTTTTGTCTGAAAAAATGTGATAGGTGGAAATAACAGGGGAGATAAGATTAGATGACGATTTTCAAAGTTTGTATATCATTGACATTTGGTAGGGACGTGCGAGGGTATTTTCAAGTAGGAATATGCGATGGATGGATGGGATTAAAATTAAGAAGAAAAAACGAATGGCTAGTTTAAAGGGGCGGGTCGCTCGTGGGGATTAGGCGGAACAGGTTTGATTAGGAGAAGGATTCTTGGTGGTTGTTTGCATTTAATGCCAAATATAATGAAACAACGGCTTGGATTAATTTGCAAGATCTAACGGAGAAAGGAGAAATTTGTAAAGAAGGGGTGTCTCTTGTTGCTAGTTGATAGAATAATATTAGTGTGACTTGTTTTCCTCAATTCAACAATGGGGCTCACATGTCTTTGTCTTTCCAAAGGTTAGGTATATTAAATTTGGTTGAATTCAAGGCAACGCACTAAATCCCTACAAAAATCTTCAAAGAAAGGAAATGTTAGATGCTCTTTGAGTGTTTTTTTTAGTGTCTTCTTAGTACTATATAAATATTATTTATATGTTATTTTATAAATACCAAAAAAGAATGTTACTCTTATTTCTCTCTCACTTGGTATTTATATATAGATATAACTTTTGCTTAACTTTTCTCTTATTTGGTCTTTTTTTAAAAATAAAATTAAAAATTAAAAAAAAAAATCGGAAGTAATAACATCCTATATGGTCCTTTTTTTATTTGGTATTTTTTTTTTAAAAAAAAAAAACAAATAAAAAAAGGACCACATAAAAATAAAAAAAAATAAAAAAGATTGGGCCAAAATTATGCCTCTATCATTCTTTAAAAAAAATGACATGTATCTTTGCCCTGTACGGCACGAAAAAACAATTGTAACAACTTGACTTGCTTAATCGCAGGCACTGCATAACTCAATGCCCACATCTTCACAATACAAAGTGGGCTGATATATTATGTACATGGCCCATTCGTTTGAGCATTGTCAGGCCGGGCTTTGAACTACTTTTCACCGTGAAAATCCGGTGCTTCATCGGTAACATTGTTGCTTCAAGCCCAACATCAACATTTTAACTCACTGCTGGGCCTTAACACTAAATTGAGAATGACAGAAAAGCAACAAATTTGAACAAGGCGATTACATCCCCAGTTGCCCAACGGCCCAAGTCAAATCCAACCACCAAAATTTAAAGTGTCATCTTATTTAAACATCTCATACAAAAAAAGGAGTTCTCAACTTGGGGCAATAATGCAGCTGATGAAGGATGAAACATGGATTTTTCATGGTGAAAGTAGTTCAATTATTTTAGCTTGTGAACACTACACCTTAAAAGCTACAATTGGGGCAACTTAGCAAGGTTGTAATGAAGAGGTGTCTCTTCTTGCTGGTTGATAGAGTATTATTTATTATAAGTTTGAGATACACCATATCATATGTGGTGCCTCTTATCTAAAGGAGAGAATCTTTAGTTGATGGGAGAGAATCTTTAGGATTTAATTAAAATTGGTAAATTCAATAGATCAACCATTAGATTTGTGGAGTCCATCATTGACTTTTGTGGAGTCTACATGAGTATACAAATCTAAAGGTTAATTTGTAAGATGATATGGGAAAAAAGAAATGATTGGTGTCAATATTTTTTCTATCTCATCTTACAAATCAACCATTAGATTTGTGGACTTATGTGGACTCTACATAAGTCAATGGCAGACCTTACAAATCTTAGTTTGGGAGCCTATTTGTTGTCACCAAACATTAGAATAGTATTGTGGTATGAGTTGTTTTCCTCGAATCGACATCATGGGGCTCATGTATATGTCTTTGCTTTTTCAAAGATGAAAAACAAACATTTCTACTATTTTATATTATATTATCTTCTATTCTTATGTGGTTGGTTTGTTTTTATATTCTACTATTTTAGGCTTCTTTGGAGACCCTAAATTTATTTTGTCACAAAAAATAATGATGGTTATTTCATTCCAACATATTTTATTTACAGTAATACTCATTCCTATAATTAAAGAAATAACAATATCGTGTACCAAATGTGCTATAATAATTCTAAGAAATCTTGATCCATAAAATATTAACTCAAACTTTTTCGGACCGAATTATATTATTTTTGAAAATTCTACAAGTCCTTTACCTTTTTCTGAATCAAATAAAATAAAATCGTTATTCCAAATATTTAACTTAGGACTTTAGGTATCTTGGGTTGATTGTCTTCAATCTTCAACTTGCCATCCACTTGGACCCTACCCAACAACACTAGGAGATATGTGTAGCTACAATTACCATTTACCACATTCTATCGTTGCCACTGAAATAATAAATCATTCCCTGAACAATATAATGCTGCCTCTTACATTCAAAACAAGCAAATATGCGGACTACTAGGGGATGCTGCTGGACTTATGATTCCACATGGAACTGTAGAAGTCTATCAGTGGGTGCGCCCTGCCGGTGGTGGTGGCTGCCGTGACGGTGGCGGTGGTGGCGGTCTTTTAGGATTGTATGGTGGGTGCAAAGGTGGTTTTGGAAGTACATGTATGGGCCCTCCCAGTTTTGGAGGGGGAGGAGGGTGAGGGTTAACTTTTCGAACAACCACCCTCCAATTGTGATCTGAAAAAATATATAAAGACCAAATTATCAAACCGAAATAATTATATGGATACCAAAACCAATCTCTATTAAAGCAACATTGAATTATATTTACCCTTAGAGTGTCATGAGCTCACTAAAATTTATTTTTCTTCTGCTGTTGACGTAAAGCAATGAAAATTCAAAGAAAAAAAGAAGCATGCAATGTGTTTGATGAGTGATTAACCCAACGTATAAAACAGATATGTTTCTCATCATTATGGAAAATAAATGAATAATAAGAGGATTCTTTGTTTTCATTTCCTTGTTTCATACAAATCTCATTTCTTTTTCTCAGCATATAAATTTGTATTCTATCAAACCTAAAATTAGCTTGAAAGAAGCTCAATTCAATTTATTTTGTTTCGTTGTTCTAACCGAAATTAATGATTATAGCGCCTTAATATGATCACAACAGCTTTAATATTTTCTAATTTCTGAACAAGCTATTCAAAATTAATGCAAGTGAGAAAACATCCTCCAACTATAGATATACCTTATAGGGGTACCACAACCTTCGTATCACAAGTTATTTTACAAATGGATGAAATGATTAAACAACAAATATGAATTTTTAATTTAATTAATTAGTGATTTGTTTGTCAATCACACACTCTTATTTATTTAACTAATTATAGTCACATCAGCTTGTATAAAAATTGTGGTAAGAATTATAGTACTCCAAACATTTTCTTTTCACCAAATTCCTCACCAAGTAAAAAACTCAAAGTAATCAAATTTGATGTTTTTTTTTTTAAAAAAAAAAAAAATTCTAAATGAATAAGAGAAAATGATTACAGGGGAGATCAAATTTGATGGTTGATTATACTTGCATTAACTCCTGGACAAGAAAAGGTCTCCTCACTCTATTTTAATAATGGAAAATAATTGAAAGATAAAATGAAGCAAACAATCAATTGCATTAAGTTACGATGAACAGAGATCCGATGCAATACTTATGTTTTATTACAGAGTAATTAAGACATAGTATATGAGTGCAAGATAGGGTTGGGTAGTTGCTTGAGCAACCACCCAAGTAGGTAAGGACCGAACAATAAAAACATTTGCCCAAATGAGTGATACCATTCTCTATACTTATGTACCTGTCCTATTGCAATGCAATTAATGCAATAAAACAGAAGTATTGCACGAGATCTGTTTATAATATTCTTCAATTGACAATGAACAAAAAGAAAGATGCACCAAATTTGATTAAAAAAAAAAAGAACTAACCTGCGTCAATCAAAATTATTTGCATAAGAAAGATGGTGGCAATCATAATTGATAAGATTGAAGTACGAGTAAATAACGGAAGCCCACCATTCTTTGGTGTCGCATGAAATGCCATTTCTATTTTGTCTTGTCGTGACAAGCTAAAGATTTTGAATGGTAAACAATTATAAAAAAATAATAATAATCACAGATAGGGGAAAAAAAAATATGATGTGATAAAAGCACAATTACTTAGGTTGATAAAGGGAAACCAAATTTACTGATAAAATATAGAATACAAAAGGCGTTGAAAAACACACAAATTCAAATCTAACCAAAACCTCCTTCTCTCACAAAGAAAAATTTCTACACGTAATTTCTCTGAGCAAGACACAAAAAAATATAAGGCAAGAGCCTGTATTTATAGTGGCTGTATAGTGTAATGGGTCAAGATTGGCTAACTTTATTGGCCGGGAAATTTCGGAGAAATAGGATTGATGAAAGAAGAAAGCGCGGGTCCCAAAATAACCTAACAAGTGGGCACTACATCTTCACAGTTCCTGGACACTTCAAAATCCGTACCCTTCTCATTTATTCTATAGAATTTAACCTTTTTTTTTTTGTCCAGAGCAAGGAAACACCCACGAACCAACCAAGGGGTTGACCTAGTGGTGGTGATGAACCATTGAAATTGAGGTTTGGATCCTAGAGCATTGTCAATGGAAGGGTTATATTTATATATATATATATATATATATTTTTTTATGTAAAATGGCTTTTTAAAATTTATTTTTATTTAGTTTAGTTAAGTCATTTTTAAATGTCTCTCCATTCGATTAGCTATATTTCTATCTATTTTATTAAAATATTACTAAAAGTAAGAAAAATTTTGAGAAAAAGAGAACATGCAGAGAAAAAATAGAAAAAGATTTAAGAAAAAGAGAAAACATGTGAGAGAAACAATGAAAAATAAAATAACTCCCATGAAAAATGCTGCTACATTTAACTTTTTTTTTTTTAGCTCTTTCAATCAAATATCTATTTTACATTTTTTTGTTTTTTGCTAATCCAATATAAGAGGTTTTTTAAACATTTGAAGAGCTATTTTAGATAAAAGTAATATTTTGACTCTTTTATTAAAAATGCTCTTATAAGTACTACCAAATCCTTGGGGCCACGAACCCAAGTTTGACCCGATTCGTGTGGATGGTGTAGTTCGAAATTCGAATGGACTCCATGATTGTACTTGAACACGAGGTGGCCTGTTTGTAGGAGTTCTCATTAAAAAAAAAAAAAACTACGAAAATAAGCTAATTGGACAAAGAAAAAGTTGGGACGACCAAAAAATAAAAAGAAGTGTGCATCAAAACACCATGTGGGGACCAAATGTTAGGTATATTAAATGCCCCACACATAAAGGATAGCTTGAAAGCCAACAAAAAATTGGTTGAATTCAAGGAACTACACCCCAAATCCCCACAAAAATCTTGTCAAGACATTTCCTTGCAAATAAAATTCAGAAGTTATTGTATCTTTACGTGTCCGCACACGAAGCAAAATGGAGGAAGAAAATTCAAATTAGTCATCTTTACTTTATGAGACGTAATTTTTAGTCGATTGAGAATAAAGTTTTAATAACTTAACTTGCTTAATCGCAGTTAATACATAACTCCTGCCCACATCTTCATAAACATATCTATATGATAGTTTATGATTTTCTTTTTGGATGATAACAGTCACGCTTATTAAATCTCTTTTGGTTACCTCAGTTTCAAAAACCATCAGAATGGGTACTTATGGTTCTCTTATTAGCTATTTTAGTCTCTTTCTCTATTATCCACCCAAAAACTTAACATCAATTTTATGAGCGGTGTTCACTTGTCTCATATTGTACTAGGGGTGTACAAGTGATTAGAGTTACGATTATTTCTTGTTACTTTTAAGTAATCACATACACTCCGCTAAGTCCATTTATGACTATTCTTGCTTCTCTTTTCATCTTCATGTGAAGTAAGCAAAATCTAGCCCGCATTCATATTCTTGTTTCTTTTTCCATTGATTAGATGTGTTCTAAATTTTCAAAGTTGGTGGATTGAATATGGTGTTACTGTGGATGTGAAGTAAGCAAAATGTAGCCTGTGTTCACATGTTCTTGTTTCACTTTTCATTGATTAGATGTGTTCTAAATTTTCTAAGTTGGTGGACTGAATATATAGTGTTACTGTGGATGCAGAAGAGGGCTTTCTAAATATTATGAATGGAAGTCCCAATCTCTGGTTGTGTCTGAGATGTGCATCATGCAGCCTGTATTTAGGAGGACGGGAAATTTCGGAGAATTAGAATTGATGAAAGAAAAAAGTGCGGGTCCCAAGTGCGAAGACTTTCTGGACAGTCCATAATCGGTACGCCTCTCTCATTTATTCCATAGACTTTAATCCAATTTTTTCTAGAGCAAGGAAACATCCACGAACCAACTAAGGGGTTGAGCTTGCTAGTGGCGGTGATGAACCATATATTGAAACTGAGGTTTGGATCCTTATAGCCTTACAGGTACTACCAAATCCTTGGGCCAGGAACCCAAGTTTTACCCGGTTCGTGTGGATGGTGTAGTTTGAATGGACTCGATAATTGTACTTAACACGAAGTGGCCTGTAACGTCTGTTTGTAGGAGTTTCTCTTTTTTTTTTCTTTTTTTTTTTAGAAAAAAAAAAAAAAAAAAATCTACGAAAATAAGCTAATTGGACAGAGAAAAAAGTTCGGACGACCAAAAAAATAAAAACATAGGTGCATTAATTTAAAACACCGTGTGGGGACCAAAGGTTAGGTATATTAATTTACAACACAGGTATAGTTTGAATGAACTCCATGGTTGTTGATAAGAACCACGATAAATTGAACAGAAATATGTAAATATTTGATAGATAATGAAATCCACTTAAGGGTTGGAAACAAACCACAAAGGCACAAGTCAGATTACAAGTTCAATACCCCAACCAATCTCTAGGCTCTTGGTTTATACTAGGCTTACAACCCACTACTCACAACACATTTAGTAACCACCGACGATACACACTAGCCCATAACACATAACTACCCACTAACATAACATAACAACTGAATACTAACCACCCATGTAGCACTAACATAAACTTGGATAATAGCCTCCTACACGTATCCAGGAGATTGTTCTTGTTGAGTAGGAATGTTGTTAATCAATGCAAGTCTGGATTCTCTTTTCAAAAAAAAGATAATAACTAGCCACTAACATAAGCTACTATCCCCACTTCCTTGATGCATGCCCTTCTAGGATTTACTCCATGATTTTCACTATCAATTGTAGTCCAACACGAAGCGGAATTAGGATTCTTCTCTAGTTCAAATACAAAAATATCTACTATAACTAATTAAATATTCTTCAGTTCATTTGAACTGAAGAGGATCCTATTCCCATGAAGTGGTCTGTTTGTAGGAGTCTCTCATTAAAAAAAAAAAAAAAAAAAAAAATCATTGTACAAAGAAAAAGTTGGAACAACCAAAAAAATAAAAAGACAGGGAAGAAGGATCCGGTTGGAACAAAAAAATAAAAAGACAGGGAAGAAGGATCCTCTCCATTTCAAATGAAATGGAGGGGATCCATTTATATACTTTTAGAGGGCATTTTTGTCCAAAAAATTTAAGATGATAGAATTGCCCCTCTAAAAATAAATAAATGGATCCCTCCATTTTATTTGAAATTGAGAGGATCCAAGTCCAAAAACAGGTGCATTAATTTAAAACATCGTGTGGCCGGTGTGAGGACCCAATGTTAGGTCCAATGTTAGGTGTAGGGACCCATACAGGATAGCTTGAAAGCCAACAAAAAATTTGGTTGAATTCGAGGCAGTCTCAATAACGGAATTGGAGATTCTTCTTGTTTTTGAAATTAAGAGAAACAATTATGATTGAAAAATGGTGATTGAACCACCCCTGGGCCTTTGGGGTGGCTTCAACCACCCCCAACCGGCCCTTGGGGTGGCTGATCCCATTTGGATTCAAATTTAGTGCTCACTTTTTGGGTGAATTTTTTTTTTATTATTATTTTATTTTAAAATCATATTGGGGATATTGAGAACGTGGCAAAAACCAATATCTCGTTCATATTTTTGATGTATTGCAATGCATGATAGCAATGGAGACAGAGAAATTGAGGGTGTCTGATATTCTTTTCCCACACAGCGTTCTAGAGAGATGAGTTTTGCACTTTTGGGGCTATGTTGATATTAAATTAGAGTTTACATCACGCAATATTTACTTAAAAAAATTGACTGGTTTTGCTTTTGCACAAGATAAAAAGAGAAGAAAAAAATAAAAAAATGATTGGCTAATCTTAAGTTGGTTAACGTGCTTGTGCTCTGCTTTTCGTGGGTCCCTGTTACTACTTTTCTTATCTTTGAGTCATTTGTCATCTTGGATGTGGAGTATCATAGTCTGGGGAGTAGGGATATACCATATGACGAAACTGATGGGCTGTCAGTTTCAAGTATGGCTAACTTGGGTTTATGAACTGTAGGTTTTTTTTTAAAAGAAAAAAAATTTGTATCTTATTTTCACCGAAAAAAATAAGATTTTTTTTTTTAAAAAATAATGATGATAATAAAATCCACAATACAAAGTGGGCTGATATATTAGGTGTATGTGCAATTCTTTTGAACCTTGTCAGGCGGGGCTTTGAACTACTTTTCACGGTGAAAATCCGATTCTTCATGGGCAACATTATTGCCTCAAGCCCATCCTCAACATTTTAACTCACTGCTGGGCCGGGCCTTAACACTAAATTGAGATTAACAGCAAAGCAACAAATTTGAACAAATGTATAGCCTATAGGTAATAGGCCATTACAATCCCCGGTTGCCCAACGGCAAGTCAAATCCATCCACCAAATTCCACCATGTAGGCATATAAAAATCTGTCTATATGGGCGTAGAACTGACTGTGCAGCGATTGAATTCGGAACTGCTTCCCTCGTGTTCTCTCCTGATGTCCTCTTAATTCTTAGTAGATATTATTTTTTTAAAAAAAAATGAGAAAAATAAGTGTCACTTTCTTTTTTGCTCTTTTAAAAAATAATATAGAGAACACGAGGAGAGGTAATGGGAAGCAAGGCAAGAGTTAACTTTAAGGTGCCATCTTATATAAACAAAGGTTAAGGTAGCATGTCATACAAATAAAGGAGTTCTCAACTTGGGGCAATAATGCAGGTAATGAAGGATGAAACATGGATTTTTCATGGTGAAAGTAGTTCAATTATTTTAGCTTGTGAACAATACACCTTAAAAGTTATAATTGGGGCAACTTAGCAAGGTTGTAATGAAGAGGTGTCGCTTCTTGCTGGTTGATACTTGAAAGAGTATTATGTATTAGGAGAAATTACACTTTACTCCTATGAAGTTGTACCCTTTTTTTATTTTATCTCCAAAGTTTAAAATTGACAATGTACTCTAACTAAGATTTTTTTTTTTTTTTTTTTTTTCAATTTATTCATTCCATTTAGAAATTCTGTCTTTTTGGACAGTAGGCAAGTCACATGCGTCACACGTGGCCCTTTAAGAATCAAATATATCAAAATTACTCCAACTTCACCCATGATTTCCCCAAAATGTCTCCATGTTAAAAAAATAAAAAAAATGAAAAACAAAAAAAATCATTGGGGGTGGTGGCGGGACACCCCATTTGAGCCTAGAGGTGGCCGGCCACCCCCATTAGGCCATTACTCATATAAATAGTAAGACATGTATAGCTACAATTACCACATTCTCTCTTCACCACTGAAATAATAAAGCAGTCCCGGCCGGAACAATATAATCCTGGATGGTGTTGAAATATATATAAAATACTAAAATATGAAAGATAAATAAAAGAGAGCAGAAGTGGAGAGAGACGTATGGGCTATATCTTATATATTCACTATATCAAACAATTTTACATAACTCTCTATTTATAGAGAAACAATGAGTAGTGAACAAAAAATCCTAAAGCATACTTAAACTAATTAAGGAAGAAAATAAACCTTACAAGGAAATATAATAACGGAAAATAAAAATATTCTATCATAAAAAGAAATAACATATTAAGGAAAATATCAATAAACCTAATTTATCAAATGTTCCAACAGATGGCATTCAAAAGAAGCAAATATGTGGACAACTAGGGGGCTGCTGTTGGACTTATGATTCCGCGTGGAAGTCTATGAGTGCCCCCTGCCCATGGCAGTGGTGGTGGCGGTGGCAATGATGGTGGCGGTAATAGTGATGGTGGCCGTGGTGGTGGCAGTGGCGATGGCAGTGGCAGTGGTGGCGGCGGTAATAGTGATGGTGGCGGTGATGTTGGTAGTGGCGGTGGCAGTAGTGGTGGCGGTAATAGTGATGGTGGCGGTGATGTTGGTAGTGGCGGTGGCAATAGTGGTGGCGGTAATAGTGATGGTGGCGGTGATGTTGGTAGTGGCGGTGGCAGTAGTGGTGGCGGTGATGTTGGTAGTGGCGGTGGCAATAGTGGTGGCGGTAATAGTGATGGTGGTGGTGATGGTGGTAGTGGCGATGATGGTTCTGGTTGAAAAACTCCTCCTGGATTTGGAAATTGACGGCGGAAC
The DNA here is from genome assembly GCF_965113065.1 of Corylus avellana. Taxonomy (NCBI): domain Eukaryota; kingdom Viridiplantae; phylum Streptophyta; class Magnoliopsida; order Fagales; family Betulaceae; genus Corylus; species Corylus avellana. The sequence goes on from NC_142491.1 coordinate 41,277,451, forward strand.
CTCGCGGCAAATGGAGGTGGAGGGGAGTGAGGGTTATCTCTACGTACAACCACCCTCCAATTGTGATCTGAAAAAAAAAATAGAGACCAAATTATCAAACCCAAATAATTATACGGATACCAAACCCAATCTCTGTTAAGGCAGCATTGAATTATATTTGTCACTAATTGAAAAAACAGATGCTGCCTTAACAGATGACTGATACAATGAAAATTGAAAAAAAACAGATGAGTGATTAACCCAACATATAATAAAACAGATATGTTTCAGATCATGGAAAAGACAGGAATGATAAGAGGATTCTTTGTTTTTCATGAGATTGTTTATTATAAATCTCGTATCTTTTTCTCAGCCTATAAATTTGTATTATATAAAAACCCAAACTTAGCTTGAAAAAAAACTCTGGTTGATTTAATGTGCTTCCTTGTTCTAACCAAAATCAATAATTATAGCCTTAATGATCACAATTGCTTTAATATTTTCTAATTTCTGAACAAGCTATTCAAAATCAGTGCAGGTGAGAAAACATCCTCCATGTTAAAGCACAAGTTGTAATTTTGAAGTCTAACACCACATGTGATCATATTGAAGATCAAGATAAGAAGTAAGAACGAAATAGAAGCTCAAGAGAAGATAGCATTAAAATCAAAGACTTAGTTATTGTGATAAGTGATAAGGTTGTATTTATCTCATATACAACTTCTCCGTATGAGATAGCATTAGGATCAGTTTACTCTCTTTTGAATCTGTATACAAGTTTGTTTATAACTCTACTTGTATTTGTCCTATATATATGAATGAAAATACCTCAACCAATTACGGTGAGAAAATAAGATTCTGAAGAGATTGTTTGTTTTGTTACTCCAACTATACACATACCTTTTTTTAGGGGTACTAAAACTTGTACGTACGCATTACAAGTTATTTTATAAATTCACGAAGTGTTTAAGCAAAAATATAACTTATAAATTTAATTAATTAGTGGCTTATTTATCAATAATACATTCTTAATTATTTAACTAATTATAAACTGTCACACCAACTTGAATTAAAATTATAGTAAAAACTATAGTACCTGAACCTCAAACATTTTCCTTTCACCAAATTTCGCTCCAAGTAAAAGACTGAAACTAATCAAATTCGATAGTTGATTGTACTTGCATTTAACTCTTGGACAAGAAAAAAAGTTTCCTCACTCAATTTTGATAATTGAAAGATAAAACAATCATTTGCATGGAGTTATGTTTATAATGGATACAGATATGGTGTAATACTTTATGTCCTATTACACACTAAAAAAAATTTCATAATGGAAAATAATTTTTTTTTTTTTTTTTTTTTGAAAATCATAATGGAAAATAATTGATTAATAAAACAAAGCAAACAATCAATTGCAATAAGTTACGACGAATAGAGATCTAGTGTAATACTTATGTTTTATTACGATGCAATTAGGACATGGTATATGAGTGTAGGGTAGGGGTTCAGTAGTTGCTCGGGCAACCAAAATAGGTAAGAACCGAATAGCCCAAACACTTGCCCAAATGGGTGAGACCCTCCTCTATCCTTATATACCCGTCCTATTGTAGTGCAATAAAATAGAAGCATTGCACGAGATCTTAATCAGTTTATGATATTCTTCAATAAAAATCAAGATGCACCAAAAAAACAAAAAAAAACTAACCTGCGTCAATCAAAGCCATTTGCATAAGAAAGATGGTGGCTATCAAGACTGGTAGGATTAAAGCACGGGTAAACAACGGAAGCCCGCCATTCTTTGGTGTTACATGAAATGCCATTTCTATTTTGTCTTTTCGTGACAAAAGAAGATTTTGAATTGTAAACAGTTACGAAAGCAAACAAATCCAAATCCCTCAGTACAACCAAAAACCTCGTTCTCTCACAAAGAAAAATTTCTACACGCAAATTCTCTAAGCAAGACACGAAAAAATACAAGGCAAAAGCCTATATTTATAGTGGCTAGCTGTATAATGGCTCAAGATTGGCTAACTTTGTTGGACAGGAAATTTCAGAGAATTCGGATTGACTGATTGAGAATTATGCGAGAAGAAAGTAAGTGTTCGAACAAGGAAACACCCACGAACCATCTCCCAAAATCCGTACCCCTCTCTCATTTCTTCCACAGAATTAATCCCATTTTATCTGGAGCAAGGAAACACCCACCAACCAAGATGAAGTTAGAATCCTTATAAGTGCTACCAAATCTTTAGGGGCACAAATATTTATGTCGACCCGAATAAGACACATTTATTAAATGAGTGACTCGTTTATAATCCAACCCTGTTTAACCTAAACGCTAACCCTAAAACTATGTGTCGGGTTTGTAGGTTAGTAATGCGTTTAAGATTGCGATTTCGCAAGAATAATTTGTGTTTTTATCGCAAAATATAAGGCATTTGACATTGCGATTTAAAAAACACATAATCTAAAATAGGAAGAAAAAAAAAATGTGATTTCTATACGCAGGCTATGGGTGCTTATTTGAAAAGACGCAAATTTAAACAAAAATCACGATTTCACAAAATAAATATTTAATAAAAAAGTACTTTTTAACATGTTTTACCAAACGCCTTTACGATTTTAAAAAGTAGCGATTTCAAATACGTAATTTTTAAAAATGTAATTTTTAAAATCTCATTTATTGAAATCGCAATCCCAAACGGACCATAAGTTGCCAGCCCTTAGGTTAAACTTAAAATTTATTTTAAAAAAATATAAAATTTTGATATAAATAAGCTCATGTGACACGTTTATTAAACGATTTGATCCTTTTATGATCCAAATTCATTTAACTTAAACTCCAATCCTAAAATTAAGTACCGTATTTATATGGAGTTCGCGAGCTAAATAATCAGTCACATGAAAATGGTGTAGTTTTGCATGGACTCGAGATTTGTGGTCCATAATGAATACACGAAGACCAAGGAATGTATATGCTAATTGGACAAAGAAAAAGTTCGGACGACCAAACCACAAAAACGTAGGTGCATTAAATACACCGTGTGGGGACCAAAGGTTAGGTATATGTATATTAAATGCCCCACAGATACAGGCTAGCTTGAAAGCCAACAAAAAATTTGGTAATTTTGAAACAGTTTGACTTGGTAATTTTGAAAGTTTGAAACAGTTAACCATGTTTGACTGGAATAGCTTTGGTATACATCTAGGATTCACCATTTACTATTATTTTAATTTTATATTTGTTTACACAATAAATAAATAAATAAATAAAAAAGTTCCATAGAATTGCATGGCTAATAGTTAGGTAATTGAAATCCTAATTAATCTTCTTCCTGTCAACAGCAAGATGAAGGCTAGCAGATTACATCATAGACCAAGTAGTCAAGTACCTTCTTTTTAGAAAAATGTTAGCGCTCAAAGAACTTTTTTTTCTCAGAAATTCTTCTGCAGAGACTTTGGCGTTCTGCAGAAGAGGAAGAGGTCAATTTTCTCCATATGTTCCACTTTTTTCAGTACAGGTACATAATCTAAGTCAGTCCTCTCTGAAAGAAAACAAGCCTCAAGCAAGCACGCAGTAAAAATCAAAAGCTAGGATATTTTTCCAGACGTGACGAAGAAGACGGTAGAAGTAGAAGAAGGGTCGTACATCTTTTTTTTTTTTGGAGGGACACCAGCGTAGCAAATCCCTCAAATATGTGGGTTTTAGGAAGGAAACGATACTTTAGCAGTTTTCTCGTGGCTTATTTTAGACATTTAAATGAAAGGAATGATTGATTTTTGAATTAAAAAACTCAAATTTAAGGAAAATTCGGGGATCTTAATCCATTATTTTTAGCTTTTAGGATTGAATTGTATTATTTTTGAAAACTCTAGGAGTTGATCCATTACAATTTTCTGAACCAAATAAATAAAAGCGTTATTCCAAATAGTTAACATGCACTGACATTAAAGTATCTAGTGTTATCCCCCAATTTTTTTATTTTTTTATTTAATTTTTTTTAAAAATACATTTTCTTTAAATTTTTTTTAAAAATTAAATATATGCCACGTGTCAACGTCTGATTGGTTCACGTGTCAGTCATAACGGTCAACTAACGGGTGGACTAACTTGGTCATTTATCAAAACTACAGGGACCTCCTGTGATAAAAATGAAACCCCAGAGAAAAAAAATAAAGTTGAAAAACCCTATGGGGATCTGAAGTATTTAACCCTTGATTCAATTGAATGGGTGAAGCCCAAGATGCCATGGAGCGGGAGGGGGTCTACTGTCTAGGGCTAACTCTTCGTACAACTACGTACCCTCCAATTGTGATCCGAAAAACATTCATAAAAAAGAAGTTACAGGTTCTAAACTGACATGCAGTTGATTTTTTTTTTTTTTTGTAAAAAAAAAACATGTAGTTGATAATTAGAGAGGATTAGAACAATTAATTAAAATAAATATTATGTATTAAGATCTTTTTATAAAAGATTTGATATTGAAATGTTTGTAAAAAAAAAAAAAAAAAAAGATATTGAAATGGGCGATTAATGTGTTGGAAATCTTTACCATAATATAGGTTGGAGAAATTACAGAATTTTAGGTGGGAGGCCAACTTTATCTAGAGCAAGGAAAAACCCAACGACGAATCAATAAGCTAATTGGATAAAGAAAAGGTTGGGACGACAAAAAATGACAGAGGCATTAAAACAAACCACATGTGGCCAGCCAAAAATAGCTAAGGTATGTTAAATACACCACATGCACCTGCAGTAGTACGTACAGGTGCATTTCATGCAAAGTACGGGCTAACTTGAAAACCGACAAAAAAGTTGGTTGAATTCAAGGCACCCTACACCACAAATTCCCACCATAACTTGAATTATAGCAAGCAATCTTAAGTATTTAGTTAAATTAAAATCATGATGATGGGCTTTGGGAGATCGATGATTCGCAGCAACTTTATATATGCAGTTAGAAACATCACCTTTATATGCTGTAAACAAAAATACATAAACAGGAAATCATCAAACCCAACTCCAGGTACCAAACCTAATATCTGCACTACTCTTCGTGCATTGGTCCGCACGAATTGTGCTTGAAGCGCACCAAATGCATGATTCATGTCCTTCCTTGCTAATTCCTTGCTAATTCTTGGGTTGTAGCAGGATGTTCGGCTATTTAATTCCATGTAGACATGAAATATTGTCTCTACTAAGGTTGATCATTGTGGATATAGACATATAGCGAGATAGCATCCTATTTTGTATTTATTGCCAATTGCCAGTGATTGAGTAATTGACTAGAGAAGCATGCCCTCAGCGAGCTTGAAAAACGACAAAGAACCATTCTAGAGCATTGATAATTTGATATCACTATGAGAATATGGTAACCCCAAAAAGGGGTGCCATATGACTCATTTTTGAAGATTATATGAAGTCATTACTTTCAAAATTATTGTTAGTTCACGCAAATGACCAAAAAACATACATTTCCATGCAAATGAGACCAAACACATCTTGTGTTTAATAATTTTACCAAGTACAAATAGAATTCTAAACAAACCAGTGTCAATGTCAAACTTATATTTATGTAAATTTAGCGAATCTCCTACTAAATCTTTCAATCTTGTATAAAATATATAATTGCAATTTCATTGACTCCTTTATTTATTTAGTTAGTTATAGTTATTTAATATTTTTAATATATATTTTTTAAAATCTATCTTTTAATCTTTTTCTCCAACCAAAATCTTGGCTCCGCCTTCAATAACTCCAGCGCCTAAGCCCATGTTGCCACTGAACACAGAACCTGGAGCACCATCAAATGGCGACCATGGTCACGTCTTTGCGGTGTTCATCTAGCGCATTGCAAACGTAGGCGATCTCTAGCTAGGCTTTCTATGTTCGACAATCTTTCGAAAGCCTTCCTTTATCAGCTCTTCAACAAGGTTCTAAGGTTTGTGCACATTGGCGGATGAGGGTGGATGAGGGGAAGATAAGAGTATAGTCAAAAGACTATTCTGCACTTGGGAAATTAGTTTATGCTTTCAGAAAACATAAATTAAAAACTTGAATTGTCTTATGATTAACCAAATATTTTTTTCAGTTGATTAAGTTTTTGAAACGCAAATAAACCCCTTTCAATACTAAAAACTGTTTTACATAATAACAATTAACAAACGTTATTCAGAATTTAAACACTCCAATTTCTTTCATTTTTTTATTGGAAAGTCAATTACGTGTAAAGAGGATTTTAAAGACCAATATATTGTCCCCTCAATAAACAGGCTATCAACCCACATTGACGGGGCTTCTCTGCCCGAGCCGAGCGGCCCACTCAATTGGGCTCCCTGCTCCGGAGAGAAATCCTCTCTCTCAAATCACTGCCCCCAAAAAAACAAAAAACAAAAAACCCAATTACAGGAATCCTGGTCCCTACAAAAGATTCGAACGAGGATAAGTTAAACAAAACATCCTCGGAATACTTAAAAAAATAAAAGATTCCTGATCAAATCAGAAGAAAGGGAAAGATGCTAAAGCTTATCACCTCCACCAACACCAAAAGTAAAAAGAAAAGAAACGAGCAGGCAGCAGCCCGACAAACTTTAGTAAAGCAAAGGAAAAGATGCCAATCACATCCGCAAAATCTTCACAACGTACAACGGCATATATTGAGCACAATAATTCAAAAGCGTACGAGAAATTTAGCCTAGACTAATGAAAAAGTCTTCCATTAATCTTTTCACTCAAGTTTCTGGCTTTTACTTCTTGTAATTTTTTGCAAGTATTTTTTAGTTTAGTGAATATCTTTCATACACTACCCCACTAATCTGATGCTTATTCTGCTTTTTGAGCACATTGATATGTGCGCTAAAGATAAGACAAACAACTCGGATATTGAATATCATATGTTTAATTTATACTGTTAAATTACTATCATAATAACCAAAGGCTATATATTAATAGGAAAATAAGGAAAGGAAAAATAAAACTGTCCTGCATTTTCCATGCCTTTGGTCAATAGGGAAAGATGTGAGTCCCACAGTTCATTAGTTTCTTACACGAAATCCCTCAACTCTCATCTTATATTTTTGCAATAGTCAACTTTCTTACAATCCAAGGCGAATATGGAACTATGGCCAAACAAATAAGATGAGAGTTTGAAATATACACAGATAAGAACCTGGTTTTGCGTAGAGAATGAGATGAGATTTGAAAGCTCCTTTCCGGTAGGAGAGAATACCACAATACTCCACTCAGATAGCAGAAAACCACAAAGACAAATGTCTGATTACAATTTAGATACCCTCTTCTCCTTAATCACTTGACTTATACTAAGCTTTAAGAAAAGATAACTACCCACGTAAATACAAAGAAACCCACCCACAAGATAACTATCCACGTCTAGTAACATGGGACTACAAACAACATTATAACAACTAAAGATAACAATAGATAACAACTAAAGATAACAATAGATAACAACTGCAACTCCACTACCATGAAACCTACTAGTACTACCCATGCACTTGATAACAACTACAACTCCACTATTGCATAAAACCTCCCATGATCTTCACGTTGCTTCTCTCCTTAACCATCTCCACAGCCAGATAACGTGGGTTCGGCTGACGTGCAATGAGTTCTACGTGGAGTCCTATCATATACTAACAACTAGTTTGAAATATACAAACAAATAAGATCTTATCTTACAAGCAAATCAAATAATACAATCAAAACAACCTGAGATACAATCTAAACAACATTTCGAGAGGAGAGCTGCTTTTACAGGTTGTGGCACAAACTCACTCTTTTGTGCTCTTCAACGAGAGATTACACTTCAGCTACAACTTCAGGGAAAAAAATAAAACACCCACCAAATCACATCCATATATATATATATATATATATATAATCTTACATCTTTTAATTTTTAGTAGATTTGGATGTGATTTGGTGCATTTGTTTTCTTTTCTTAAGCTGAATTATGCTGAGATGTCAATCTGACACTCTTTTGTGCTCTTCAATGAGAGATTACACTTCAGCTACAACTTCAGGGGAAAAAAAAAAAAAACACCCACCAAATCACATCCATATATATATGTAAGGTGAGATCTTCTAATTTTTAGTAGATTTGAATGTGATTTGGTGCATTTATTTTCTTTTCTTAAGTTGTATTATGCTGAGATGTCAATCTGACATCTCTAATAGCTCAAAATGAACGATCTGTGCCTGATCCACATACAAGTTATTCTCCTTATGAGAGAAAATTCTAGACAAAAGTTCATAAAAAAACAGTAACTATAGATCTACATAAACGATGGCCAAGAAATATTCTCACAATATTCTATCGCCCAATGGTAATATATTTGTTATTATCCTATACTATTCACATTTCTAAACATACAGGCCGATTTCTACAATTTTAGAAACGGAAACAACATAAATTAGAGTTAATCACAGCAAAATAAGTGCAAATCAGAGTTTAACCCAACAACACAGACTAAATTGTGTAGATCTTGACATGGAGACATTAATTAAACCATAAGAAGAAGAAAAAAACCCAAATATAAGAAGAGAACGAGATCTTACCAGATCGCAATGGCATGGATCAGGGCAGGACAAAAGAAGGGAAGGGCAGGAACAGCTGGAAATCACTGGTATGGGAGGTATTGGAAAGAATATATTCTCATCTGAGGTATCCTGCCCAATTCTCCCATACCCATAACATCCAGCAGCCATCTCACCCTATCCCTCTTCCTGCTTCGATTTCACTTCCTTCTCCAAAGAAGCAGCATATTTCTATTGAAAAAGAATCAAAGAGCAATATTTGTAGCAACAGGAAACCAGTGGAATGGGAGGGTTGGGAAAGAATAGATCTAGAAACAGCTATCCTTTCCAACCCTCTCACTCCGATGAATTTCCGTTGCTCACTTTCCCTTTCGCTCTTCCTCCCCCTTTCTCAAGTCTCATCCTCTCCTTTTCTGTACTATCAACGCTCTTTTATAAAAGGCAATTGGAAGAGAAGAGCAGTTTTGGACCTTTTGGACATTTTACTATTTCGACAGGAGAGAGAAAAGGCATCGAAGCACGGAAAATTTGTCGGTTTGTCGGTCCGTGACTCAGGAAGTTGACGGAAAGTATATCAGATTTGATTGATGATTTTTATAAAAAAATGAAAAATTTTGTTTTATAATAATTTTAATAATTAACGTGATGTAAAAAATAAAAATATTAAAATTAATTTTGCAAAAATCTTTTTGAAATTTTTGGCTCCATTGCCAAACAGCCCTAGATCTGAGAATATACTGATTAAAAAAACCTTGGTTGGGCTGGCTGTGTTTTATCTTTTAGGAAAGTTACAAATACACCCTTCTTATCACTGCATAATTTAATTGCTTCCTGATTCATTGATTTGTGAATAAGATCTTGAACATTCGCTTGGGTTTTTTTGTCTTTTTCTTTTTCTTCCTCTTTTTGGGTCCGGAAGCTTGGATTCGTTGTCGTCTCACTCGTGTTCGGGTCCGTTCTACCAAATTAGGCGTATTGGGCTGGACCAACAAGTTTTGAGCTAAACAAGATGGGTTTTTCTTTTAATCGAAAAAGAAAAGAGTAAAAAGATGGGTATATATAAAAGCCTTAGTTTTTTTTTTTTTTAATTGAATAAGAAAAAAGTTTAAACTAGATCAGTTTACAACCCCGCAAATGCCATGGATTCCATGAATTGCATAAGCCCCTATCCTCTCCATTTCATTTTTCAAAAGTTCTCCTCCATAATATGTTGGGTGAATTTTCATTTACTATGCAAGGTACTGTTTTTAGTACTTGTGCAAATTGGTTCATTTGGTGCTGGAAATTGTCCAAAACTTTCTTATGGTATTCTTAGGATTGTCTTTACTAAAATCAGCGAGTTGAGAAAATCTAGTACCTTATGCCGTGATAGAATCACTTGTGACGTGCTTCAATTTTTGGGTTTATATTTATCATGAAAATTATTTTTTAATAATAAAGATGAAATGAATTCAATAAAATGTATTGAAATGAATACAATCTAGTAATTATCTTCTATACAATCTAATAAACTTATTTATAACAGCCCATAATATCCCATGTTTACAACTCAGCCCATTCAGTTGCTTTTGACTAAACTACCTAATCGTCCAGAGTTGCGACAAAACGCACGCGACCACAAACTAAAACGCAGCTCCATCAAATCCTCCGCCATTAATCAGGATCACGCCACGTAGCCTTCAGATTGGCATCTCTTCAGGCGAAAGACCATCGAGCCTCACGCTTTCCCAGGCCTTGCTTCTTCCTCCGACGTCAGGCGTTCACTCATCTTCTTCCTCTTTCTGAATACATGCAAACAACGTCAATTTAAACGGTTTTTTTTTTTATATATATATTGATTATCACAAAAAAAAAAACACAAAATTGATAAAATCGAGAATCAGGCAAGTGTAAAATGGAAACATAAAACAGAGAAAACATATATTGAACAGATCGACGTCGGCGAAAGCAGGAAAGCAAGCGAAAGGGAGATATAGCAGGAAACCAATGGAATGGGAGGGCTAGGAAAGAATATTTGCAGCAACAGGCAAGAGGCAACAAAGCTATCTTTCCTGTCCTCCCACTCCGAAGAATTTCCGATGCTCACTCTCTCTTTCGCCCTTCCTCCACCTCTCCTCTCTTGTATTATGTTGATCACTCTTTATACAAGAGAATCCGAAGAGAGCTGAATCTTGTTTTGGACATTAACAATTATGAGAGGATAGAGAAAAGAAAGAGAGGTACCACAGAAATTTGGTGGAACAAGAGGCACTTGACTATTAATTTTCTTACCCGATACGATACGGGGGAAGGTTAGGTGGAAGGTGACTAACCGCTCCCTATACGGAAAAGCAGACGCGTAGCAACAACGCTACTTTTTTCTTTCCGTGCCGTAGCGTTCACGAGACCTGCTTGTTTTCTTTCTATCTGATGTGGTCAATATATTTTAGTAAAATAAAGTTACAATTACTTTCTATTTTTTTACATATATTACCCTCAGATAATATACCCTGTGGTAGCATTCCTCATTTTAGTATTATTAATGTTTAGAAAGACCGCTTAAATCATTATGGCCCATGGGTTTCAAATCTCTCTCAAAAGTATGAAGGATTTGTTTGTCGATGTATTTTGAAAAATATTTTCTATTGATAAAAAATAGTTTTAAATAGTTTATTAATATTTTCATTGTTTTACTAATAGAAAATAAAAGAACAAGAAAAATTTGAGAGAGAAAAGTTAATTAATGATCAATTATGGTATATTATTTAATTTTTTTTTTTTTAAAAAAAATACATAACAAATTCACCAAATAACATCAGTAAAATTTGTGCATTAAGAAAAGCTTCCTCTCCATTTCAACATTATTCTTTGCCATTAAGCAACTGTCTCTTTTCAAAGGTTATAATTTTGCGTCAATTATTTTGAATATTATTGTTATCTTGCTTTCTTTGTATAGTTGGAAAGCTTACAAAGTTTATAAGAGTGCAAATTATAATGCACATTCTTTAGTTTGGTAAACCACCTTCAACCTTGTATTTGGAAGTATTCTCACTTGGTCACCTATTATTTCTTTCATTTGATTAGAATATAAAAAACCCATATGTAACACTTTTCTTCTTATTGGATTAAAAAAAAAAAAAAAATCAAATTCCAACAACTTGCCCATTTACCCAAAAAAGTTCATTATTGCCTCGGAATTTATGTACTCCATTATAGTCTATAATAGCCATGCTTAGCCTTATTTTACTAAGTATTAACTATTTAATATTTATATGCTTCGAAATACACAATTTGTTTTTATTATTATTATTATGAAAAACCCTCCTATGCGGTCATGCTGCAAAATGAGGTTTTGCAGCACTCAATAAAAGAAGGATACCTCACATAAAGGAAAAAAAATGCAACAAAAAAAACCTACACCCTAATGCACCTGATTTTCAACTAAAGAAGAAAGAAAAGAGAAAAGAAGAGAGAAGAAGACCGTGGGTCTAGACCCACGGCCGGCCTGGATCTGGCCAGCCAACGAGATCCACGGCTGGGTCTCGCCGACCGTGGATCTGCTCAGATGCTGGCTGTGTGGGTCTTGCTCCGGTGGGTCTGATTTTTTGGTTTTTTCTGATGAGTCTTGCTCTAGTTTGGGTCTGATTTTTTCTTTGGTTTTTCACATGGCTCCAACACCGTTAGTGATAGCATGGCTCCGATTTTAGGGTGATAAAATCCCAAAAAGGGTTAACCTTCCCCTCTAGGTTTTAGTTTTGAATCCAAAATTGAATTTTGGGACATTAGAATCGATTTTTGAGGCATTAGAATCAATTTTTGAGGTTTTGTTTGGTAGAAAATTCGCCAGAAAAGGTGACCCAAAGTCGTCGGAGAGGTGACCCACGGCTGGGTCACGGCTAGACCAAGCCGTGGGTCACGATAGACCCAGCTGCTGGGTCACGCCAGACCCGCGGCTGGGTCTGCTGTCGCCGGTTGGTTCGCTATCGCCGGTGATTTCGCTGTCGCTGGTGTAGGTGGTTTGGTTCTTTGTTATTGCCTGGTATTTTGATTTCATTTTGTCAAAATAAGCTTGATGATGTGTCACCTTGTGGTTGGATGCTGCAAAAGACCCTTTTTGCAGCATGACCGCATAGTAGGGGCTCCCTATTATTATTATTATTATTTATTTTTATTCTTAGAAAAGCTTCATTGTCCCACCATTGCCAGAAAACAGTGTCCAATCCAGTGCAAACTCGAGCCTAGGCTCCCATCCACATTCTCATACATGTGTTCTTTACAGGTTTCTTGATTAGAAAATAGAAAAGGTTTGAATATAAAACTAGCATTGGAAAATCATCAACAGTAGCAGGAAACATAAACAAAAACATAAATATTTGATCAGTTTAAAGCATATATTGTAGCTTTTGCTTTTCTGGTTAGGCATTGACTTTAACATAAACAAAATCCCACAACACTATGGAAGAAGGATGGCCCATAGATTTGATGTCGGCGAAGGAGAGATTACCAACGAAAACAAAGATAGAAGAACATGAAAAATAAAGTTGAAAATTGGAATAAAAGTTGAAGCATAAAAAAAGAGAAATAAAGCAAAGGGGTAATTACCGTTTGCCTCCATGAATTACAGCGCCTTGACATGTTTTCCCTATGAACTACCAACTATGACACTTGAACCCTCGTAAACCTCATAAAAGTGTCCGCCTTTTTGTCAATTTTTTGGTCTACCTTTCCACAGGATGGTGTTAAACAACATGGGCACAAAGGGAAATTTCACTGTGGGGTAACCAAATTGGCAAACCTAATATAATATCGAATATTAAAAAAAAAAAAAACTATTGCCCAGCCATTAAAGACCAAACAGGTTACACCTTGGTGAAAATATATTATAAAACCTAAGAAACTCGAAATTAGCAAAGTATCAGGCAGAACAATTATCGGGGAGGAAAATATTAAGAAGGTAACGAACAAAAAAATAAAAATAAATCTCAAAAACTTGAAACGGAAAACTAAACTTACCTGACTAGTGTGATATGGAATCGAATAATGCAGGAGAAGGGATAGGGAGGAACTGCAGGGAATCAGTAGAAAGAGCGACATTGGCAAGAATATTCCTCAAATGGGTCATTCTTTCCCAAAGTGCTTATTCTCAAAACTCCCTACAACACTCTCTCCCTTTCCATTTCCTCAAGGAAATAGAGATATCAGATATGGCAATATGGCATGGAACAATGCAGGAAAGAGACGGGATGGAATAATATATGCAGGAAAAGGGCTAGGAAGGAACTGCGGGGAATCACTAGGACAAGCAGCTTTGGGAAGAAATAGTCCTCAAACGGGTCATTCTTTCCAAACTGCATATTCTCAAAACGCCCTGCAACACTCTCCCTTTCCATTTCCACAAGCAAATAGAGATATGCCATGGAATGCTGGACAAAGAAGGGAGGAACAGCAGAAAACCACCATAAATGAGAGGTATTGGGGGACAGCTTGAGGTATAACTTAATGGGAAATGCTACTACCTGCAAACTGGAATTTATAGCCGAGTAGTTGGTGGAATGTGTACAACCATTAACAAAAACAGAGTCAATAGTCAAAGATTGTGCGTGAGAGGGATTGAGAGGGTCTTGGCAGTGGGAAATCTCAGATTTTTCAAAGACTCTTGTCAGAGTCAAAGATACTGCAGCAAAGGGGTTGAGATGCGTGGGAGATGTCATGGCAGTGGGAAATCTGAATTTTCACATTTTAGAGAGAGACCTTGGAGATGGAGAGTATTGATGATCAGAACCACTAACATGACCTTTACAGCATTCATATTGAATTATCTATAATTAGATTTATTTTTTATTTGAACAAAAACACCATTTAACAAGCTTTTTAGCCAATGTCAAGCTTCAGGTGTTAGGAGGAGTCTGTTGGACTTGGTCATCTCAGATTTAACATTCAAGTATACAGAGTTATCTCAACTTTAAAGTAACCAGGTGTAGCTTTATCAACAGTAACGTATGGAAGGAAGCAGCTGAGAGATGTCTAGTGTCTAAAATGTTTACCTGTTCATGAATTTAGTTACTTGGCAAAGTATGATTTTTAACCGTGTTTGGGCGGCCACTACCCAATTATAAGGGCTGTGAGAGGACCCTGCCCGTACAAGATGCCTGGGAGGGTCGTACCTTGCTCAGACAGGAGGGATGATTGCTCGGAGGAGAGGTCTCCGGCTCGGGCAGGAGAGCTTCATTGGCCCTCTCTAGCAACCCCTGCCTTGCTCTATTTTAGGGCCAAGAGAATTGCCATGATTGTGAAGAGGGATTTCAATTCAAGAAGAGATATTATAAAAATCATTATTCATCCTATTTTTCAGCCATTTCTATGCAGTGGACGAGTGAATTCACCAATCAATTTATAGGACTTACAAATTCAATAGTAAATTTACAAAAGAGATTAGTGGAAGATGAAAAATAACAGAAGAATATGTAACGAGACTCATTCATGAAATACATTGGTGGCACCTCATCAAGTTTGGTAAGAAATGCCAAAGTATTTGCAATTAGAACTTGACATGTGAAGTTAAACCCTAGCACCTGGGACCTGATTATCTTCAACGATGTTGATCTTCCAAAATGTAATGCTCTGAATAGGTATTTTTCGCAACAATCACAACAAGTTTAAATTTTCCAACCACGATAATTCTCACCAAAGTTCTACCAAATCTGATAGAATTCTTTTTTTTTTTTTTTTTAACTATTTTTTAACCATTTTCGTAATGAATGAATGAATTTTGCCTTGTTCCCAACAAACAACTTTCTCTACAACTTGGAACCCGTCCTTGCAATCAAACCTCTAGGGTTTTACAACGAGGTACAACCGAGATTTCCTCGGTTTCAGCCTTTTCTTAAACCACACTTGAGATCTAGACCGACTCAACCCTAAACCTAAACATTCTACTTAACATTTTTTTACATTTTGCTAACACTAAACCCTAACAAAAAAACTAGTAAAAAAAGAACAAGTTCTTCTCAAAGACAATGAAGCTTAAGAATCAAGAGTTATAAATAAACAAAAGGGTGATCAAGTTCTTCTAAAAGACAATGAAGCTCAAGAATCAAGAATTATAAATAAACAAAAGGGTGATCAAGTTCGTCACAAAATGGTATTAATTACCAAATTCAACCCACTAACAAAATGCTACGGGTAACACTTAAAATGGGATCCCGATTCATTGAAATTCTAGGAAAATCCAAGATTCCAAAATTATACAATTTTGGCTATCCAATTTCAAGAGTCTACAACAAGCAACGTATCCACTAATAATAAAATAATAAAATATTATTTACATTAAAAAAAAATGTAAAATACAATAATAAAAAATATATGGAGCGGCCATTTTTGCCATAGGGGGTGGCCGAAGCGGCCACCATACTATGGCAAAACCCCATAAATTTTTTATTTTATATATATATATTTTGTAGACTCTTGAATAAAATTGGACGACTAGATTGCATAATTTCAAAATCTTGAATTCCCTTAGAATTTCCGGGGATCCGAATCCCTTAAAATCCGGCAACACTTAAAAATCTTTAAGGTTGTTAAAAGGGACAATAATTAGTAAGCAAGCACATGAGTAATGAAAATTAGAACGGGGAGATCTAGACAAGGCATATACTTACCAGACAGGACCGATCAAGCAAAGTAGACGGAGGAATAACAGGAAAGCAATGGAATGGGTGGACTAGGAAAGAATGTTTCTGCCGACAGTTATTCTTTCCTGTCCGCCCACTCCGAAGAATTCCCATTAATTAGCTCATTTCCCCTTTCCCTCTTCCTGCTTCACCGTTCCATTAATGGATTCGGAAGGAAGGAATTCAATAAATAGTAATGGAGGGACTTTGGATTCACTTACGAGAGTACAGAGGAAGGAAAGGGAGGAACCACAGGAAATTTGCCAAATGGGTGGCGTGGGAATGGGAAAGAGGGAGTTCTATAAACGAGCGGTGGGAATCTTTATAGAAAAAATGCCGTAGCATTTACTTTTACATCTTGGCAGGATGAGTTTTACGGTCAAGCCCATTCAACACGCTTATCATAATTTTTTAGAAAATTAAAGAGAATTCGCTCCCATATTAATGTTTCATCCCATTTCACCCGCACATTCTAGACGGTGACGCTAATATAATATTTATCACATGCGTTTGATAGTTAAGTGCTCTATACTATTAGCAATAATTTAGCATTACCTTTGAAAGAGGTGAGCATGTGCTGTGCACTCAGACTATGTGACAAAATCTATAAATAAGACTTTCGCACGTACGAATGATTTGGATTCGAATAATATTCTCCCGAAAGACCCACCCTCGAGCCCCAATAATATATAAAGTTAAATATTAAATACTCTTTGGGGTTTCATAATTTTTTTTTTTCTTTCAGAGTTTTATTTTTATTATAAGAGATCCGTGTAGTTTTGATAATAGACCAAATTAGTCTTTTTGTCAGTTGACCGTTAGTAATTTTAAAAAAATTAAATGAGCGCCACGTGTCAACATTTGATTGGTCCACGTAAAATTCCGTTAAGTCAACTAACGGTCAACTAGCAAAAAAACTAATTTAATCTATTATCAAAA
Organism: Corylus avellana; assembly: GCF_965113065.1. Taxonomy (NCBI): domain Eukaryota; kingdom Viridiplantae; phylum Streptophyta; class Magnoliopsida; order Fagales; family Betulaceae; genus Corylus; species Corylus avellana. Next base: position 41,294,575 of record NC_142491.1, read on the forward strand.
TCACAAAAATCTCCTATAATAAAAATAAAATTCCAAAAAGCATTTAATATTTAACCATAATGTATACCTTAGCCTATGTTGACGCGACACAGCCTATTGGTCTTTTAATTGAGTTTCACCAATCATCCCTCGGGACTCCTATGTTTTTTGAGGTGAGTAATGTCACATGACAAAAATTTTATTTTTTTTTATAATTTTTAACATGTAATTAAAAATAAAAATTATAAGCACCCTTGCACATGCGAACCCAGGTTAAAAAGCCATAAAACAGTTGTATAAAAAGAAAAAGATAAGACAAAGGTGCACACTAACCCAAAAAAAAGGATAGTGTTCAAGCAGTGGAATATGCCACCAACCAGTTTCTTTACAATATCCTAACGGAATATTTTGGAAACATATATTGAAATCTGACGAACTCTAGGGCTTTTCACAGATTTGAAGTAATATATCTACTCTGGAAGAACTTGAGGAGAAAAACCCGGATTGAAAAATAAAAATTTTGCATTGAGAATACTCATAAAAACATATATATACATTTTTTAAAGAAATTTTGGAAGATACCCATTAGTTATTTTACCAAGTAAAAAAGTACAATTCTTTATTTTAACTATTATTTTTTACTACACTCTCAAATCGATTCTCTATTTCATTCTCTACTTGCTTTAAAATATTATTTCTCATTTTTTTTTAATTATATTATTACCAGCACTTAATTAAAGAAAAAAACAAACACATATATAAATTTAATTAAAATTAATAATATAAATAAATTTTTTTCATGGATAAATTTTTTCATCCAACTGCAATTAATTTGTTTCCATCTGTCTGTTTCCATGAAATAAATTTTTTCTGCATTCAATATTTTCATCCAACTGAGTGAAAAAAATTTTGTGAGAGAAATTGTGTTTGAGAGAAAGACATTGCAGATGTGAAGAAAAGTTCAAAAGAAATAAAAAATATTGGGTGCAAAGAGGTGAAATAAAAAAACAATAAACAAAAGAAAAATAAACAATATTTTATTTATCTAGTGTGCTAAAATGAATAGCTCCAAATTGCTATTCACTGTAGCAATGTACTTATTCTAACTAATGACAAGCTACTCTGTTGGAGCTAAAAAAGGAGTAATAATAACTAAATATAACTAATATTGGTCTTTTAGCTAAGTTGCTGGATATGCTCTTAAAAGTGGTTCCCATTTGAATGGCAACATTTTATTATTGGCATGTCAAACATTCGTTGTATTATTTGAATACATGGAAGAGAATTTCCCATGATGGAGATACTTCTTCAATCGCATTTGTGTTCATCCATGACTTCCTCAATCATAACAAATCTGCCCTTCTCTATGGAGAGCTGTGCTGCAACTCCTATAGCAACTGAAATCAAACCATCTTGCAGACCCACGGCAGGAGCTTGCTGGCCTTTAGCTCGGATTGCAGACAAGAAGTTAAGGTGTTCCAAGTAGCTCGACCCATGATGCAGCCCATCGTACCTGAAAACATAATATCATTAGAAAGCTAAATACATAAAGATGTTTTCCTTTGTAGACATGGAAAATGACAATCAAACTCTACAAGAAAGCTGCTACTCACTTTATTCGCTTATCCTCAGCTTTTGAAGTTTGGACACCATCTCTCCCTGCCACTCGGCTACCAAAACGCACTATACTCTCAGGAACAAAGGCCTCCCCCTGTAACAAAACTAACACGCTGATCCTGAGAGGAAAGAACATTTACAACTAATGGGATATGTCAAATCTAAAATTCAAGTGGAAACACCATAACAGGCCACCACTTATTGTGAGGATTTCTTGTTATTAGGCTGTCCAAATGACACATAAATTTGAGTAGCTTAAGAAAGAAGGGTTGCGGGACCCAGTAGAGTGCACACACTGTAAAGTGATCAGAGAGTTTTACCTTTCCAATTTCACCAACAACAGATATTTCTTGCTCATTTTTACTGCCTTCAGCAAACATGCAAAGGTCAAGCATCCCTCGAGAACCATTGTCAAATTCAACAATAACATATGCATTATCAATAATATCTGGTACCTGAAAGCATAGAAAAGTTGTGAATAACCACGAGGGTGGCCAAAACTTAGAAGGGCAGAACTTCCGGTATGATACTCTCCATTTAAGGCTAAGCTTCCACATTCCAACTTTAATCTAAATGACAAGTAGCATTGCACAGACAAAAAAAAAATATCTTGCATTTATTTACATGGTAGTAAAATAAGTATTTAGGGTCTTTGTTTAATTACAGGAAATCTTTGTGGGGGAAGGAAAACGGTGGAAATAGAATTAGAATCCGTCCGAACCGCACCCTTATCAGTGAAAATGATTTTCACAAATTATAGTCTCAGGTATGCATATGCGAGTGGGAGCCCAAAGCCATAGTCCTTAGGTTTACAGACTATTTAATGCCATTTTGCAGGCAGTAGACTGGTTACAACTACCTAGTAAATCAATGGTACAATTTGAAGGCATGTTCAATTTAAATTGGGTATATGACTTTTTTAAGTCCTGCAGGAATATAATTTAAAAATATTAACAGATAGCTAAACTTGTAACCTAAGTTTTTAAAGGCATATCTTTGTCACATCAAAGTTACCTTTCCATCATAGATTTCATCCTTGTGATTAACATCAATGGCTCCAGAAGCCATTACACGGACAGGATTTGCCCCTGCAAACAACCTCATCAGATCAAAGAAGTGGCAGCACTTCTCTACCAGTGTTCCCCCCGAGTTAGCATTGAATCGGTTCCAATTGTTGACCTATCACAAGCATAGGTCCATAAGATGGATTGCTACACTGTAATGATAAAAAGAGCAGCATTATATACCTTAACCAGAAAAGGAAAGCGATGTTCACGGATTGCCACCATCTTCACGGGTCCAAGATTTCCGCCCTTAACTATTTCTATCAGTTTAGCAACAGGTGGCATGTATCTGTATTCCAGACCAACTTGTACAAGCATATCCTGCCTCTTTCTAGCAGCATTTAGAACCTAATTCAAGACACACTATCTGAAACACATCAATAACTTGTAACAAGTTCATAACAAGTTCATTTCATTAGTGAATTCAGTAAAATATGTGTATATAAAACAACATGTAAGCAGTGAAGCCACATGATACTAATAGAAAATACCTCTTTTATACTTCAAAGAATCCTTGAATCAGGTTTGGTTTCCAACATACAATGAAATACAATTCATTTTCGCACACATTTATTAAATTTTGTACCACTTTCCTACATTCTCCCCACTACTTATGGAAAATTCATCCACAATTAATCTTTCGGAAGTAACTTTTGAGACCTCAATTACCCCTCAATCAGTGACAAAATCTAAACTATCAGCATGGGAAATCAACCAGATAACAGGATCAGCCATCAAGCATCAAAATGCTACACTAATGTGAATAAGATAACTGAATAGATGCCACGCAGCAAAAGATACAACTAAAACTGCCAGTAGCAAATCTAGAAATCCATCAGGAATAGATGCCACACACCAAAAGGCACATCTCTTTTGCTGATGAGTAATGCTACACACACTCTTATTCTTTCATTCCCACTCTCTCCCACCCGTAGGTAGCTCCCACTCTCACCATTGGATCAAAATCCGATATTAATGTATCCCAAATCTAATGATGAGAGTGAGAGCCACCTAAGAGTGAGAGTGGGAGTGAAAGAGTGGGACTATGTTTAGCATTACTCTTTGCTGATTTGGTAGGCTAGACAAACAAATGGTGCCATGTACATTAACTCAACTCAGCACAACCTTACTGCATATTGCTCACACAGTCACACATTATCCATGCAAGTCCCCACCAATTGTCTACCATTTGAAAATGAAAACATATGCTATTTTCGTCATGTTACACATTGCTTTTGTTTTATTTGCTTAAAAAATATCATACTGGTTTCATGACTTTTTCACCATCTATTTATCATCCCATTCATTCTTGAAGTCAACAATTCATTGACCAAAAATGGGATTCAAAAGAATTTGTGACAATGCTTGAATCTTCAGTTGAACACAATTCAAGTCTTTGAAGTTACGCATCAAAACAAAGAGGCATCATGTTCAAATGCAAGCTTGCGAACCTTGCATAAGAGGGTGATTTATTGTACTATCCATAAGATGAGTAGCAATGCAATTTACAAGTTCTATGTAGGGATTAATACATGTTAGTGATGCCCAGGGTGGAAGAAATACATCTTATCAAAAAGAACGGGTGGCATGAATCATACTACCAAATAACTGACCTCTTTGCAGTGAGCGACTGTAGTGCACAATGGCTTTTCCACCAGGACATGATGGGGTTTCGGGTAATTGATGATATCCATAAGGATTTCATAGTGGGTCATGTTTGGAGTTGAGACAACCACAACATCACAGAGACCACTGTCCAATAGCTCCTGGTGTCCTGAAAAAGCCTTCAAAACTCTTAAAGTCAAAAATATTTTTACTGAGGAAATTCTTAAAGTAAAGCACAAATACAAGGCCCCTATAGAATGGATCCATTAGTACCCCAAGCTCTGCCTCAGGACATAGAAAAGCAATTGCACAACTTCCATGACAGAATCTTAGGCATCAGGAACCTATCAATTTTAGTCTTTAATTAAAATTGATCGTGGTTACAAATTACAACCCCAAATTTCTTATGCCCATAACTGACCCAAGTTAGTTGAACTGTTATCAATCTCAGCCTTAAAAAGAACTAAACAACATTTGATACCAAAATTACAAAAGCATAATGTTACATGTGAATCCTATAAAAATAATAATAATAATAAAAAAAAAAAACCAATAATGTTATACACAGGAGTAAAATCTTGAACTTATAAATTGGAGCATACAAAATATTCAAAGTAGAACGCGTAGACATTGGTGTTTGGTCACAGTTCACACCCTATGTCACAGAAAATATAAATATTATTCAATGCCCAATTTACCAAAATCCCTTATAATATTAACTTCTTCATAAGCTAACTAATTAAGCAGTCAAAAAGCGGTACCTTGAGTTGCCAACCAAAGGATTGTGCTAATTCTAAGGCAAGCTGTTGGGAAGGGACATATGGGTCAGCTATAGCAACAACGACCACGCCTTCTGTGCGAAGATGGTGCAGATTGATGAGGTGCTCTCTGCCCATCATTCCCACCCCTACGATCCCGTACTTCACGGTGCTGTTCAGTGCAGCCATGGCTGAGAGAACGCTCATTTACCTCCACCCTCACAGTCTATGCGTTAGTTGCTTCTGTTAAAGCTAGTGAGTCCAAGTTCGAGAATCGAAGACAATGGCTCATCTTCTTAACATTTTTGTTTTATCCTTTCAAAAAAAAAAAAAAAAATCCTAAAAATACAAGAAAAGCACTCAGCTACAATATATCATGTTATAATACTTTTTCAACCCAAAAAAAAAATCCCAAATCACATTAATAAACTGAACCAACGATGCCCAAAAGCTTAAAAATAAACAAAAGGGTAATCAAGCTCTTCGCTAAATGATGTTTACCGCGTAATTATAATTTTGTCATATTATCACTTGGCAGATATTATTTTTTAAATGATAATCATTGATCTGACAATATCTAATAAATCATTGAAACCCAAATCAGAAGTTGAGATTTGAAATCCAAAATGAAAATTATTGAAACCCCTCTTTGTTCTTAAGCACTACTTGATTATCACAAAAAAAGGACCCTTTAAAAAGGAGAGACAGAGAGAGAGAACACATATACTTACTAAACCGAACCAAACGAGCAGAAATAGGAAAAGAAAGCGAAAGGGAGGATAACAGGAAACCAATGGAATGGGTGGAATAGGTAAGAATGTTTCTACCGACAGTTATTCTTTCCTGTCCACCCATTCCGAAGAGTTCCAATTAACTCATTTTCCCTTTCGCCCTTACTCCTTCAGCCTTCTCACTCAAACCCCTCTCTCTGATATTTTTATCACCCTTTTTTATAAGAGATTGGAAGAAAGAAAGCACTGTATTTAGGGTTAGGTGGAGAGTGAGTCACGGTTCTGAATCCTGATACATAGGAAGCAGACGCGTTGCATCGCTTTTCTTTTCTTTTCCTTTCTTTTTTTTTTTTAAAAAAAAATAAAATAAAATGCTCAGTATTGTAAGCTTTTTATTAAATTGACAATAAAAATCAAACGGTATAGGTATATTTTACAAATTTAATAATAATTTTTTTTTTTTAAAAAAAAACAAAGTGAAAAGATAGCACTAGCAGTGCCAGTGAGATTGACATTAAGAAAATCAAAAGTTGGGAAAATAATGCGCCTGGCTCTGCAACTTGATTAATTGAAGAGAAGTTAAAGCACTGGAATATGCCAGCCACCAACTAGAAGCATCTTACTTTGAAGTTTGGCCACTCACAAGGAAATCACAACCACATAAAACAAAGCTAATCCCACCGGGGGAGAAGCAAACAATGGCTGCCCATCTTTGGCAAAAGATGCTTTCCAACATGAGGCGGAGAAAATTTGGATGAACAATGCCCCCAAATATTGTAAAAATTGTATGCCTTAAATGTTTTATAATGAACACATGAGATTTCACATTAAAAAAAAAAAAAAAAAAAAATTGCCAATAGTAGTTAGTAGCAGTTAATAACTACTTAACTATAAGGTCTTTTCAGCTATAACGTAGCAATACACCCAAGTGAGTTTGGCTATGGGTAAAATGGTGGTTACAATTATGGCTATAACCGTCAACAGTAATTAATAAAATTTACTAACTGTTAACTGTGTTTTAAAGAAAAGTTAAAAAAGTTAATTTTTTTTTTTAAAAAAAAAAAAAAACCAAAACGACATTGTTTTTATGGTAATATGATAGTACCTTACTATAAAGGGCATCATTTCTAGATTTATATATATATATTTTTTATACATAAATATAACTGCATTTATGTATAATATACATAAATGCAGTTAGTGGTTAGTGTTTTTTTCAAAACTTAAAACCGCTAATAGTAACTGCCAAGGTGGGTAGCAGTTTTTTCTAGCCGCCTTAAAAAATGGTTAACGGTTAGTGCGGTTAGCAATTAGTGCGGTTAGGGGGCAGTTAATAACCACTCACATTCTCACCCTAAGTTTGAATTGTTTTGAAAATTAAAAGTACAATTTTAAATTAATATTAAAAAAAAAATGTATTATTTAGAAGTGGTTATAAATATTTGTATTTTTAAATATGGTTAAATACTTTTTTGCCTTCTATTTAACAACTTTATTTTTTGTCCTTCGGATTTGGTTTTTATTACACTTGGTACCTCGGTTATAAATAAAGATGGAGATGATACATCTGTCCTAAATTTGATGAAAATTCACGTCAGTACCACTAAAAATGAAACATGTGTCCATATATGTAGTTAAAAATTAAAATGATTAAAAACCCTTAATTTTTAATCACCTAAATGCCCTCAATTGGGGATGGCCAAACCACACCTAAGATTGGCCACCTAAGAGCCAACCCTATTTTTTTTTTTCATTGACCTTTTGGGGTGGTCTGCTACCCCAAATTGGCCGGCCTAGGTTGGTTTCAACTCGAATGGCCTCAACAACCTCGAGGGTGGTTTTGGCCACCGCCAGTTTGCAGCTTGGGCTTAAGGTGCTAGGTGGTTGGAACTACTACTTTTTTTTTTTTTTTTTTTTGGTTGTTTTTTTTTTTTTTAATAAAATTTTTTTATAGAATTTTTAATTATTTTATATATATATATATATATATATATATATATTTTTTAATTTTTAATTAGGTATATTGTCCCATGTCCTATGTCGACTTTCGAGTTTTTAGAAGTGCTGATGTAAATTTTCTTCAAATAGACGGAAGTGGCTATCTCCGTTTTTATCTCTACAGGATAAAGACTCCATGGTAATCTATACACAAATGAAAACCGATTGGCTAAAAACACAAAGTTGTTAAAGATGCAAAAAAGTATTTAAAAGCTCTTAAGTAAGTAATGTTGCACAAACAAAGGAACAATCCAGCCATTGACTAGTTTCAATAATCACTGTTCAGCAATCAAGCAAGTAGCCCTAACGATATTCTTCCAAGGTATTATTGGCCGCGCCGTTTCCATCTTCTACAGTAAACCCTAAGATCCAAGCTCCTCCGGCGAGGTCATGACACAGATCAAGCTTCGTTTCATCATGGAACATAAACAAAATGAAATGAGAGACCAAGCATACGTTAGCAAACTACAAAAGAATGATGGACTACGACTAGTAAGAAAACATGTTCTAATTAGGAAATAAAACATTTTTAAAACCATTCATCCTTTCCAATCACCCTCAGATCTAATAGATTCTCACGGATCTTTATGATAAAGGTAAAACGAAGAAGAAACAATTTGCTGGATTATAAACTGGGAGGAGAGCTGCAGAGGGGAAAGAGAGGAACCAAAGGAAATCCTTGGAATGGGGGGAGTCGGCAAAGTAAAGTGGCCCTGAAAGAGGGACACCATCATTTCTTTGCCAGCCCTCCCATCTCCAAAAACTTCCTCCAACTTCATCTCCCTTTCCCCCTTCTCTCTTTGTCTTGCTACAATCAGAAAGATTCCTTCTTTGTGTGTATTGTTGTACAATAGGGAGACTCTAGGGTAAATATAGAAAAAGAGGAGTAAAGGAGAAGCAAAGGATATGGCTCCCCCCCAATAAAACATTGACATTTGTCTATCACGTTCATTTGGGCTTTCTCGTTTTCCAGAATTTTGGGCCTTGTCTTTTGCAGGCCTATAGTACTCCGGTGGCTTCCAGCTACCCCTGTAACCTGTCGGTGAGAGTTTTAAGCTTGACTCAAGAAAAAGTGCCCCGACAAAGGTGCAACCTACCTCATGGTCTAATGTAACATTGTTTCCTTTCATTTAGGGTTCACTTAACCTATGGCCCACATAATATAGCTTTATCGGGTATTTTTTTCAATTGGGGATATTGACAATTTTGGTGGTTTAAGAAAATATTGTTTCAATTAAAAATTTAAAAGAGACGTAATTAATTAAATGGTAGTTTTAAGAGGAATATGAACTTTTTCTCGTTCAGTTCTGTTTCTTGAAACCTTCTTTGACGTCTTCATTTTCACCCAATTTTCTCCGTTTCCCTTAATTAACCTACTTGCGAGTTGCGACCATTCATGTACAGGTAAGAAGATTTAGGGATAGATTCCTATTTTGGATCCGAATGGCTGATATCGGACAACCTCCTGTTATTGGATCAAGATCAAATACGTATGCACCAGCAAAAGAAGAAAAAAAGACCAGCATGTATGGCTGCTCGTGGTCGTGGGGAAACGTGGGCCCAGGAGTTAAGCAACGGATTATTCCCATCAATGGGATGAGTTGTAGTTTTTGTTGTAAATGGCATCTCCTGGGCGGAACAGTACTCATATCATGGTTATTTAAATGACCTTACATCATTTTCAGTAAAAGAGCAAATAGTTAAATGTTACTTTTATTTAAAATAACTCTTCAAATGTTTAAAAATTTCTTACATTAAATTAGCTAAAAAAAATAAAATAAAATAAATATTTGATTGGAAGAGTTAAAAAAAAAGCTAAATGTAGTAGCACTTTTCAATGAAGCTATTTTATTTTTTATTGTTTTTTTTACCTGTTTTCTCTTTGTCTCAAATATTTTCCTACTTTTTCTCTATTTGTTCTTTTTTTTCCAAAACTCTTCACATTTTTCCTCTCACGTACATGTTCTCTTTTTTCTAAAACTTTCTCATTTTTAATAGTATTTAAATGATATAGATAAAAATTAATATAGTTAATCGGATGTAGGAAACTTTTAAAAATTTATTAACTAAACTAGATAAAGTACGTTTTGAGAAGCTATTCTGCATAAAAATTTGGCTCATTCATTAAGAGTGTTCTTATAAGCTTAATTTTTTTTAAAAATAGTGATTTAATACTCTCACCTTCATTGGGTTATGGGCACCACGACTGACTGGGGGTTACTATCCACCCCACACAACTCATTCGTACAATGATTGGGACTGTGGCCACATTTAGAGAGAGAGAGAGAGAGAGAGCGCGCATCAAGAAACTCGGCATATCAATGATTTATGTATATATATATATATACAAGTGAATCCTAATCACCGTGGACGCATAATCAAATGAAATCATTACGAAGACTTCTTTCTGGTTTCTTGGTGCATGTAAAATCACCAAACATCGATCCCATTGAAGTATGAGGTTTCAGTATGTCATTTTTCAATAGAACAAAATGGAATGCTTATAAAAGAAGAGCACATCTCTCTACAGAACCGTCTTCCAAGTTCCAAACTTGATCACCTTCCGGCCGGGCCAGAAATTAAAGCCTCCCAAAAAATTTACTCATTCTAGATCTAGTTTATCACACTAATTATTCTTATCGTGTGTATGTCCATGTGTTACTTGCTACATCTTGAGTATTATTATTATGTACCATTCTCCATCTTACGCTTTATAAACATCGATCGATCTCCGCTTTACTCATACATCACAGTTTCTCTCACCATTCTCTTCATTTATTTTCGTGCGATAATGTTGTTTACCTGTCCAGCTTTATTGCCTTTTGCATAAGCAGACCCATGGCTCTCTCCTGCTCACTGAGCGCATGGCGGAAGTGGCATCGATGACCGTAGGGGCAGACAACGCCAGCAAGGACCATCCTGCAGACCTCGGTCTTGTAGCGTGGGTGGCGGAGGACTGGGCGGAGCTCCTCCACGCCATGAGCGAACTGGCACTGATCTCCGTAAGGGCACGAACCGATCTCCTGCCATTTGTTACACAGCTCCGTCTTGAACATGCCTTGGTTGTAAACTTCTAGTTCAAGTGCCTCCTCCTCTTTCTTCCCTCCAGGCACGTACACCTTTTGCTGTATGATCAGACAAAATAACTTAAAAGGATCATCGCCAAAAATTACATGAAAATCCCACGTGTTTTGACATGATGCATGGTTATATGACAAGAACCCTTAGATTACTCAAATGATACAACGCATCTTATTGATTAGACTCATGAGACTTGGGGCTTCATGCCTGTATGGCTGTCTGTTGTAATTTCCCGACTTCCTCAGCATCAGGAGTTGAGGATGAGATCATGATCTCTAAAAGACGTAGACCCCCTTATACTTCGGAAAGGCCAAATCTCTCTTATAGAAAGCTGTATTTTATTGGGCAAATTGTTCTCTAGACTGCTGGGCAAGTGGGCATCCAAGCTTTTAGGCTTTTCTAAAGCTTTCATTTGTTCCGGAAACCATCCCACAATGTCAGCAAGTGTCAAAACGATCCTACCTCAACTATTTTCACATTATCAGTAATTCAATGCATTTTAAATGATCGCGCGACTACAGTATCTTCGTTACGTTAACTCTTTCCTTATGTTACTGAGTACTGGTGGCTTATCCCGTATTGATGATCATGGATAGTGGGCCTCGTGGCATCCGATTATTGTCTGTGCCTCACATCTAATCTTCTTTTTCAATCGTCACTGCATATTGGGCTCGTTTGGGCCCTTATGATCCCGAATTGAGCTTGTCCACGTGGCCTTCTAAAACTTAGACAAATCTGGACGAGAGGTTTTATCCTCTGAGAACGGGTTCTTCTTTTTCCACCTCAACCGTACAAACATGAAATTAAAACCTAACGCTGCATGAGCCTTATCCCTCCCCAACCCCCCCCCCCCCCCCCACCCAAAAAAAAAAAAAATAACCACAAAAAGGTACACGCTACGTGCACACAAACGTCTAAGTGAAGCTCCCGTGCACATCATGGAACGGAACCATATCTTCCTTCCAGTACTATCATACTCATTAATTGGCACCTAATTAAGCTAATAAACCTTTATATTCGTACGCATGTCATGATCTAAGTCCTTAAAACCCAATGAATCCAGAACTTCCCGTGGCTCTCTCCATAGTCTAATTAAACTTGTCACCCGCTTCAGTTTTTTTAAAGAAATAATTTCATAAACATATATACATGACACTAACTATTATTTTCAGAGCTCTTCGGCTATTTTCATTGCAGCTTACTAAACAAAACCGAGATCACAGACATGGTGGGAGACACCAAAACCGCTTTCAATTCAATACTCCATGGCGCAATCACAAAAAATAAAAAAAATAAAAAAATGGCATTTAGGTAATAAATTTGGAAAGTGTATCACTTTCAACAACAAAACTATTAGATACGGCTAACATCATCTTAGTTAACTAACAGGAGGTCTCGTTTTATTTGATTGAGAATGCAACATGGCATCGTGTCTATGTATCAACGGTGGAGATTAAAACAAAGGAAATCTCATTAAAAATGAGACTTTTACTGCATCTAACGGAGCAAACTGTACTAACACGGGGGAGGGGGCGGTGGAACACAACACGCAAATGGTTCTGCTTTTTCTGTCCTCGACAAATCAGAGCGAAAAATTTATCCTCAAATCTGCAAAACCATAAAATAAAAAAATAATAATAAAAAAAAAAAAGAAAAAAAAAGAAGGAAACTCAATCTCGATCAGTCTCAAGAAAAGAAGTGAAAGGGTTTGGTTGAGTCCAATTTGGGTTGTTTGATGGATTAAACGCATGTAGGTCGAATATGTGGGTTAGTGGGAGTTAAATTTATGCAGCTTGGGGTGATTTGGATCTCCGTCTATGAATCTATGATGTTTGATTTATTTTATTTTATTTTATTTTGCCTAAAGCGATGTTTGGAGGGTTACTAGTACACAAGTTTCTGTGAAAGGGGCTGGCCTTAGGAGGTTGATTGGTGTTTGCTCCGCTTCATTCGTTTTAATCTCTATCGTGATAATTACGACAGATCGCATTCTTAATAAAAAGAAAACGAAAAAATTAAAATAAAAGAGAATCTCCTGTTAGTAATTAAATAAGATGATGCAAGCCGGCCGGACTTAAAATGTTAAAGAGTATTACCGTAACGTTGAGTGGACTCGTAGTGGGAAACCGAGTCGAACCCCGAGTTACGCCTCCACCTCTAGCACTAGCCTGAGTCGCCGTCTTCAAGTAACCACTGGACCTCACAGAGATACTCTTGGGCAACGAGAATCGCTTCCTTTCCATCTCAACATTCTGGACCCTTCCGCTCTCGATCACGCTCGTTGGGCTCCCATCCGCCACGTCATCCCAAGCAGAACTCCCCTCGTCCCCAATACTCAGACCGCGAAACGCGTCCGGAAGCCCAAACGGTGCCGTGTAGTCGGCGGAGGGTGAGCCGAGCCTGATGAAGAGGCTCAGGTACTTGTTGAGTTCGCAGTTCACGGCGCGGAGGTGCGTGTTCTCGCGGCGGAGGGCCTCGGCTTCAATGGTGGCCTCATGGAGGTGAGTGAGGCAGAGAGAATGGCGATTCACGATCTCCTGGTGCTCCTGTACGGAGCGGGAGTGGTAGAGATGGTTGGATATGACGGTTGAGCTCGAGTCGGAGAAGCCTGAGTCTGAGTAGGGGGACACGGAGAGGGAGGATTTGGTAGGGAAGATAGGGGAGTAGAGGGAGGTGTATCCGACGCCGTCTGTATGAAGTTGGCACTTGAATGGGGAGGATCTGATGCTTGTGGTGGTGTCACTGGTGTGTCCGCCATGGGCGGTGGAGGCCGCTTGGTCCTTTTGCATTTTGAGCTCTTGAGTATTGCTGAATAAGAATAAGAGGAAAATTATTGTTTCAATTATTTTACCGTAAAAAAAAAAAAAAAAAGGACAAGCAAAAGCAATTAGGTTAATGATATATGATTTTTCCATTATTTTTCCGATTATTCTCTGTTTTCTACGATTTTTCTTTTTCTGCAATGTCAAAGAACTCTTCTGAGTCTCTGCCGCATTCAATAAACTGATTTCCGATTATCAAATTATTACCTAGCATAAATGGCGAAGATATTGAGATTTCCGATTATCAAAGAGTTTAAAAGTAATTACACAAAAAAGCTAAAAGAAAACTGATTCATAAGTAAGAAACAGATCGATCACAAGAATAACATTGGAAATAATCAATTCGTCCATTAATAAAGCAAAAATCAGAAACAGAGATTAACGTAGCTCTGCAACGTCGAAGGAGAACTCCTCAGCATTCAAGAAACTGATTTTCGGAAATACATCGATATCATAAAAATGGCGAAGATATTGAGATTTCCGATTATCAAAGAGTTAAGAATTAATTAAGAAAATAAGCTAAAAGAAAACCGACTCTTAAGTAAGAAACAGATCGATCACAAGCATAACATTGGAAATAATCAATTCGTCCATTAATCGAACAAAAATCAGAAATAGAGATTAACGTAGCTCTAGCCTTTGGATTCATGAACCAAAGCACAGAAATATGAAATAAATACAGAGTTTACATTGAAATAAACTAACAGAGCAGAAGAAGAAATTGCATGATTGGATCAGATTAAATACGGTTGAAATTAGAGAGAGAGAGAGAGAGAGAGAGAAAAAAAAGAACTCACCTGAAGCAGCAAATAGCAGAGAACCTCTTTCTCTGGTTTTAGAGAGAGAGAGAGAGAGGAATTCTGTGGGAAGCGAGGGTAGAGGTGGTTTTATATTGGGAGGCTTTGGAGGGAAAGAGAGGGAATGAGAGAGCGTGCTTTGGTGCGAGGGAACTAAGAACAAACGAATCTGAAACCGTTTTGGGAGACAATGGTAACAGCCATTCACCACATAGTGCCCTTTTTACTTCCAACTACCCTCACAGTCACGGTTACAAAGCTTCGCTGTGTGCTATCAGGGGCATTTCAGTCATTTCAACGTACTTGAAGCTCGTACAGTAATCTGCTGTACGTTACTGTAATGGGAGAAGAAGGATAACAAACGATTGAGCCTTTCTACGGTGAAAAGGGCGCGTCGAACGGTTTACGCTTCACTTGATTTGGGTCCCATCATGTAAGAATTTAGCTAACCGGAGAGTGATTTACTGGAGAGAGAGAGAGAGAGAGAGAGAGGGTGTTTGGAGTTCACGTATTTAGAGCGCCCACTTCATTGGTCACATGCATTGGCAAACAAATTGCACGTCTCGTGACCCAAATCCAAAATTTCAAATTGACTTTAATATCCTCGGGTTTCCAAGTTAATTATGACAATGCCTTTTACATGCATACTTGGTGAATCAGTTATTCAACAACTAAATTTTAGGGCTTAATTTAATTGAGGATGTAATGTTATTATGATTAGAAATTTAGAATGAAAGCTTGAAATTTTACCTTAAAAACAAAATTTCACTATATTGTGCCACATGGCATTCACGTAAACTGTCATATATCAGTTTATAAGGGATTGTAGTACAACTCTAGTTTCTATGCAGTTCATTTTACTACAAGTTTAGTGCTTAATGCTGTTTTAAGTTCTCTACTCTTGGCCATTTCAGGTGAGCATGAAAATGATTAATTAATTAGTCAATGACACTCTCTTAATTATTTTATCAATTATGAAATGTCACATCAACTTGTATGAAAACTATAGTAAAAACTGTAGTATTCCAACCATCTTTCTTTTCTTATAAGCACTATGAGTACCTGCACGAGAATATTGATTGATATAGTGCTTAACATAGGATGAATAAATCAAGGTTAAACTGCTTTTTTGTTGATTTTATTGTAGGATCCTTCAAATGGTTGGTATACATTAATTACCTAGAAAAAAAAAAGGTTTCGGCAGAGGCCAAAAATTCGAATAATAATCCCACAAAAGGGACCCAGTTATAATATAATATAATATATTGTTAATAGTTGTTTTTTCAAGTTTGAAGGGAAAGGTAAGGTGGTGTGACAGAGGTGAAGCTGTGTGTGCAAGGTCCCATTGCGGTTAGAGAGGGCATTTGATTAAATTGTTGCTTGGTTTAGAAGCTTATTGGTGGTTTTGGGGTTTCAAAATTTCAAGTCATGAAAGTAGATTAAGACATATGGCATTTAGGAAGAAAGTGCCATCATGTGTTTTTTGCTTCTTTATCACAACTATAACAACCTCTTTTGTTTTGTCCAATAGCTCCCCTATCAAAATCTATTATCAAATGTTTGGTGAATAATAGCATCATCATGCTCGCCTTCCCCGCCCATAGGCTACAGCAAACACTTTTTGATGCAACCATTGTCAATTCAGCCACACATTTTTCATATTCTAACCTATTATTATAAACAATATTAAGCTTCGTTTCTCTTTCATTTTCATTACATTTGTCTATTTCCATATTTTATTCTACGTAGCTTTAGAGAGCGAGAGAGGCATATACTTTATTTTAATGTCGCAAAACCATAACCTATGCTTTGGGAACTCAGCATTTGAAGTAGAATTTTTATGTGAAATTCGGACAACTTAAGAGAGGGAAGTTTTGGAGCTGACTTATCTTAGGCAAGTAAGTCTCGCATCTTAGACTGCCTAAAACAGGTGAGCCTCGCAACCGCTCTCTTAGTCTGTCAGGCTTAATGGATTCATTTCAAATGCCATGCAAACCATCATCAATTATTTGAATTACTAAGGAACATTCAAAGCTCTATTGGATTATTTTCGGTGTAACTTGCAAGAAATAAATGTGTTTTTAAGAATTGCCATTGCTTCCCACCTAATTACTACTATAATTTTTCACATATTGGTCAAGTGACAGTTCACTAATTTTTCATAACAGGGAATGAAGAGATTGCTACGTACAATCAGTAGAAACTTATACAGGGACTCAACTGAAGTTTTAGGGAAATTATTCTCCCAGAATCTCTTCTCTACAGACGCATAAAGAACTTTCATCAATACAAAGCATTGAGACTTTTTGCCTCTCTGATAGAACTTGAGCACAGACTATACACATACATGGGATTGAAAGAATTGGTTGAATTAAAGCCATAAACATGAGTGCCACGAATGTGTCGAATTGAAGCTAATAAACATGAGTGCCCCATGGGGGCTATTTCACTCCAGAATTGAAATATGTACAACTCCAAGATGCAAAGCTAACAGCTTCTTGTCACATCAATACCATCAGAGTCATAGCCCTCTGTCTTCACAAATCTTCCTTTTACCCGCTTCCGAATATCAGCTCTAACTTTCCGAGAGGGGTAACGAATTTTGTTTTCATGCCTGAAAAAGGAAGAACCCTACATTTACCATAAGAGAGCATAACCAAAAGAAATATACCTCACATTTCTTACGACAACCTTGAGCTGCTCTAAGTCTAGTCACAATTGAGAGCTTGGTAAAAGTACCTTGTGAGGTTCTATTTTGGTAGTAATCTACATCTTCATCCCAGATAGATCTAGTGAGACCTTTTTTTTTTTTTTCTTTTTTTCTTTTTTTTTTTTTCTAGGAAATTAAGCTAAATAATCTCCAACCAAAACAGAAAATAATTATTTTTCCAATAGAGTGATTGTGTGCATTCAGGTTTTTGAGTTACTAGGTTTATAAAATAAGCGTATTATGAAGTGAATGCATGCGAGAGGAAGAGACAACTGTAATCCCGTGGCATTTACTGAAATCTCAGAGCAATTTATGATACTCACTGGAAAACCTGGTAGAAGAGAGAAACATAATACTCACAGTCGAGACTTCCTCTTCTCTTTGTACCTCATCATGGCAATTTCTCTGGCCTCCAGATGTGCACCCTCAAGGTAAGGTGAATTATATGAAGGCTCCCCTCCTGTAATGTAAGGAGAAATTCCGCTATCAAGACAATCAGTACCACTGCTCTCCGCACTAAACCTCGAAAGAGAGAATGACAAAGTTGAATATGATGGTCGAATTGGACGAGGACAATCCGCGCTTCCAGGAAGGTTATGAACTTTGTCGGAAGGACCTATGTATTTGTCCATATGAGCCGACGGAGTGATGTGAACAGAAGAAGCCACCGAGGCATCCTGGCATGACATAAAAAGAAGGAACAGAAAAAAGAAATAAAAATTATATCAAAACTGGATACATAACGCATGTTGCCTTAAAATATTCTGAATGCCTGTGAAAAATACTAAAATCTCTATCTACTTGTACAAAAGGTTCACTAATTAACAAACTTAGCGCCAAACAATTAATGACCAAAAATTCAGAACTTATATGCTCATTGGTACCGTTATCACCATGAGGGCAAGCTCAGGTAATCGACCCAGCTACCTGCCTAATTGCACCATACTCCCCAAAGTCAACTAAGTCCCAGCAAGAATTTGCAAGAGCCACAAAAACCTATTATCACTAGGCCTAGAAGTCAGAGAATGCCTAGCCAAAAAACTTTCTTGTAAGCGGAAAAAGGAGGACAGCTCTTGTTGATGGTCACTTAGAAAGCTATGCTAGTATATAAGACGCAATAGAATGGTATATCTATATATTGTCCGAGAATTTGAAATGTCATAGAAGTAGATTGGTTAATAGGGTATTTGTGACATGCGCATGTTGAGGTATTCATCTAAGCAGCGAGTGATTTTAAGAATAAATCATAAAACATAATTATTATTATGAAGCCTAGATTAAATTCCTACCTCCATCCCTAAATACAATGCTCCGAACTAAGCTACAGCACAGTATCACTGGTGCGGTGACCATTTAGACTTCCAAGTCAAGATGGGGATAGCAGCTTCAAGTACCCTAAAAGATCTACATACCACTCTACTACTAATTTACGTTAATGATGATATTTGCAGGTGTTGACAAACATTTTCATTAAACTATTGTAACGGCAATGAAACCATATGCCTTCCAGAACAAATGTAGACATTTGCAATTGCAGTACTCGGTTTACATGCATACATGTTTGTTTTTTGAAAATACTTGATGCTAAACATGCTTACTTTACCATTTCTTAAACCCAGTGCAATATTTTACATATTCATTGATGCATTCAAAGTTATTATTGATAGCAGTGCATGACCTCACTACCTATAATGGTTATACTGCTTTTATGAATGTCGTGAAATTTCTATTTATGTGTAAAAGCGTCCTTATTAGTGTACTTCTCAGTTCAGGACCTATAGTTTAAAGTTTCTAAAGCCTCTTCCTAATCTTCAAAGCATTTCTCCTATTCATTTTATTCTTCCTTGTTTTACAGGGTAGAGGGAGTTAATACATATCAACACATTGAAAATTTTAAATCTCAGCGATAGTGTTTCCAATTATAATGCTATTCTAAAAAATGTTTCAAATTATAATGACGTTTTTGAAAGAGACAAGATGCAGCTACAGTACCAAAAAAAAGAAAAAAAAAAGAGAATAGTAATGATTCAGACCTCCATAGCACTTGCATGCCTGTTATCTGAGGTGTCATGGGACAAATCCTTCTCTAAGGAAGAGAACATGTCGTCTTTATCATCATGCATAGCCCTGATTGGATCTTGATCACCCCCAAATAGTTGATCACCTCCAAATAGTTCTTCAAAGTTTAGGAATGTTAAATCAACATCAGGTATGTTGAAATCATCATCACAAACAAGTTCTTCACAAACCCCGAGGTCTTGTATAATTTGAGGCCACAGCTGCAAAAATCAATGAACAAAAATTAATTGTGTAGCATGAATACAAAGTGTTGTAAAATTTCAATGTGACTAAATATGTAATCAGAACCAACTGCTCCTGGACAGCCTATATGAGAGCCATAAGTCTATTGTTGTCAAGCGATGAAATATCCAAAGATTGAGATCAGGATCTCAAGTCATACACGATACATGTGGCCATGTGCACAAGCTGACTGTGTCAGAAAGCAAGCAAGGGATAATCTAATTATTGTCAAGATAAGATAGAAGTATAGGATGGAGACGAGCATCATGAATATGAAACAAGTACTCTGAAGTTCAAGACATGCAATTTTACCATGAAACAAGTTAGACTAAAGTCAGCTCAATTCAACTCAGCAAAACTTTGTCTCAGAAATTTGGAGTTGACTAAAGAGACCCTAATCTACCATTCTGCACCCACTTCACTTTGCAATAAGTTGCACGTGAAGGAAATTACTAACTGTGTATCACAGTTTAATATTCAGAAATATGAGGCATTTAGTTGTAAAACTTGTCTTTTTTGTTTTTCTTTTTGTTCCACGTCCAAAACATGCTAAAGACTTGTATATCAAAGTTCTAAGCTTACGTACCTCAAGTGAAACCATGGTCTAGTATATATTTATAAATATCAATTGTTCCATTGCGTGGAACTTAGCATCACAACTTGGATACAGAGTAAATAATGAAAATTGTGGCGAGAGTGAACTAACACAGTCCAGTGCCCCCACATTGAGAAGCAGTTTCACTTATTCTACTGGCACATGCTGATTAATCAAACAATGATCCAATTTAATGACATGATCATAATTATCAAACCTGACTACTTTGAACTGGACTTTTATATTGCCAGAAGGATTCTCCATGCAAAGGAAGCCCAATATTTGAAGATGAAGGCAAATGCTCCTGTTGAGAAAATGTGAATGGCAAAGTGTCTGCTTTCAGCTCCTGAAGTGAATCGTCCATTTGTTGAGGATCAGTGCTAAGATCCTGGGAATGTTGTAAATGCTGATCAATACTTTCATCGAACTTCTCTGGAGCATGTATTGAAGAAGATATGTCAAGTTGTTCTTGGTCACGTATTAAAGGCGAAAGGTTAGACTCATCAGTGATCTGCAGCCTTTTCAAGTCAAGAATCTGTTGAAGAATATAGCTAGTGTGCTGCTGTCTAACTTTATGTATCTGCAAGTGAAGCGCAATACTAAAACAGATTATAGAGGTTTTTTGTAGTCGTAAAGCAATGCACACAAACATAATCAGACACTTTAATGTGTGAAATATATCAGACCCCAAAATAGCTGAAGAGACTGCAACTCATTTATAATAGTACACTATCTAGTTCATTGTCAATATCAACAAGAAACTAACCAAATTTCTGAATTGCCAGACTCTTAGCATGGATTAGATCAATATACTCCATTCCATGGGTATCTGAATTGATTATATATAATGCACATTAAAGTTATTGTCAACAAGAATTTATCGTCAGATGAAGAGTTAACCCCATATTCAAAGTCATTACAAACACCCTACTTGATCCAAGCTAGCAACCATGAAAGTGAAACCACACACTTGATCAGTAGGAGGAATCTGATGTAAACGAGGATGCAAGTCATTTGCAAATGCTTCTAATAGTAAAGTCTGTTAAGGTGTAGGACTTTTGATATATCTGAAGGAGTCCCTCCTCATCATTGTCATCATCAGCAGCAGCTGTCTTACCTATTTCTGGCAGGTGAGTAGAACCCTCCACCATAATCTACCAGAAAACAAGGAGCTCTAAGTAAAACTAACAATTATTTTATCCATTTTAACAATGGAGGATGTTGGACCTCGGCACTAGAGATTTTTCCATTTTAGAACGATATGATTCATATTAGAAAATAATAGCATATGGATTTTGATGTGAGGTGTCACTAGTCAAAGAGTTCCATATATTTTCAGCAACACAAAAGTCTCTTACTACACTAAGACATAGACAAAGTAAAATGCTTATGAACCTCCTCAAATCTAAGACCCTATCCCATGTCAAGGATTAACCCAATCATAATTCGCATCAATTCCCCCAAAGTATCACGTCTTTCCTGGACTTGAACTTCTTATATTATGAGAAAAATGAGAATTTAAACATAATAATATTATCATGGATCCATCAAAGAAGAACATATATAGTGTTAATCCTGCTTACCTTACTTTGTTGACGGCTTGATCCCACTTCAGATTCTGCTCTGGAGACTAGGGTTGCACAATTCAATCTAGATGAAACTGAGAGGCCTCCACTTTGTGAGCTAGATTGTCCTGGAATATCCAAATTTACAACGGTGGAATCCCCAGAACCACGTGAAGTTGACACAAGTGAATATTGACAAGTACTACTGCCTGCTTCATTTAGTTCAAAACCCCACAACGATGCAAAATCCTTAGCAGTAGGGCATCCCACGTAGCTGCTGATTACCTGTTTCTGATGCTGGTAAGAGCCATCATGCTGGCTTCGGTCACAGCTGCGACACATGAACAATCGGTGATCTGTACACCGAACATAAGCTGGGCGGTACCTGCACAAGTCACATAGGATGCTTCGCAGATGTCGACTGGAAAGTGCATTGGCTGAATGGACCTTTGCATCGCAGGAAAGGCAAAGATGTGCTGCATCGGCCTTACAATATACAACTGGCCTCAATGCTGTGCAGAATTCACAAATTTTTTCCATCTCTTACTCTGCAGTCATAAAGAACTCCCAGACTCTAAAACCTCATAATTTGATGTTTCACATTTGAGTTTCAGTGAATATGGATATCAATTCCGCTGATCTTTGAAGCCCAGAAACCTTTAACATTAAAGACACTGTCAATTATTATCATGACCATTCCCCCCTACAGTTTCCAAAATCTGAGAACCATAACCATACCAACGTGACAAATGTGGTATTACTGCAATTTAAAAAATAATAATAATAATAATAATAATAATAATAATAATAATAAACAACTATACCACACCTTGCAAACATAAAATTATTAAATTCCACATCTGAAGGCACAACTGTCAAAAACTTAAGGATGTGCTTGTGAACAGTTCTTTTATCACTTTTCTTTTGCCAGAACTTTAAACACTTAAGGGTGTATCTTAAACAGATCTTGTATTTTTATTTTCTAATGTGCCCTAAGTTACAAACACTTCTTCTTGGATGGATGGCTCTAAGGACCACGATATAAGCGAAAGCCATATCTGGTTTTAAAATTGAAAGACTGCAACAAATTGTCCCATTGTTCTGCACCTTGAAATGAATCACCTCCTTCAAAGGTCCTTATTCAAATGCGCCAAAAAAATCATGCCCTTATAGGATCACTTTTACAAATACCATTCCTAATATAAATAAACAAACAGCAACACCACCCATGAACATCTTAATTTCTCTTAATTCTTCATTACAAGGTTCCTTCCATGGTGACTTGGATTGATCCCAACTCATCATAATTTGGTCAGATAGTATTCAATATGAAAAACTATACAATTCAGGAAACATCCTTAACTCATCAATAAATTATTTATAATCTTCAGTAACTTTGCCAGAATATTAAGCAACTTTCTCCATCCCACCATAGACTTTTCCTCAGTACTGATAAAGTTGTAATCCTTACTTATGCTTCATCTACTACATCTACCACGATTGTACTTTACCTATCACACCTACCTATTCTTGTAAAGCTATATACTAGGATGGAAATTTAAATGAAATCACATTTGTCATGAGAGCAAAATTAAATGAAATTAATTAGGAAAATTACAAGCTCAGGAGGAGATTTGTAACATCGTATTTTTCTATATAATAAAATGTAGGCCATTGAATTTTATCCCGCTTTAATTCTATGTGTTCTCCCTTTCAGCATAATTTGCAATCCAAACACGCCCTGAAATATATTTGTTTTTCTTTAACATCAGTTACACATATACGAGCTCCAAAATTCAAATCCAACCAACCAATTACTCTGTTCCTTTCATAAATCCAACTGCAAAACTGCAGTTGACTTATCTGCATCTGAAAGAAACTAAACGCGATCTTAGCTAAACAAACAGCCAAAAAAACCCCCCCAAATCAAGTTTATATCCAATCTCACTTCACCAGTTGACCCAAAAACTCTTCCAAACTTTGATGCGTAAGAAATTAAGATCAAAGTTGAGACATTCAAAATTTCAAAGATCACATGTACTTCAAAAACGAAGAAAGAACTTCAAAAAAAAAAAAAAAAGGAAGAAGAAGAAGAAAGCAGAAAAGTACCTGCGGATGAGTCAAAGAAAATCGAAGAAGAGAAAGCGGTTAAGCTTTTTTCTTCTTCGGAGTTCGAGTCTCAGAGAGGTTGGCTCTATGTTCTCTATCTTCTTCTCATTTCTTCTATCTTTACTTTTAGTCCTTTTTTGTCTGACGTGTGCGCTTTTGAGCGTGAACTTTCCAGCGTGGAGCTGGACACGTGGCATGGAGCGTAGGTCCCACTGACGTTATCTCCGAGTTGCATGTGAGTAAAAGTAACGACATGTGATCCAAAAGTCTACTGTATGTACCTGCCTCAGCCAATGGGAATTCGCCACGGCTTTATAGCGGTTAGGAATTGCGGCTACGAGTTTCACGCTGGGTGCTGTCTACGCGCCTTTTTTGGCCCATTAGCCACCGGGCAGGTCTGGTTTCATACCAGAAATAATTGCTTTTTTTCTCACGGCACTCAATACCTTCTATAGTCCCGACTCCAGAACACAGAGTTATTATGTTATAAAAAGTATACAAAGGAAAATGTTACATAATAGAAGTTTGGGATTTGGCGTAGATACAGTAAAAAAAACTTCACCACATGTGCCGTACTTTTTTCAAAAGTTCCAAAGTTTTTATTATAATTACCTTATAAATACTTTACAAACTATCTTACAATTACTTTTCAAACCGGTGTGAGTGTGACAAGGTGAAATATAGGTAAAAAAAAATTAAGAAACAAAATTTGATATATAAATATAATTGTTTAATGGTTTACATGATAAATCTTTATAATTATGATTTTCCGTTATTAGACTGCTCGAATTTCTAAGAACCATCTAAACAATTATAATTTTCCGTTATTAGACTGATCAAATTTCTAAGAACTATCTAAACAATAAGATAAGGATATCTTATTTTTAGGCTACCCAAATTTTTGTTATTCCCCGTCATTGTTTTTGCATTCGCATGCAATGGTAACAAAATAGTCAGGTCTAAGGACCATCCGGACCACAAGAATAGAGTTATTCAAATTTTAGCCTAAGAGGCCACAAGGCCTACCTATTTCAAAAGTAATGCAAAAAATTACATTTTTATCTCATAACTATCTTATAATGCTAATGTGACAATGTTAAACAACCGTTACATAAATCATTGCTAAAAAGAAAAGTTCAGAAGTTGATTAGTACCGCTAGCTACTTCACCATTATAAGATAATTATGAAATAAAAATGTAATTCTAATAGTACTCATTTTAGACCGTCTAAATTATAAGACCTAATTACTTAAAACAAGTGAGCCACGTAACTTTTTTACCCTCCTACAAAAAATGGGACAGCCAAATACAATAAGCTCTAATACGAGGAATTGTATGCGTCAAAGGAAGGTAATACGCTGCGACATTGTAATAAATTCGGGCGGACCATGAAGCAGCCGGTAGGTGCAAAGCATTCAATTGAAGATGCGACATGAGATAAAGAACAACCTGTATGATACGGCACTCTTTAAGAACCTGTACCTGTCCGCCGTGAATTGTCGTTCGCTTTTTAGGCACAAGCCCCGCATAGATAGAGAGTGGGTGGAGATCAAGCTTCAATTTTTTTCTTGCAAACAAGAAAGAAGCGACCGTACCACTAGCAATTGCAAATGACAGAGGCAACAAACCACCCCAAGCATCTGCACATGCGCCAGATTATATACTAGGGCATATGTCCTGTCAATTTAGAAGAAACCTCTAAACTTTGACAAGACATTTTTAAGAGAAATGACAGTTGGGTTTCATTTTGCCTAACAGTACAATTTCAAGACATTATATCTGACTGACTGACGCAAAGAACAAAACCACCCTCATTGTCCGTTACCTTCCAAAAGAAGGCCTAGTGGCACAACTGGGCTACCATGTCCTGAAACACCCGAAACATCCTTATGAATTGACTTCATGGTAATAAAGTCCTTCAAGGACCCTAGACAAGGAAACACACAGCATGACATGTTACTCGTACACTTGGTGGAACAAAGAATATAATAATGCTGCTCAAATACCCATTTCATTTCACACCGACTGACATGCTTTAAGTAACTTTTTATATTGTCGTGCAAGATGCATAATCAACTCTGGCATTGGGCACTCACCTTTCACCTCCTTGAGGAAACTGTCATGAAACGCATCCTGGGGGTATGTAAGATGAATTTCAAACTTTTCCTAAGTAAAAATTGTCCAACCAAAAGATACAATATGTAGACGTGCAATAGAATAGAGCATCTACATAGACAATTATTGCGTTATTCCACCAACCGATCAAAAAAGCCATAAGCTAGTAATAAGAATTACAAGGGTACTCATAAGACAATGATACTCTTCTCTTTTCTCAATGTCGTTCAAGAGCTTATGGCACAAACTGTTGATGGCATAATTTCAAAACTATCCATGACACTATACAATTGAAGGCCAAATATTGCACAACCAACAAACAAAAAAATAAGAACTATAGTTGTTGTACTGAAGGCCGGATCTATATCCCAAAAGCAACACAAAGTTGATTCAAGCACCATGATTGAAGCATAAACCTGAGACAAAGCAGATGCAGTAAAAAATTTAGACGGGCAATAAACTCAAAATAAACCACAATAGTAAATGGCACAGTTGAAGTAAAACCCAGAGTTAAAACGGAATCAATAAGAAATTACAGAGAAAATACAAACAGTTAGAGAACAATTTACTGCAGGAATAACAAAGCAGGCGAACCAGGGATATAGACACTTAATTTCAAATTTTTAATGGGCCATTTTTTTTCTAAATACCTTAATACAGCAAATCCAGAAGCTGATAAAAAAATGGTGCACAATTTTATTTTTTTTGATAAGTATGAGTGCATGATATTTAAAATTAGAATGGAAACGATTTTTTTTTCTTCTAATAGTCTAACTGCCATGGTAACCAAGATCCATATATATGAAAACAAAAATGAGAATACGAAACAGGATTCAATCCATCAGTAGGGGTAAAAAGGATACAGCCATGATCCAAAATTTCATAAAGCAAGACCAGAAAGGGCAAGTTTGAAAGATACAGCGACACTTTACCTCAATCAGCTTGACTTAACATGCACCTCAATAATGTCTTCATCCTCCATACCAAGTCCATCAGGGGTTGCTGCCGGACTTATTTTATCCCCATCAAAGCAAAATACCAAGTTCTGTATATCAAGCTTAACTTTATCCGCATACATTTTGAAGAGCCGCTCAAATTTGTCATCCTATGAGATTAGAAGAAACTCTACTTACATATGTATGCATGTTGAGCTCATTAACAGTATAATACATAAAGCAAGAGTACAAAAAGGTATGGAACAAAGTAACAAATAAAACACAGAAGAAATGCATATTTTCTTAGCCAGAACAAAAAAAAGGGAAACATTTAGCACCAATAGCACTTGCTTCTTAACAAAACATAAAATAATTATAAATAAACGAAAAAAATGATACAGGAAGAGGGTAATAGCTTAATTAAAAATATATATTATCTTTGAAACCACCATATAATTCAGCAAAAGATCAATTTTAAGCTACACATCATAGATGATCATCAAACACTTTAATGATATTCCTTTCATTCTACCTCAACATATTATTGATGTTACAGAGAAGCTCATGCCTAGACTAATTCCAGCCCTATAATTCAACAACCCATACTCTATCCAGCAGTAAGTACTGTAGAGCATTATGAACAGTACAGTACATTCACCCTAATTAAATTGAAAATAAATAGTTTTCCAATTGGAAACTGATTGACAGATTTCTGCAATAATCCATGAAAATAGAGAAATATTAGTGATTAGAAGACAGCTGAACATTCATTCTAATACTTCCTACTGATAATAACTAGGCAAGATAAACAAAAAAAAATAGGAACATACAGATTCTACTGAGTAAATAAGTCCAAAATCCCAGCACAAAGATATACCATGTACATGCGAAATTGTTTGTGCCCATCCTTATCCTGAACAGAAATAACTATCTTAACTCTTTCACAAGGAGGCTTTGATGGTTGGTCAGTGACAGCCTCCAGAGAAGACTGCATTGAACTACCAATTTCTCTTTTTGCAGACTCCTCCACAGCTCGCAACACATCTTCAGCTGATTTTGCAAATATGACAAGCTCTTGCTTCCTCAACCTACATGCGAGGATAAAAATTTGATTGGCAAGCATGGTAAGGGAAAAGTGTTAATAAAATCAGAAACAAAGATATGAAGTGCTCATGGTTAAATAGTCTAGAATTTCATAAAATTGTTACCAGATAAAAATAACAAGGTTGCTTGATCATTTGCCACAAATTAAATGCCTACAGTAGGTTGTATAAGCATTGTTATCAACTCTAGTATGATGCATGACATCATCTCAACAGGAATACAAATTAAATTATCAGTAACAACTCTCAACATACGCATCTAAATGTCAAACTACTTCTTGAGATACAGGTGAAAGTAAGGAACAAATCTGCTGCCAAATAAAATCAATTTAAAAAAAAAAAAAAAAAAAAAAAAAGTTTGCTGACAAACCTGCCTTTATTGGCTTTTTTTTTTTTTTTTTTTTTTTCGGCTTTTGCAATGTTGTAATGGAGCTAAAAGATTATGTGGATTGATGTTAAAGGCTGCACTGCAGATATCAACTGTGGCTAAACCAGAGTTTTTTTTTTTTTGGTTATCACTATAAGATAATTTAGCAGGCTGCAATGCAATCCAATTGTTACCGAACCATTCTTTAGTTGATAGTTTCACCTAGCCTGCACATCCTAATGGCTTAAAAAAGACATAGGCAGTCATGGAACCTAGCAGCCTTGCACCCAGAAGGCCAAGCTCTATATCTACCTCAACACTCAACAACAGCACAGCATGTTAATGTTCAATGATACAACATAAGCACACAAAGAAAAGAAGAAAAAAACAATATGTTAGGAAGAAAATTTCCTTTCTCAATTACACTTCAAAAAGACTTGCATCTATGAAAAACAAGATAAATTCACTTACTAATAAATACATCTATATGAGTAACATAAAACAGTTTAATTTATAGACAACTTTCCTTTTACTCAATACAACAGAAAAAAATTAACTACAGCTCTGCAAGTACGTCTATCACAAATTTTTGTCTTGGCATTGCCTGACCTATGGAGGCCCAATTACCTAAATGCCTTAATTGGGTTTAGTAACATGAGATCCCTATGCAGCTTGATTTCATCAGAAGTCACACAGTCAGCTTCAATCAGAGCATGTGACTTTAACTAACTCTAACTTCATCTGCATCATTTCCAAATTCAAACACCCCAATTCGATCCTCTGACAATAAGAAAACAAAGTAGACTTCCACGAATAAATTTCAATTAGCTCTTCATAATGCAACATCCACAGAAACCACATGCTGATATTCCTAAATGTTTTCTTCTAAACAAGCCTAAGAAAACTTTTCATCCATTTTACTATTACTGGTACACTTGACTACCAAAGGAAAAAGGTCATTTTTCAGTTAACCAATATCTACACTCCATAATGCTCAGCTAGTTCTGTTGTAATTTTACATCAAAATGCTAAAAGCAACCCACAAAGCAGCCACCATGTCCCTTTTATATCAGAATATATTCCTGCCTTGTCATAATTGAGTGACCAATATGAGACAAAGGTTTCAAACTTTTCTAAAAGGTGGCAAACATCCTATAGAACCTATTACGACCAAAGCTAACAAAAATCCTGGAGTATCAAAATATCTTTATGCATGTAAATCATTGAATAAAAGAAAGTTACTTTACAGCATTTACATTTAAGCATTTATAAATCCTTTGAGACATTGTGGTCACACAAAAGTACCCAAATTTCATTGACATTCCAATCAAAACCTCATTCTTACCCAATTTCTTCAAATCAGTTGTCAAGTGTTTTGTCATCATTTGATCTTCTTTTTTTTTATAAGTGTCATTTGATCTTACATTGTGATAGACTAGAGTTACATTTCAATCAGCATAGATACTTGGCAAATATTCCACAGATGCAATGTTTAAATGCAGCCATTAGAAGATGAGAGAATCAATTCTCCCTAAAAACCTTTGGATAAGGAAAAGAACAATGTAAAGGTAGAATTGAAAAATAAAATAAAAAATAATAAGAAAATAAAATGTTTAGCAGTCCTTCCTTGTGCAATTATTAACACTTCTCTTTCCTTATGCTCATTCCTTCCATCATTCTGATGAATGCCAACTCCCTGTTATATGGTGCCCCCATGGTATCACATATTTATACATGTTGCATCATAATTTGGAGATTCCCTTTCTATTGTGGGTTACACCATATTTATACATGTTTCTCAATCAAAACTTACAGATATCTAGCTAACAAACTGTAGAAATCACAACTTACACATAATTTGGCTATTAAGACCAAATTTCTAAACACACACAGCACGGTCTTACAATGTGTAATTGCATTGCCAATGAGCTATAGCTCAAATGGCACTTCCTCCCTTTGTAGCGAGGTAGAGGGTGAGTTCGTGGGTTGAGTCCCACTGGGTGCGTATGTAACTTACCAAGCAAAAAACAATGTGTACTTGCATTTGTCATCAATTCAATAAGAATAAAACTAGAAGAGAAAATGAAGAATTACAAAAAACTGCCCATCCGCCCAAAATTTCTTCTTGAAGCATAAATAGATTATGTCAATTATCACTTCAAAAAAAAAAAAAAGATTATGTCAATTAAAACCCTATATCCACTTATATGCATATACCTCAACTCCTTTATAGTAGAATTATCCCCAAGCAACTTCTGAACGTCACTGGAAACCTTGGGTGGCGGTGGTAGCCAATCCAACTCTTTGTTTTCTTCACAATCTACAATTTTTATTACTTTCGTGTTTTCCTCCGCATCCTCAACAACCTAACCCCCAAAAGGGTACCCCCCGACCAAAAGAAGAACCATTATATCCAACAAATACAATACGGACAAAAATCTCTAATCAATTCAATTCTCACACAATGACACTCTCATGCATTACAGTATGTATCCATGTATGTCGAGGGAAAGATAAAGAATCTTACAACAGGTTCAGAAATCTTCCTCCGTTTATTAGAAGAGAAAGCTTGAGATGAATCCACATCATCCTCATCTACGGAAAGGAAAAAAGAAAGAAAGCATATTGGTCACCTAGAAAACTTGAAAGAGAATAAAATTTCTAATTTCACGGTTTAATCTGTTTCCATTTCATAATACAAAGTCGAATAAAGCTCAACTTATATAAAATTTCATATTCCCGCAAGGTACAGAAAAAAGAAACACATAAAACTTTTAAATTGGAATTGTGGGGATTTTCTGAAAAACAAAGCAAAGCATAAGAGTGATAAAGAGCGTAAAAGGACGCGTGAAGAGATTCCAAAAGGAATTGAAACTCACCGTCGATGCACACGACATCGAAAGGCTGGACGCGGCTGTAATCAAACAAGGGCTCCAGTTCTTCGGTTGAATCCGCCTGAAAATCAAAACACAGAGTCGTAGAGAGATAAACCCTAGGTCAGTTGTATTCGATATCAGATTTCGAAGCTACAAGAAGAGCAAGAGACGCTCACCATTTTTGGAACTTTGAGACCTTACTCAGCTCTCGCTCTCGCTCTCCGTCCCGCCGAAACGCGAAGATTGTCGTATGCGATGTGAAAGTTTTATTTGAATCGTGGCGATGAAGCACATCCGAGTCATGGTTTCGCGGGTCCGTCGCTTCCATTTCTTTTGGTGCAATTTGGGCGGGCTTTACCCCAAAAGGAAAACGCTTATTAAAGCCCAAATCAATATAACATGCAGCACATATTACTTTATTAAAAAAGAAAAATGTTAAATCTACAGATTTTATATAATTTATTAATGCACGTTAACATGTGATTGAAGAGTGTTAAATTTTTAAAAGCTGATGTGGCTCTAATTACACGTTAACATGTGTCAACAAGTCGTAAAAAGGTAATGCTAAAAATCATATTTTTATTACACAATAATAACGTGGCAGTCTCAATCAACTCTTAGATCAGTTTTTATTATTCAAGAATTAATAAAATTGCTACATTAATATTGAGAGATATTTGTGACAAAAAAAAAAAAAAAAGGAAGTGGTATATAGCATTACTTGTACAAGAATTGTAAGGGTATCATTACTAGTTAAGAAAAGATAACACACTTCAAATGTAATTAATTGCATAAGTAAGTTGATAAATATAAGATAGTAAATTATGTTTCACCCAATCAATAACATTGAAGGAGCATAAGTTTATGCATTACCAAAATTGTGTATAGTTAGAAAAATTAGTAGGAATGTTGTGACACTTTAATACAAGTTTAATCTATTTCTAGGACATGAATTTATCTCTCTAAAAAAGCTAAAGCTTGAGAATCAAATCACTGGGTATAGAGCAGTCCTTAATCAAATGCAGCATGAATAGTCAAATGGAATATAAACACTAGTATAATTAGCATTTATTTGTGAAAAATAAAAAAAAAAATTATTTCCAATTAACAGTATTTAATCCATTTTAAGAGAGACATTCAAGTAAGCATATATGCGAAAGTTGTTAATTGTTTTGAAAGGAGTACTTATCTCCGATTCTAGATAACTTACAAGAAACTTCATCATCTCCATTAACTTAAGTTTATGTTTACATTTTAAATGATTATTACACAAAAACACGTGTCACAATCTCCTCATCAAACATCAACTAGACCCAAGCCAAAGACAAGATTAGTAAACATAATTATGATGTTTGTAGGAGTACGTAATTAGGTAGGTTTGAATTGAATTACCATATAAAATAACCCTATCATTTGAAATCATCAAGTTATTTATTAACAGTTATAAGAGAGTTGAACATTGTTTGACTGATGGATATTGCAATTGA
This sequence comes from Corylus avellana, assembly GCF_965113065.1. Classification (NCBI taxonomy): domain Eukaryota; kingdom Viridiplantae; phylum Streptophyta; class Magnoliopsida; order Fagales; family Betulaceae; genus Corylus; species Corylus avellana. Next base: position 41,327,190 of record NC_142491.1, read on the forward strand.
TGTAACAGTGACGAAATATTGGTCAAGGTTTTACCAAATGTAAAATTCTTAATTTGAAAAATCAAGACCTGGATTTAATTGACTTCTTTTTTATTTTTTTTTTATTTTAACTGAATAAGGAAATGGTTAGAAGAATGGATTTTTCTCACTTATGATCCAAATAGAAGAAGAAGTGAGAGATCCTAAAAACAAAAATAGGATGGGCTCCCTAACAATAAACCCAAAACAAACTAAAACAACGCAAAAACAAACATACGAGAACAAATTCTTGATTTAATCCAAAAGAACCAAACAGCAGGCAATGGTGATTACCAATGATCCCAAAAGAACCATAAGCAAGCCAGGGAATTCCAGGGCCGCACAAGGCAATGGATTTAATTAACTCAATCTTAAAGAACAATGGTGCAAAAAATTTAATGGTATTGAAGATTAATTGCACGACTTGACTGGGTTCAAAGAGTTTAAATTATATGGAAGGTGGAATTATTTTCACAATGTCATGGAAAGGAACATAAACTCTTCAAACATCAACTTTATTAATCATGCAATATGATAATATTTAATTATGAAGAAAAACAATTACAATACATTAATCAGAAAAATGTGCTTATGAATTGAATTTTTATGTATAAAAGAGTTGGAAGTGTAGCAGTATGAAATGGTCAACAGTGGGCTTGTTTGACAATGGTCAACAAGAGAAAGACGTTAGCTCCATTCAACCAAGTAATGAGCTAATGTTGGTGTTACCTTTTTGTTCTCACAGTCAAATACGGGTCACGAATTAGTTGGCTATAGAAGTGTGCCCCACAAAACATTTTCTTTTCCAAACCACTCCAGCAATTTTTTTTTCTTTCGAAAATGCTAAAGATATTATCAATTTCAGTACAATATTTTCTTCTACGGATTCGGCTTACATACTGTTATTTTAATAACAGCATGCTGTAGTTGAATCAACGGTTAAGATTGAATTTTAAAGTTGACTTACTTTTAGAAGTATTTAATAGGATAAAAAAAAATGAAAAAAGATTTTAAGAAATTCAATCTTGATAGTTGATTAAACTACAGCATATATGATGTTATTAAAATAACAGCATATAAGCCAAATCCTCTTCTACAAGCATATGTGTCATCTTACGTGGCAATTGCTATGTGACCCACTTAAAAACATTAATTGGTAAGTTACTTATGTGGCAAAAAATTAGATAGGAGCCACTTTAGTTAATTTTCCAAGGTACCCCCGAAGTTCATGCGCTTGGTAATGCTAAGTGTTGCACATAGAGTCCCACTGATTCCCATCCCTCAATCCATTTAAGCCAAGTTTCAGGGCATCATTGTACGTTTGTCTGCCTCTCTCTCTAGATCTCTCTCTCTCTCTCTCTCTCTCTCTCTCTCTCTCTCTCGATGTTTAAAGCTTCTTGGTCTAATCCTAATCTTGTTCCTGTTCCTGTTCTTGTTCTTACCTTTTGTTTTGGGCTCGAGCTTCTTTGTCTAAGCCTACTTCGTGTACGTACTTCAAGATAATTGTCAGTGTTCACCTTCTTGTTCTTCTTTTCTTCTTGTGAAAATGGAAGGAATTTCCTTGATCCCCAGCTTTGCTCGCGGCCTTAATATTCTTCTGGTGGATCATGACACAATGTCCCTCTTGTACCTTGCATCACTGCTTGAACAATATTCATTCCAGGGTAAAAGAAACAATTTTTTTTTTTTTGTTTGCTTTTCCTCTTTATTTTTGTATTTTTTTAGTTTTGGTACTTTATGTCTTCACTTGTGAATTCTGATTCTTAGTGAACAGAACCTGTGATCTCTGCATGTACTGTTTGGCCAGTGCCCATCTATCATATACATTAATACATAGAATTAATAGAGATCTTTTAACTGTATGAAGTGTCCATGTTTGTGTGTGTATATACATACATATTAAGTTACTAAGACAGATTTCATCAAACTCAAGTTTTTTCACTTTTTGATAGATCTAAAGATTAAGGATATATATCCACAACAGAAATCTCAAAAATGTGAGAGAAAAAATCATTTAGAGAGAATTTCTTCCATGCAATTAAAACAGCTGGTCAGACGTCATAGAGGGATTCATTTGGATGGCATAGTTATTTAATGACTTGTTTCTTTTACATTTGTAAGAACTTAGGGTCAAGGTCTTCGTTTGATGTTTTAGGAAACAGAAACGGAGATAAACCATTTAGACAAAAGAGTGGAACATAATTGTCATTCTCTTAAAAATAAGGGTAATCTTATCTCAATTTTTACACCATTTTCACTAAATGGCTTCCCTCTATTTTATTTGAAATAGACAGATCCATTTATGATGTTTTGGGCTTAGTTGTTTGGAATTTCCCTTTAAGAAAACTTGTTCTATAGCTTATGGGCTGCCTGCATGCCTCATAGGTTTTGTAAACCTTAGGGGCCATTGATGTTTTAGCCGGTCCTATAGCTTTCTAATTTTTTCGAGTTTTATTTCTTTTCCTTTTCTAGTTTTTGTAGTCTTACGTCAAACCTTTGTCTGTCTATTGAAGATGATGATGATGATCTAGGGTTGAGCTCATAATTAATATCTTTGATATAAATGCTATTCTAATTTTCTTTTCTTTTCTTTTTTTTTAAAAAAAAAGAACTTCATGATATATCCTACTTTCTTTTTTTATTTATTGTACATTTCATTAATTTATGTATATATAATTTATGTTGTGCTGGGAAAGTAGATTTATAATTCTAGCTAGCAAGCTTTTATAAAATTTATCTATATGCCAAATTTTATTAAAATTGTTTATGTACTGTGTTTCTCTTTCAGTCACCACCACTGAAGTAGCATCTCTTGCACTGTCTATGATTTGTGAACAAGAAGACCGATTCAAACTTGTCATAGCAAACATGAACATGCCGGATATGGATGGCCTTTCTTTTCCGCACATACTTCTTAAGAAGGACATTCCTTTCATTTGTAAGCTTCATCTGTCTTAACCTTTATATTTGTTTTAAAAAAATATTTTTAGGTCTATTTTTTTCTACTTTGCCCCTAAAATAAGTTCACCCGTAAAGTTAAATTCGTAGTTTCGTCCCTGCATGCAGTGATGTCCTCCGAAAGAGATGTAAACGTAGCCCGGAGAGCCTTGGCTGAAGGGGCATGTTATTTCCTTGAGAAACCAATTTGTTTGGAGGATCTCAAACATGTATGGCAACATGTTTATCGCAGGAGAGGAAACCCTATGAAGAAAAGCCTAAAAGCAATTAGTAATGAAGGAAAGGTGAACATTAGCAAGGAACCTCAAGGTTCTAAAACCAAAGAGGCAGGTGGTGTCTTGCATGGCATTGACAGGCAACATATGACAATGGATCCCAAAGGGAAAAACAAGCAACAAGAAGTAGAAGTTGGGCTTGTTGTTGGGAAAAACCACGAAAGAGAATCCGAAAATACTTGCATGGAGTGGCTGAGGGCGTCATCAGAGAGCCAGAAACAAGGAAGAATCGTCATGAAGAGAGCAAATGATGGCGGTGAAAGCAAACAACAAGAGATCAAGAGAAGTAAGTTGAGCTCAGAACGTCAAATGGATTTCGTAAGTACTATGAGAGCCATTGAGGAGGAAAGGCTGGCGGAAAGGAAAGATAACAATAAAAGCTCAACCGATCAAAAAAAGTCACGATTTCTTTGGACTCCAAAGCTACATCTCAAGTTTACAGCAGCCCTTAGTGCGCTAGGCGATAAAAGTAACATCAAATTCCTGTTTTTTTCCCATATTCTATATGCCCACTTTTTTTTTGGGGTTTACTTTAATGAATTTCTTGTTGTCGGATTTAGATGCTCGACCGAAGAAAATACTAAAGATGATGAATGTGTCTAATTTGACCGTGCGCCAGGTTGCCAGCCATCTACAGGTAAGAGAAACCTCTCAACTGTTTCAAATCCAAGAGTTCAAACATTATTGTCAACGTTAATTATCTTGTTGAGACCCCTTTGTGTTGATTGACGACGTCTTAACCGAAACAATATGTTCTTTGGTTCATTTTATGAGTATTTTTATCTTTTCACTTTTTGAGTTGACAAAAATATCTATGACTAATTACTGGATATTCTCCAAACTGGAGAAAATCCTAGCTAATTCGTCTTAACGAGCATTAGGTTTTGATTTGAGGTATAGACTTGAGCATTGTAATCTTTATATTATTATTATTATTATTATTATTATAGTAAATTGTTCGAATTTATCCCATAATTTTTTCCTTTACACCGGAGGGTTTTTCATATAAATTTTATGGGTTCTTTTGTATTAATCTCTTAGTGTTTGATTATTATTATTATTATTATTATAGTGAATTGTTCGAATTTAATGCCCCCCTCCCCCCAAATTAAACTCATATCATAAAATCATCTTGCATGCAGAGAAGTTTGTAGAAAAATTGGATTTTGTAAAAAAAAAAGAAAGAAAGAAAAGAAAAAAAAAAGAAGAGAAAGGGATAAACAATCTTGATTAATCCGTTGATTGGCACACGAATACCTCAAGCAAACCAATCTTTAAACATACTGATTCACTTATGAGGTTACCAGGAATAAAGACATCAACAATTCGTTGATTCCTCAAGAACACCTGAAGTTTGGAAGAAGAACAAGAAAAATCTCTCTCTAGAAATTTTATTGACCCAAAACCAATTAACTTTCTTGCCAAAAAATATAACTAGCTTTTATAGAAAACTTGTAGAAACCCTAAATAGCACAAAGTATAATAATAGCACTCTTATGCTAAAACATTGAAAGACAAAGATAAGCCTAAAGAAAAGTAAAATATATAAAATAAACCCCTAGTAACCAAAACTTTAGTTGTCAGTTTATCCGCACGGGTCAAGTGACCCCAACCGCTATTTATTTTAATTTTATTTTTATTGTGGGAAGATAAGTAATCTTTCATGATGCATTATGCATCATACCCTCCACCACAATCTCTCACTTGAGATTGCCGGTCTAATCTGGCCAAGGATGTCAATGTGGAGGCCTTGATCGCAATCTCAATAAGTGATTCTAGAGAATTTTAATTGTAACTTGATTAGTTATAACTAACATTTTTTATAAGTCATTACATAACTAGTTGGAATTAGTTTCTTGTTTAAGTAGGATACAGACGTCCTAAAACGGTAGTTCAATCAACTGAAGACTACGCTTTATGAAGTGGATGTCACTAATCACTAGTTTAAATCTCTCATCTCCTTTTGTGTGGACATTAAAAAAAAAAAGTAGGATACCGACAAATAACTGAAGAGAATAAGAACTTGCATGAGCTTGGGACTCTTGGCATGCAAGCAATGGAGCAAAATGGTTGAATTTTAGAAAATAAATTCATTACTCAAGCAGCAATATTACTTGTTTTATTATTTCCTTTTTCCATGTTTCGTTTCTTCTTTGGACGCGGAAATGGCTTATAAGTATTCTTATCACTATGATTTTCTTTCTGATTTTTTTAGTTGGCAGCCGTATATTTTTCTTTGTCATTCGTCTATTGTTGAAGCACTGCTCCTTTTCTCCCTGCAGAAATACAAAGCTCAAGTACAGCGTATCAACGAGACTGTTGTCACTAATTTACCTCTCATAAGTAAATCATCTGGTCCCTATGGCAGAACTGAAATTGCACAATCACACAAGAAGCAGATTTTTCTTCCCTCCCAATTACGATATGAAAGTTCTAATTTTGGATATAAGAGCTTGTGTGCGAATCCAAATTCATATCTTTCCACTGACACCAATGGTTTTCCATACCATCTAAACAAGAACGAAAACAGAGAGGGGAAACTAGCTCTTGGGTTAGAAGGGAGCAGTGTTCAAGTACCGGAATTGGAGCTACCAAACTTGAAAACAGTAACCCAGAACCGATTTTCGTTGGATTCTACGGGGACAACTCCAGGTGATGCAATCAATGTAGAAGAATTTCTAGCCGACTTCAACATTGAGAGTCAACAACTGGAAGCTATAACAGAGCAGGTTCCTCCAAACCAACCCCTGATCGAATATGGTGATCTATTGAAAGTGCTTGAAGAAGACCCAGAAGATCTAGAGTTGTACGATTTTGGCAGTGATGTTGATCGATATTGTGAATGGCTGAGGGAGACTTTAGGCGGAAACGTCACAAATCCAGAACAGTTTGAACTTTGATGATTTACCAGTAATGAAGTTCTACATCCAAAAGGTTTGTCCCCTAATCAGATTTAATCATTGATTAAAGAAGACTTCAGTGAAACTAGAACCAGTTATCCGTACATTTTATGATGATTTTTCATTAATTGTTCTCAAAGACTGATGTTCCAAGTATCTTATGCATATTTCATATTTTGATTTCAGGTGCATTTATTCACCAGATGGAGCCTAGTCCTTGATCCATATATACCTCAGCAATGGAAGTAGACAAGACCCTTCTTTTCATGCAGGCTGACATCTAACTACCTTTTTTTTCCTTTTGTTGGACACATAACCACCTTATATTGATAATCTATAGATACTATTTTTTTTTTTTTTTGTTGGGTGAGTTATAATCTATAGGCAATGCAGTTTCAACGGAGGAAAAAATTCTTCTAGCTTTAGAATTTGGAGCTGGAATTTGAATGTCAAGGGGATATATTTCTTTGAATGCAAGAGAGTTTCATAGTTGTATTGTAGTTTTGGACCGGTTCTTGAAGAGGAACAAGCCAGTACTTGGCATCACGATAGATCGACGAAAGTTTGATAAAAACTCGAGGACGAATTTTCTTAAAGCAAAAGAGACTGATAGATTTCCATTGGATTAGAGATTCTACACATTTTCTTCTACAAACAATTTTCTGCAGTGCGCTTTCTTTTTTTTTTTTAATTTATTTTTATCCTAATTGAATGGGGAAAAGGATTACGGGGGAGGATCTTTCCCATTTAAATGGAAATGCGTTATGCCCGCATCACTATGATTAAGAACATAGTTGTCGCTCATCAACTTTTGACTTTTACTAGAAAGGAGAAATTGTAAGAGTTGGATTAAAAAAAATAATGATGTTTGTCAGATATCTTCATCAATGATTATACACGACTTCAAGTATTTATGTTGGTGATAGGACCTCTAAACCAGTGACGAGCACTGAATATCCAAGAAGAAACAGTAAGAATGAACAAGCAGCCAACTGCAACAGGAGTATAGTTGAGTGTCTCATTGGTGATGGGATAGGCTACAGGCAATGAGAAGAGGACTGAAATGGTCGCCACCCAAAGAACTGCAATCCATCCAATCAGGACCCCATAGCGCCCCAAATTGAAAGGTCCTGGGACAAAGGACTTGCGAGCCAATGTCACCCTGAAGAAGATGGGCAGGGCATAAGCAATGTACAGTCCAATAGTTGCTATGGATACCATAGCTTGAAATGCCACAGAGCTCCCTAGAGACTGCAAAAACAAAGATGAACACGCGCATATACCATTAGTAGTGGTTCAAGGAATAGCAGAGATCAAATTTTATTACAAGAGGGTGTCAAGGGCCAAGTGCATGTGTGAGTATTGGCTTAACATAAAAAAAAAAAAAAACTAACATGGCTTTGGGCTTAACCAAATTCATGCAGACTAAACTCAACCAAGCAAGTTCATACCATATTTCCAGTAATGCATTTGTTTACCTGTGAGGACTATTTTATCTTTTAGAAATATCATCCAGTAAATAAAACCAGGAAAAAAAAAATCAGTCCTCACTGATAATGTAATAAATCCAAATCTATTGCTTTCTTGTGTTTTTCGCTACAAATCGGACACATGTTAATAACATGGATTAAGATCCCCTAAATTTTTTAAAAAATTTGAGATTTTAAATTCATAAATTTCAATTGTCCATATCATTTAAGCGTTTAAAATAAGTCATGTTTCAGAATTTAATGAGAAAATTACTAAGTGACAGAAATTTAATAAGATAACCTCCTCATTAAACATAACATAATAACATAACCTAGGTTCCTTTTATTTGCTGTTAGTTAGATAGACCTATTTAACATAATTATCTAAATAAGGGTACTCATACCTTTTGTACTAATAAGCTATCAATAATCTATCAGACATACGAGGGAGAACGCATAAAGCATGGACCCAGAAAAGGGGTACAGATACAATATGGCATGGATATGCCAATACAACGCTTGAAGGAAACAGAAAGCAAGGATATGCTAATGACTAAATATACCTGTTTTATATATGTCATTTTCTATTCAGTACCAAGTACTTCTCTACAGTTGTATGGTATGTGAGCATCACTAATATATACATTAGTCAAAATATAGGTCATAAACCCTTCCATGGTTTTATTTGCAATTTTATCCCAGTTCTTCGTGTAAAGAGGTTATATTCTAGCATTCAAGGTGTGTCCAATTCTTAACCAAGAATATCTTAGATGCATTTGATACATTTTCAAATTTTAATATGTTTATAGGATGATAGTTGGAAGTATTTGAGAAGTACTCGCTATATGGATATGATACAAATATGACTCCCTTGTAGGTGTATGCAGATACATATATACCCAGTCCCTACCGAAAGAGCGATCAATTTTCTAACACTAAATCAGCAACTCTAGTGCATAGTTATAAGCAACAAAATCTTAATATGTAATCTTATAATGGCTAAGTTAATGGCAAGAGAAACATATGTTAATTGATTAAAAAAAAAAAAGATGTGCATACCGTCAGTGCCATGCAAAATGATACAAAGGCAGAGAGCCAAACTGCATTTATGGGGACCTCCTGCTTGTTTACTTTATGCCAAACTGGTGAAAATGGCATGGCTCCATCTCTAGAGAATGCATAAGCCATCCTGAAAATGAATATGAAGCAGAAAGTAGTAAGGGATCAAAACTCCCCAAGCGACTCCTATTATATGAGGATAAGTATGTACATGTGCTTACCTTGAGTTACTAGTAACTGAACTCATACCACAGAAAAATATTGCGACACCAACCACTCCCAAGCAAATAATCCCCCCAACTCCATTTCCATATCTACTCTTAAATGCTTGGTAGAAAATTTCAGCAATGGCATAACCACCAGCATCGTTGTTTTCATCTAAAAGGTATGAGATGTTAGTTACTGCAAAAGTGATGCCAAGTATGTAACCCCATCCAACAATAATAGATATCCCAATGGAGCTGATTATTCCTCTTGGTCCATTCTTATCTGCGCTCTTGGTTTCCTCTGTCTAGAAATAGAAATTCAAAGGAAATTGGGAGATTCAGTACTGGTTAAATGGTCACGATCATTAAGCCATCAACAGAAAGAAAAGTGAAGGCTCAAAACATGACAGAAGTTCCATAATATATTTCTTCCCCCGAGATTCAGGTTATTTAGAAATAAATTAAATGAACTAGACAATATGCAAGTAGAATAAAGAATAAGCACCTGATTTTGTGAGTTTGGACATGTTTTAGAATAGCAATTAGTCAACCTCAAGAATCTTAAAACCATTGATATTCACTCGATTTGCATATTAACAAATTAAAACATCCTTGGTAAGTTATATATCATCGGAAATTCCCACGATTTTGTTATTAAGACAGCTGACCATTTTATTGAGGTAGGATCTTAGTATTGACCCAACAAAAGCTTTGAAATTTCTCAGACAAATCAAGATTGACATGTTTCTTTGTGCTTCTTAAGGCAGTGATTTTATTTGAGGAGATGAAAAGAACAAAGCAACTTACCATATGAGCAGAGGCATCATACCCTGTTAGGGTATACTGGCTCATTAGAAGTCCCAGAACAAATATATATAATTTACTGTTGATTCCATCACCATTATCAGTGTTGAAGTGAGTGAAAACGAACTTGGCACTAGCCCTCTCCTTCGCAACAGCGGGAATGAGAATCATAAGAACAAAGACACCTAAGGATGCCAAGAAACATTAGAGATCCAAGGAAGAGATTGCCTGAAGCAATAACATGTGGAAACTGGAAAAGGAAAAAATGTCGGCAAACTCTTCATACCTATTATGTTCCATCCAGCAGCTAACTGTCCGAAGAAAGATAACCAAGAGATCGAAAGACTGTTTATGATAGCATGTAGGAGTAAAATTACCCCGTGGATACCTATAACAACATATTTAGATGCCTCATATCCACCTCCATTTTTTCCGCCAGTGCTAAGTAAAATAATCACTTGAATCAGCTCCGCAAGTGAAAAATCTACACTTGTTGTAACAGCCCACTGCAAATGAAAAGTTATCCAAACAGTTTAGAGTTTATAACAGACTGTATCACATCCAAAACAAGCTTCACCTCCCAATGGATTCTGAAGGACTTGAAACTCCAGGAATGCCGAGTAATACCTGACCAACAATATTGAACCTGCATAAACATAAAAATTATGTACTGTGCATCAGAAGATCTGATAGCACAAGACCAACTTCTCCTTATCTTATGATTACTTGACCAGCTGGTTAAGCAATATATTTAAAATTTTAGGCTTAGTGACAGCAAGAAAAGGACATTGAACATTTCACTCTCTCTTTGGTTCTGAGAAAAATGGAATTTAATATGAGCTGGTTAAAAGCACAGATTATTCTGCAATTCAATCCCAAATATAGTATAAAATCTACAGCATGTCAAAGAACTAGTTCCATTATTGTTTCCCATTGACATTTTTTTTTTTTTTTGGATTACTGATTATAAAAATAAACAAGACAGTAGCAAGCAACTCATGCCGAGCACATTTTAGACTTGGCCCAAAACTTAGTAGAACATGCTTGCGGTATTTCAGCTTTGACTACAATTTCCTTACGAATTGATTGGTGGTCTATAATTGGTGAGATGATTAAGAGTGTATAGTTGACAAGTAAGTTACTAACTAATTAAAATGACAATTCCTATCTTTTGCAATCGTTTTACCAAATTTTTTCCCCCATTTCTTTGATGAATTGTTGTAAATCAAAGTTCATAGGGGAAACCATCGAAGTAAGTGGAAATAGAACTCGAGAGAAAACTAGCTGAGAAAATGATTACCAGCCAGTCATCCATGAGGCAAAGGGTGCCCATCGTGGGCCAGCAAGCTTGGCACTCCAATAGTAGAGACCACCAGAGGTAGGATAAGAGGAACAAATCTCAGCCATGGACAACCCAACAAGCATGGTGAAACTACCGGCTATTAACCAGCCATAAGTGAGAGAAACTGGCCCCCCATAGTTTAGCCCAGTGTTGTAAAGTGTGGTTACACCAGTAAGCACGGAAATGATTGAAAATGAAAACGCAAAGTTCGAGACCACCCTGCAGTTCCCAACCAAACCCATAAACAAAAGACCATATCAACCCCATCAACCCAATTCATATGAATTGGGGATCAAAAGGCCAAACAAAGGATAAAAAAAAAAACTAAGAAAAAGGGTATTGTGAATATTTACGATAGATCACGCTTGAGCTCTTGTTTGTAGCCGAGCTCATGGAGACGGGTATGTCCTGAATCAACCGAGACGGCGCCGTTTTCAGCAACGGAAACCATCTTCTCAGAGCAGAGAACAGAGGTGGAGAATTTTAAACAGAGAGAAAGAGAAGAAAAAGGTTGGGTTTGGATATTTCAACCAAACAGCCAATCTCTTTCCCTCCCTTCTTGGAGTCTCTCTCTCTCTCTCTGTATCTTATGGGCCTTGGCAATAGCCGATAGCGAATACTTTTATACTCAAAGGAACAGTCCCATCTGCGTACCCACAAAGAAATGGCAAGTTTTGGACTGAAGCTCTCTTCTTCCTGGTCAACCAAAGCCTCCGATAATGTGAATCCACACCTTGCGGGGATTGTAACGTGTTTTGTTGTACTTCCCAATTCCCACCCATGTTTCATTTCCTTCCCAGTTCCCACCTTGTTTTGGACTCGGAAGTCTTTTATTTATTTTTTCTTGCCGTATTTGGTGCAGCGTTTATATAACTGTAATACCAGTAATTAATTTTTGGCACGGACTTACATGGTCACTTCACTTGGGCACGAGGGTCGAGGAGGGCCAAATCGACAAAGAAACATACCACAACCAGTTAGGATGACTGGAGACGACTTTTATCGACCAAGCATCGATATGTTGCACACATTGTATAGCTAGCTCCAATGAGTAAGTCCGAGCTAAAAGATGTTGGAATGACATATTTAGTACATATTTACTACCTATCAATATATATATACTATTAAATTTGTAAAATTTAATCTAAATTATAAAATAAATTCTTTTTTAATGGCCTAATTACTTGTCAAAAGATCCAGCAGCACATAATTGAGAGGCATAAAAAAGTCAATGACCCACAACTAAGAAGGGGGATAGAAGGCTCGATGGCTTCAACCCAGATGACTAGCAAGGATTTGAGTATACTCTCGTCAAGATGTACTACCCGACAGCTAATTTCTCACTCCCCCAACTCCGTCAACAACTTACTCATGCCATGCATTTCTCTAACAAACTTGAGAAATGAATCTCCATATCAGTAACAAATTACTTGTAGAAATGCCTAAAGCCCTATAAAAAAAAAAGGTGAGAGGCAACAACCTATAAATAGAAGTGAGCGCATGTGGTTACTTAAAATTAATAATGAATATATTGATATATAATAAATATATTATCTCACCATTTACTGTTTTTAAATAATAAATTTTATCCATTTCACTTCAAATTAAATGTCACTCATAAATGCACATGTTGCTTTAATATATATATATATATATATATATATATATATATAATGAAAGAAATTTGAAATAGAGAGGATTCTTATTTTATAAGGAATATATGGAAAGTCAATCTTTGGACTTTCACTGGGCAACATAAGTACTGCACACCATGACAACTGTGGGCCTCGGCCTATATTTTATGCAAGAGAAATACTAGGAGTCAATAAATTTTTTATATTTAATCTATATTTTCTTATAATCAATTATTGAATTTGTAAATTTATGTAGATTCTACGTAATCAATGGTAAATCACACAAATTTAATAATTAATTATAAAAAAATATAAGTTAAATACATGAAACTTATAGATCTTTAGCATTTATCTTTTATGGTCTATGGATGAGAAAGAGAGAATTAATTGGCACGTTGGTCAAATGGAAAAGTGACAGGCTGACAGCTAATCACGTAGAAATTTCAAAATGAAGCCTAGACATTTCAATGTGTCTACAGTGAGTCGAATCTTCAATAAAGTCTAATATTTTTATGCTACTAATTTATTTCATTGGGTGATATCTTAATTCCTACGATCACTTAATATAAAATTATGATGCAAGGGTATCGTGCAAGATAGAGGCCAGAGACTGAGGAGTATTGTCAGTTGATTAATATACTTTACAATAAATATTAATTAACCTCACAAATGGTGGAATCCAAGTTGTATATTTTTTATACATATTTATGATTTCTCTTAATAATTAATATAATCTCCTGATTAGATTCTTGTGCGATTCTAAACGTGAGTCTCCTCATTCTAATTGACCAAACAAGATATTGACAGATTTTGGTTCACACAAAACACATTCATATCTGTCACACCAAAACTATGTTCTTGAAGATACAGACACGCCACACATGTTGAACTTAACCATTAACAAATTACATAAACAATTAAACCATTGATTTTCCATCATTCACTAATGCAAAAACTACATTTGGGATGAAACTAAATTTTAGATTTGGGGGCCTAAAATAAAAAAGAAAATGAAGAGGGTAAAAAATAAAAAATTAGAGGACTTATTTCATAAAAACATATAATTTTAGAGCAATTTTTAAAATTTGGGGTGGGGGGGAGGGGGCTAATGCCCCCAAGCTAGAGTATAGTTTTGTCCTTACTTATCACAATTATTATATAATGTTAATATGAGAGTCTTAATCAACCCTTAAATTTTATTTTAATTTTTTAACAATGACTAATCAAAAATTGGTTAAACCTATCACATCAATATTATATGATATAAATTATAAAAATATAATTTCTAAGCATTGTACTAATCAGAGGGACGTAGCTAAGGGGGCTTGGGAACCGCCATGGCCCCTCCCAAGCCCACTCCTCTCGTTAGAATATTTAGGGGCTATTTTATTAACCTTATTATAACGGCCCTCTTCAAAAGAAATCTTAATGCAATTTGGCCCATTTGAAGTTAAGTTCCTAATGAACCATTATATTAGGAATCCTAAACAAATTCAAAACCTAATGTGCATTAAAGACACCTGGTTATTGAATGAAAACATGAAACCAAAAAAAAAAAAAATTTCCACTTGCACCATTTGCGTAAGCCAAAATTGGGCTTGGGCCGGATGATGCAGAATAGCTAGTGTCAGGCATAGGATTTGATGCTTAAAGAACTTATTGGATCAAGTTTGTGATTATCAGATAAGATCATAAGACCATATCCCACGGTCATAATTGGCCCACATACAGATCTTATTTGGGTTAGACCCATATACATGTCAACTTTCCCGGAATAAGACCCAAAAATTAGTTTAGATATTTTTTTATTTTTTTTATTTTTTGTAAATATTTTAAATATTTAATTGATAATCATCTTTATTCCGTCTTTTCCAGAGTAGAAAAAAAGAAAAGAAAAGGGAACGAAGGAACGTACCAGCCAGTGAGCCAAGAAGCAAAAGGGCCCCAGTCGTTGCCACAGAGCTTGGCACTCCAAAAGTAGAGCCCACCAGAAGTTGGAAAAGCAGAGCAAATCTCAGCCATTGATAGGCCCACAATGAGAGTGAACATGCCCACCAAGGGCCATCCGTACACCATCGTAAGAGGCCCACCATACGTGAGACCCGTACCGTACAGCGTGGTCAGACCGGTGATCACTGATATTATCGAGAAAGTCACCGAGAAGTTTGCTATTGCCCTGCACCGTGCCACGTATTAACACAAACCCATTACTTCTCTTTCGAAATAAAAAATAAATCAAGAAAGGAAAAAAAAAAAAAAAAAAAGAAGTAAGAAAGATAGCATACGTACGAGAGGCCCCGGCTGAGTTCTTGCTTGTAACCGAGCTGAATCAAGCGCCTATCATCGGAAGAAATGGCGTCTCCGTCCCCAATACGGTGATAGGGGCCTCCCTGTTCAGCAATTCGAATTCCGTTATCCATTTTGCCTCACAATAACTCCGGCCCCGCAATCTGATTCTTAATAGGTACGTGTGAGGAATAGTTTGTTGCAAAAAACACTTGTAAATCTAACGGTCAAAATTTAGATTGGAATAAAGATTTCAAAGACTGGGGGAGCTTTGACGAGTTGCTAGCTTCCAATACCCATACGTATTTGGAAGTAAAAGGGCGTGGGACCAAATACGTGAAATTTGGGCAGCGTCTATGTGTAGCCCTCCCTCTCTTATTGTAGTTGGGGTAGCTTAGCTCCCGCTTATTACGCGGACAATAATATCATACAGCAAATATGGAGGCCATTATTTACAGCTTCACTGGTTTTCGCGGTACGAATTTCCAGGCTACCTATACTAGACCATTTAAAAAGTAAAATATTTTGGAAAAAGGTATATAAATAAGTTATTTAAAAAGTATCCGAATTCCATATACTACATGGTGTTTCAAATTAGATACTTTTATATTTTTCTTCCCAAAACACCATTAAAGTTACCGTTAACATATTTTTTAGCATACTCACTAGACATATGCTAAAAAGATATATATGTATGGTTTTGACTGAAAAATGCTACCAGAAACTGACCGTTAAAATTGGGCCGTCTTCTCTCTAAAAGGAGTAGAGATTTACGGCTGCCATGAGGCAACCAAACTTTAGACATTTACAATTTAAAAAAAAAAAAAAAAAAAAAAATTAAAGAAGATAAACATTAAAGAGGAATTCAAATTTGAGATATTAGCACCAAATTTAGGATGATTGAATCCCTTTTGAGTGATACCATTCCTAAAGAATTAATTTTCTACCCCTAGATTTTAGTTTTGAATTCAAAAACAAGTTTTGAGGCATTAGAAACTAAATATTAATTCATAAAAATTTAATTAACAAAAAAAATACGAAATGGGGGAAGAGAGAGAGATTTCTATGATTTTTTTTTTTTTTTTAATAAAGTCACGTTAGACTTTGGTAAACACTTATCTGACTCTTAGCAGACAAATAGCAGAACTCCTCTAAAAGATATATATGAATCAAATAACCGCACTTAAAAAAAAGACAGAAAAAACAAAAACAAAAAAGCATTTCGCGAACTTTAAGTTACAAGTTACAACGGTCGAGCTTTTTCAGTCTTTTTCACAAATAGCTCAACGTCTTAAACTTCCACAACTTTCAAAGAAGAACAAACACAACCCAAAAAAAAAAAAAAACACTTATACACAGTAGTATGAAGTTGCATTAAAAGGCAGCTATTTAGCGAGAAGACGCAATTCTCTTATAGATTCCCAAAACCAACTTGCCGTCGACTTCCTGACCGCAAGAAGCCATGGAAATCTGTTGGCGGCCTTTAGGAACCCTCTTTCCTCCAAACAAATCAACGTTGTTTGGGTACCCAAGCTTAACGTTGCTGGCCAACGGAATCATCATGTCAATATAGGCATCATGCAACTTCGCCAAGAGCTTAATTGGCGAAACAGTATTAATGTTAAACCTCATCACCTTCGAGGTTAATGTTCTTGTTCCACCCCCAAGCCTTGCAATCTTGAGCTTCCTTCTATTGCTCTTTGCACCATTAAATAGCCGTTGGTATCTTCTCCTCCTCCAATACCTCTTCAAGCTTTCGTAATATGCAGAAGGAACTATCTTCATTTTTCTACTATACGAGAGAGAGAGAGACGTTGACTATAGCTATAAGACGTTTGTCTGAGAGAGATGGCATTAAAAGACGCCTTATATAGAAGGGAAACGACGACGTGGGGTAGAAATTGAAATGGGGTTTGAATATAGGATTGTTGTAATCGATATTCCGGGAAAGGGGATTAATGTGGGATATAAGAGACATGCATATATGGCCAAAATGGCCTTTTGACCGAGGGCCGAGGCAAGGAGTGATATATGCGGACGGCCAAATTTAATCAACGGACACCAGCAAATCGAGCAGAGAATGGATGTATGGTCGTGATCGATTATGGGAATTGAATTTTTAACCATTTTGAAAATTTAAATGAATGGTTAGCGTCGATGTTGTGAATATAAAATTCATAAACGGAGTGAAATGTCACGATCCTAACTTTTGAAGGAATGAATAGATCCTGGAACATATATTATAATTTTCTGTTTTTTTTTTTTTAATAATAAAGAAAAACTTTATTTGCTCAGTTGACTATAGATTATACGATAGAATTATATATGCTATATTTCATATAGATATCTGTAGCAATATCTAGTAGTCATTGGATCAGCCCTCATGAGTCATGGCTACTAAACTATATCACATCAATTTTATAAAATATTTTTATAAGATGGTATATAGGATTAGTACTCATACGGTGTATTGTAATTTCCAAGCACTTGAATTGTCCGCCGTCTAAATACTAATAGAGAATTCGAATTAAGCTTCTTCTTTTTAAAGTATTAATCCTAGTGGGCATTATTGGTCACGGTCACTCGGCATGAAGGGGCCTAATAGGGACCATTACAATAATTGGTAGAATTCCAAATCACGATAAATATTTGACAGAGTACGGTTGACCAAATAAGGCTCCGATTGGTTTGCATAATAAACTTTTGGAATGAACTAGTTAATCCAAATCACAATAAATATTATTCTGAGATATGTCTTACAAAAGCGAAAGTATGATATCTAACCTCAAGTGAAACATGCTCTAGAAATTAGATAGCTATCAATTTGTTAAAAAAAAAAAAATTATAAGTTAGACTCTAACTGTGTCATTAGTATATAAGAAGATGTTCTTTTAATTATAAGTTAGACTCTAACTGTTTCATTACATGTGTCATTAGTATATAAGAAGCATGTGTTTTTTTAATAATATGTGTCTATTATGTTCTTTTAATAATTTAAAGGATACATATCGCTTCTTGCATACGAGTTTGTAAGAAATTTATGTCTATCACGCATGTATATATATATTCTTCACATATGCCCGTGTAGGGGTGGGCAGATTAACCGTTACTGTTTAACTGGCCGTCTATCGGCTTCGACCGAATCGATATTAACCGTAACCGCCAATAAAAATTTTGTACCGAAATTCTTATCGGTTCGGTTCGGTTCAGTTAACCATTTGTTATCGGTTAACCGTTTTAACCGATAAGAACCGGTATGGGGGAAGGCTGGTAACAAAACTAGTATAGTTTAGTTGGTAGGGAACTAGAGCACAAGGCTCAAATCCTCGTGGTTGTGGGTTCAAGCCACTATAGACTCTTTCTTTCTCTATTTTTCTTTCTTTTCTTTCTCATCATTTATTTTCCCAATTCTCACGCCACATATTTCTTTTATTTTATTTTCTTTTCTTTTTTTCTCCTCCTCCCACACAACAGACTCTTTCTGCCTCATTGTTTTTCTTTATTTTCCTTCTCTTCCCAATTCCCACGCCACTTTTTTTTTTTTTTTTCCCCTCCTCCTCTCACGCAGCAGACTCTTTCTTCCTCATTGTTTTTCTTTCTTTTCCTTCTCACCATTGCAGGAGAATGGGTTTCTTCCTTTTTTTTTTTTTTTTTTTTCTCTTTCTAGTTCTCGCAATATCCGCCCCCATCTGCTCTCACATACATCTCTTTTAGCATCAAAGATTCAATTCAGGTAAGAGTTTTTGCCATTTGGTGCTTGGGGGTTAGAGTAGTAGAGAACATAGAAGAAGGTGAGATTGATAATCGGTTAACTGGTTTAATCGAACCGTTTAACCGTGTACCGTTATAACCAATAATTTCAGTTAAAATTCTTATCGGTTCGGTATCGGTTAAGAAACCGTTTAACTGAAAATTATCGGTTAATAACCGATTAGAGCCAAAACCGGACCGTTTTGACCGATACCCACCCCTATGCCCGTGAATGCAGAGTTGGTCATTATAATTTATATGATAATATTAGCAAAGGAGGGAGCCAAAGCCTGGAATCTTTTTCACTTTTATTTTTTTAGTTAAGATGAAATTTCATTAATAGAAAGAAATTTTTTTGAAAGAAATTAAATAAAATACAAAGACAAAGTGGGTGGCCGGGTGCGAGTCGCAACATTAATAGCCCATAAAATAAAGTGGAATTTGGTCCAAAAAAAAAAAAAAAAAAACCAAGTCCAATGCCTTTTGGTTTAAGCACCAAGAAAAAGGTCAAATAGGAGCGATGTATTTTAAAGTAGTCCACAAGTGAGCTTGCGGTAACATCAAGAGATTTTGGATACCATAACAGAAAAGATTGCATTGAAATTAACTAAGTTAGAACTATTTAAAAGGAGCCCTTCCTCCTCTCTCAGCACTTACAGAAAAGACGGCCTATCACTTAGGAGACGAGAAGCTCTTACTCAAAAGAGAGGGAAGTTTTTCTCACTAAAATCTAGAGTAATAAGAATTGGTCACTATTTTTTTATTCCCTCTCTTACTAGATTCTCATGTCTAGAGCCGAACAGTCTACTTTATCGTTTTGATCATATAATGGGAATTTATCACCAGTCAGATGCAAAAGAAAAATCATGCACTACTTGGACACCAATGCTCCCTACTCTCACACTAGCAGATCAATATCATGAATTTCATCTATAGTCAAAAGAGGGTTTTGTCCCAAATTAAAAAAGAGCCATATTAACCATCAGTGTATTAGTATCAGCACAATCAAGCTAAAAAGCCATGGGAATTGGGAAGAGAATCATTGTTTAGGGTGCGTTTGGCATTGCGATTTTATATTCTATAATAAGAATATGATATTACATTGCATTTTACTCTGCATCAATGTAAACCTTGCTTTACCTTTTCATGAAAATACCTAAATCCATGCTTCACTTACATCATCATTTCAGAACCATGATCAGAAATCCAGTTTACATATTCAACATGCAAAGACAGTTTTTGCACCCAATACGAATTTGTCCGGATGAATGCCAGGAAATTCGCAAAGATATCAATCATCTATACGCCAAAAAAGAGTGCTGTCTGAGAGGGTAACAAATCAGTTACTACTTCTATAGCCCTATCAGAACCCAAGGCATCGAAAAAAAACACACTGGTTGACAACCAAACAACTCTAAAATAAATCCAAGGAACGAGGATGGTTCAAGTTAGTTCCATGTTAAAAGTTCGAGTTCTAAAATCTGCTGATGAAATGAACACATTCTTTTTTCTTTTTCTTTTTTGCCCAGGCAAGCACGCATACATCCTATATATTGATCTTGAAGAATATGGACATCTGGTAGTGTTTTTCTCTGCAGTTGCAGCCTTTCACGTCAGTATCTTCTCCCGCCTTCCATTGCATCCAGCATGGGGCCAGAGTCCCGCATATCGACTGCTGATATTTCAATGACATGTTGAGCTTGGACATATGAACTTTCAAGCTCCGATTGCTGCCGAATGAGACGATTATTTGTGTTGGTGGATGACTGAACGCCATTTCGAGACTCTGCCAACATCTGAAAATAGGCATGAGGTGCCCAACCTGCATAATATAACAAAAAGCCAAGATACTCATGAACCAATATTCGAACTAATAATCCACTTAAAGATTATAGTTACTCCTTAAATTATACTTAAAAAAAGGAATGCAGTAGTATAACAGTTGACTCATGGCCTCTTTTCATAGGTTAAATAATATGAAACTTTGAATTTTGAAACCTTATCCAAGGAGCCGGAGCAAAGCTGTGAAATCCAGTGGAAAAACAGTTATAATATAAGGTGAAGTTTGGTACACAAAATAGCTATTCCATTAGACAAAAAAGTGAATAGCTTTTATTGGAAATTGAAGAAAGTATAATGGAATAGTCATTCCGTCATATATTCCAAGTGTTAAAAGTATATGTACACTTTAACACCAATGCTATTTTATTCTACCTTCTACCATTATTAATAAAGACTATTCCTTTTTCTTATTGGAATAACCATTCTATGTACCAAACGTACCCCAAGTGTAAGTGATAGCCATCCTTCATCAGATACTCTGATATTTGTAGTTTCATCCCAAGAGGAGAGTATTCTACCTCCTTGTCTCTAATTCATCAGATACTGTGATATTTGTAGTTTCATTCCAGGAGGAGAGTATTTTACCATCTTGTCTCAATTCTAATCAATATAAACAGTACAATGAAATAAAAATCATTCTCGAGATTGCTAATTAGGTACCCTGTCCATGCTCTTTGTTTAATATCAATGATGCCAGCAAGCTGGTATTAGGTTTAGTATGCAGCAGAATACTTATATCAAAGAATAGAAAAACCTTGTATCATCTTTCTTTATTTAATAAGATATCATCCGAGCAACAAAAACATTTAACATTTTAAAGCTCAACAATTATGAATTCTGCCATCCACAAATTTCTAATCCAGTTAGTCGACACAAATAGACATAATACACTGGACTAGGCAGAACAAATAACCTTTTGCTACATGTCTAGGCATTCCTGTTGAAGACATGCTTAGATGCTGGTTACCAGTAAGTTGGATCATTGCACAAAAGTTGACAGGAAAATTTTACAAAAAGACAATAGAGCATATGGTACATAACCATCGATTAAGAAAAAAAGAGGAGGGCATTACCATCTACATCATATGGGGGTGGAAAGAATTGTAAGTAACAAAATGAAGCAATGGTCATCCCTGCATAAAAAGTTTAAACAAGACAAAGGCCAACTAAGAAGCAACAGAGACTGTGTTCCCAACAAACAGTTCAGCAGAAAACCAAAAAAGAAAACAAAAAAACAAGTCCTTGACAAACAAACCTAGAAGACCTCCAGCAAATACATCTTGCCAGTGATGCCAATAATCATCAACTCGAGAAACTCCAACTAGAGCAGCAAGTAGTATTGGCGAGAAAACAACACACAGCTTTGCAACATGCCCCTTACGGTCAAATGCCCTGGTTTTCCCAGCCTGATACCAAGCAAGAAAGGTAAGACCTGCAAAGGACCCTGAAGCCAAAAGCCAGAATTCGTCTAAGCTAAGTTTCTTCTTGTACAAGGAGCTCAAGATAAACAACTGAAATGAACTAATGTTAGCTGTAACCGAATCCCTCTCTCAACACAACCATGTGCAGAAACACAGAATGAAATCTTATATGTATATTTTTTTTTTTTTTTTTGGGATTGCGCCTTTGCGCTTTTTAATGAATTTCATTTACTTATATTTAAAAAAAGAGAAAGAAAAATGACATCAGTCTTGGTTACTTTTGTTCAAAGTAAAAGACTAAATGCTATCTACGCTTCCAGCAAATGTGTTAGAAATTTGAAAAGAAACTGAGCACAAAGAAATATCCGTGGTATTCCTCCCATACAAGAAACTTTTGCTGAAACTTTAAAGGGGCATTCTGGTGTCCCATGGATATGCATTCTCCAAAAGAAGTATAAAAATCTAATATTGCAGAGAAATTCCAAAATGCGCTTAGTTGAAAGAATTTTTACAATCTAAAGAATTTACTGAATCAAAGCTTAAAAGGAAAACAAATGTAAAAGCCTACACAATCGGAATCCTTTGTAAAGCAGCATTGACTATTTCAATTTCCATGGACATTTAAACACCCAACCATTGATTGAAGAAGCGATCAATTGTGCCTTTGTTATTTTGGAAGCTGTAGGCATTTGGAATACCATACTTATGTCAATGACAATTCAATGATGGTTGCTTCTCATTTAATCAATGTGAAGCTTAGCCTTCAGGAAACAATAGCATTATCCATAGAGAATAAACTAAGAAACTTTTTGGTATGAAACTTGTCACTAATAGGAACACAACAGCACATTGCAACACTATAACCACAATTGGTAGAGGTGTGAGGTCGGATATCTATATATGATAACAATCCCCAAGGATGTAAACTATGCATCAAGCACAAAGAAAAAGAAAAAAAGAAAATGACCACTAAGCCAGCAATATAAGATAACAATCCCCAAGGATGTAAACTATGCATCAAGCACAAAGAAAAAGAAAAAAAGAAAATGACCACTAAGCCAGCAATATGACCCGTTGACTGCTTACAAGATGTATGCCCACTTGGGAAACTTTTGTGTCCTTCCTTAATGACACTCTTATCTCCAGTGCACATAACGTTTCTTGTGGTAGTATCAAACACCTGCACATGTCATCCACCAACTGCATGTTGACTGAGAAAAGAACTGACCAAAAGCAAAGACTATATCATAAAATATTAAAGTAAACAACACAATGAAATGAAAAGGAAAACCAGGGTAATCTATGAACTGGAGAACCAACCCCTTTTCCATCAGGGAAACAACGCCAAAAGAAGTCTGGACGTGGACGGCCAACCCCATCTTTGATTGCATCAGTTATAACTGCAGTGATAAGTACAGAAAATAGAAGGCCTGGGCATGCATAAAACATCCATTAAAATGTTATCATGATGCTAAAATGACATGCAAACAAACACCTGCATTACAAAATTTAGAAAATGAGGAAGAGCTACCCATCATGGCGTGGTGAAGATCATAAACATCCTTTTTGATGAAGTAGTAGATGAGAATGACAGCAAAAGGCAACAATATTGCGACGATCTGTTAAAATAATGAACACAAAACAGATTATTTTTATGTCATGAGCAAGTAACGTGCAAGTACCTCATGCACAATACTCTCTTGAATTTATTATTTCGCAGGGCCAAAACTCACAGGAACAGCCCAAAAGGGAACAGTATTGCCTTTCAATGGATATTTGAGGTCTATCAACATCCCCTCTCCAACAAAACGGTGAAATGGTTCTATAAGGTTCAGAATGACGTCTACCACCACAAGAAGCAAAAGAATTAGCCAGTCATACATATGGATTCTTGCCACTCTAACTCCATGGGATCTTATAGTGTGTACACCCAATTGAATTTCTGGCATTTTTCACTGATCTGATGAAAAATTAAAAGCTTAGTTAATAGAAATGACATTAAAAATTCGAATCACTATAACCAAGCACAAACATGAAAAAGAAAAAATCACACAAGATAATGTTACAGCAATAAATGAGGAGTTAGAATACTTCAACCTCTTGAAAAAGAAAGTAAAAAAAATGAAGCAAAGACTTCATACATAAACCTTTTAAGTGAAACAAGGAGAAAAAAAAAACATACAAAAGTACGAAATAACCTAATACTGGCTAGATAAAATGCTCAACAATGTCTTAAACAATCTATCTAATTGAATTGATGGTGTAACCAAAACTGCCTCAAATGCGAGCATAGTATGCATATAGTAGCAAAAACCCTGAGCAAAACGGCGGCTACAGAGGATCAGAAATGGTAGTGAATTCTTATACTTTAATTTATACTATCTTTAATCCTATAAACAAATTTAACGTACAGCAAAAGCCTGGAATTTGTTTGAAGCACATTTTCTTCTATAAGCCGCGTTTGGACGCTAAGAATGTGAAGGAAAAGAAAAGAAACAGAACTTCTTGACATTCTACGCCATGAGCAGAGAAAATGAAAAAGAAACTCAACTCAACCGAGCATTAACTGAAACATCAGCTTGATTTAATAGAAACTTCCATTTCTTTTTTTCATTCATAAAAATAAATAAATAACATAAATAACATAAAAACTTCCATTTCCTTTTCTCCTCAGAAGCAAAAACACATTATAATTTACTCATAACTCTACTTTCTTCACATTTCCTTCGTTTTCCACTTTCCAGGGAACCAAACAAAAAGGCAAATTCTCCAGAACAAAAGCACGAAAAACAAAAAAACGAGTATCACAATGTGCATAAAAAAAAATGAAAAACAAAACAAAACATAAAAACAAACAAACAAACAAATTCACAGAGAGAAAGACAAAAGACAAATTCACTCACCGAATTTGAAATTTCAAGTTTGCCTGAAAATATGTGAGAATGAGAGAGAACTCGAAAAGTTTTCAGCGATTCACTCACGGAATTTGAAATTTCTAGTTTACCTCAAAATATGTGAGAATGAGAGAGAACTCGAAAAGTTTTCAGAGAGAGAGAGAGAGAGAGAGAGAGAGAATGGATTTTACGCGGAGAGAGAATGAAAGTGTGAGAAGTATTCAAGGTAAAGATCTGTTTTGCCTTTACATTACAGGCACTGGGAGAGAGAACAGAGAAAGTGAAGAAAAAGAAGCGGAATTTTAAGCATGGGAATATGAGAGAGCTTCTTCTTTTTTTGTTTTGTTTTTAAATTTTTAAAACCGGTGGGGTTTACTTGTCGTTTGGGGAACCAGGCCAGAGTCGTTTCGTAGCCGTTGTGGTGGATTCTTTTAATTGAATCAAGGCCCAACAAATACAACCGACAAAAATAAACACGTTTGAAACAAAACAAAAAAAAAAAAAAATCTGAGAATTTGCGGTAATTATATTATATGAGAACCAATGACACCTATAAACAATTGAACTTTTTTCTTTTTCTAGACAAATAATAACTGACCTTCTTAATCATTTGTTATCCTACCTACCCCTATAATAATGAGCACTTTAGTTTTCCATACAGGTTTTCGGAATATAATTCCCTCTCTTTGAAGTGAAATAAAGACAAAAACATTTTAGGCAATAATTACAGCTGATACAAATTACAAAAAAAAAAAAAAAATTATCTCAGGGGTAGCACAATTGATAGTAGACCACGTCTTATGAAGCGGAAGTTACTAGTTCAAATCTCCCTCCTCTTCTCTTGTGTGGACATGTAAGAAAATAAATAAATAATGTGACATTACTTACATAAAAATATTAAATTTTATTTATAAAAGATAGTTCACTTGAAATAGAAAACACCTTTGAATGATATTTTTTAAAATTTAATTTATTAAATTGATATGTGTCTTTTTAGTATGTTATTATTTGATGACATGAACTGTCATTTCGTGTACCCATTTTTAAAAGATAAATTTCAAACCCGTGTAACACACCTACACCCCGTGAATCAACAAAACTGTCAAAACCTAGCTTTCACCAGGGGGTGTGGCTCTTGATAAATTGTTTTTCAAAAGTATTTTTTTAAAAAAAAAGATTTGGTTTAGGTGTTGTAAAAAGTACTTGAGATCTTTTATAATTTTTTCAAGATTCATATTTAATTTAGTTTTTTTTTTTCCAAAATAATTTAGAATTAAATATGAACCATTTAAAAAATTTGCATATGAAAATATCCTAATTGAGAAGGGGCTTTTATTGAATTTAACTAAAGAGATTTTGCCAGCCTCTAATTATTTTCAGAACATTAACTTATTTCCAAAATAATTATAGACTTCTTCTTTTTTTTTTTTTCCCTTCTAAATTTCATTGATTTCTTTTGATCTTTTGATCTTGTTTCTACTAAAAATTATCCCTATTTTTTTTTTTTTTTTTATATATCCGCACAAGAGTGGGAGAGAGATTCGAATTAGTGACCTCCGCTTCATTAAGCGTAATCCCAACCAATTAAACTATTCTCGAAGACAATTATCCTGAATTGTTGACAAGGTGATCTAGGCAACAAAGGCTGCAAAACGAGTGAAAGTTTTCTCGGGGAAAACAAAGTCTATGAAGGTGTTCAAACTTCCAAAAGCTGTATCATGATTCATGCATGTCCTTTTCAAATGAAGCTTTTATTTATTCCATAATTACATCATTATCTCCCTAAACACTTAACTTTTCGGCACCACAATATCGTTTGTTTTTTTTTGCTTATCCCAAAATGATAACCATTTGTCAAAACCCTAATATTCTTTGCTTGTTCTTGGTATTATACTTCTATCCTTGCCTTTTACGGCCATACAATTGAATGCCTTTAAGAAAAAGCAGTGTGTGGCGGAAGATTATTGGTGGATTAGAAGAAAAAAACAAATTTTAGATTAAAAGAAAAGTTTATGAACCTTGATAATTAAGGGAGGGGGAAAAAGACTACGAATGAACATCGATTGCGTATAAGAAGATTGGATAAATAAATTAAAAAAAAAAAAATAGACGTGAGCAAAGAGATTTTTCCTTTTGATAAATATTCAAAATTGCCAAGATGACAATAATTGTTCTTGAATATTGCAACTTGAAAGCTACTCTTTCCCATTTTGAGTTTTCCCTTTTTTTTAATTTTTATTTTTATTTTTTTATCATTAAAAGAAAAATGCAGCCTGCCAATTTACCATATTAATATTATGGTAAGCGCACATGATCTGTTATGGGTCATTATTATTATTATTATTATTATTATTATTAAGAGGAGTTGATGAGGCTCAATAATTGTATCCCATGTTCACCTAAGGACAATGACAAAAAATTCATATCCAACTCCGTCTTTAAAAGTAACATAGGTTCTTTATTTAATGGCATATGCTTCTCACATGTTTTTTTAATATGAATAGTAAAAAAAAAATGTAATTCTTTGAGAGACTAAGTTGAAGAAAACCCAGTACTATGATTCATCACTGGCTACTAACAAATCTTGTTAATTGCAGACATGACATGCCGATGAAAAATGAAAAATTGTTTTGAAATGTGTTTTTTATTGTGATTTGAAAGTGTTATGGCATGATATAAAATATTTAAATTATTTTTACAAGTATTTTATGTTTTAGTTGTCTGTTAATGATTTTCTTTTGAAAAAACAAAAACAAAAACAAAATTTTAACAAAAATACCAATCCCATCATGTAATTGGTTTGTTTTGCACTATTCCTCATCGAATGAGAGAAGGTAACATGAAAGTAATCATTTATAGTGCTAGGAACCATCTTTTTATCCTCGTGAAGCTGATATAATTTTTAAAATCACCATTAAATTTTAGATAAATCATACTTGAATTTTGATCCAATGGTAATTTTAAAAGCTATATCAACTTTAAGAGGATAAAAAGATGGTCCTAAGTATTACTCGAAATTATATGATCACTCATAATAAATTAAAAACCAATATATATTCTCAAAAACTTATGGTTTTGTTCTCTTGAGTCTTGATGACTTCTCCACAATCAAAAAGATAAATTAAAATTCTCGGGACTAATTTATTTTATCCTGAAACCTTGTCATTGTAGACGCATCCCCATCAATTAGTAATATATTGGTACAGACTGAATTATCACCTAATGAAATTAAGTAACAAAAAACAAATATAAAAAATGAAGGCCTGACCAGGGAAGGCCACATTAAAACATATCCATGTGGCTCAATATGATTACAAATTTAAATATGGTATCCCATTCTATTTTTTTTTTGTCGCAAAATATGGTATCCCATTCTAAACTCCAATACCAATTTCAAAATAATAATAATAAGAAGGTAAGATCCGGTCCATTAGGATCTAGTGCTAGACGCGCTTGTTGTTTTTGTTTTTTAATGAACATTATGCGGCACCTTGTAACGTCAAGAGACATGCAAAAACCATTGAAAATATGTATGCCCATTTCCCACTTAGTTTTTTTTTTTTTTTTTTTTTTTTTAATTCATTTCCCACTGAGTTGTGCCCAACAGATCCGGCTTACATATATGCTGTTATTTTAATAACAGCATATATGATGTAGTGTAAGCAACGGTCAAGATTGAATCTCTCGAAATCTTTATTTATTTTCTCTCCCTTATTAAAAGTTTATCAAAGTCAATCAACTTTGAGATTCAATCTTGATCGTTCCTTACACTACAACATACAGGCTATTATTAAAATAACAGCATGTAAACCAGATCCGTACACAACAAAACCCGTTATTGTAATGTGATAAAAGTGATTTTAAGAACTTAAAATCACATGGAGTTGTGAAATTAATCATTTAATTAATATTTTAATACTTTGTTTTAGATAATAATCATTTCTATTTTACTTGAGATTGAGGGTAGCCATTTCAAAAATTTTATTCTTTTTTCCGTACGACACAAACGTATTAATCAGGAACAATAATCAAATTTCACTCTGTATTTCTAAAACTAAAGTTCAGTTGAGACAGGAAATTGCCATTTACATATACACACAAATAAGTTGGGGGGACGTGGATCAGCATAGAGCACAATGACATTGAAGATATCACCTCTTCCCTGATTCCATTCGATCCTGTGCTGAGCTTAGATCGCTGCCTACATATAATGCCACATCACCACCTTGTCTTGCTTGTTGAATCCCTGTGGCCTGCACATTACCTGCATTCGTAACTTGGTCCGAGGTTGTAGAGGCACGTGACACCTCATCCAAAGCATTGAAATATGCATAAGGGCCCCAACCTGAAACCAGAAGATTAAGCAAAGCCCAAAGTTCTCCTTGATGTAATGAGACGAATTGAGCAAAGAGTATATAGAATATTGGAAATTCCACTAAAAAAAATATTGAAGAACAAACGAGAAAAGATGGGTATATACCATTATCATCATAAGGGTTTGGGAAGAATTGCCTATAGCAAAACGTTGCCACAACTAGCCCTGCAAGATGAACCATGTCAAAATGCAATTCCTAGTACATTTTCTTCATAAGCAAGATATCACACGAAAACATATACCTAGAATGGCTCCAGCGAAAACATCTTGCCAATGGTGCCAGTAGTCATTAACACGTGAGACGCCAACAAGGGACGCAACGAGCAGCGGAAGAAAAACAATGCATAATTTTGCCACATGCCCTCGCCGATCAAATACTTTCACTTTTCCAGACAGGTATAATGACAGAAAACCCAAACCTGCAAAGGACCCTGCAAAGCAAAATCCTAAATTACATCAGCACTGCTCTGTGAAATAAGATAAAATACATTTGCATTCTTAATAATTCGATGGTCTCTAGCTTCAAGATACTGTCTACTTCATCGATCCAAAATATAATCATGAAAAAGTTTCAAGCATTTGGAAAAACCTTCTTTCTTTCTTAAGGCAACTTTCTTTAATTATTAGTTTTTTATGGGTATGATCGATTATGGATTCCCTTATGTTGTTTACTGTGCAATTTTGTCCATACATATTCACCAAAAACATTGAAGGTTGTAGCAGGAAGTGTTGCTTACATGAAGTATGGCCGCTTGGGAAACTTTTGTGTCCTTCCCTTATAACACTGTCTTTACCATGACATAATACTTGTCCCAATTGATCATAAAACTAACAAAAAGAAAAAAGAATACAAAGATCAACAATGAAGTACTTTGGAGCAGATTGGCATATTACCATAAAACAAATTGAAAAAAGAAAAAGGAAAAAAAAATAAAAAAAAAAATCTAAGGTGGAGTTAGGTAGAAAAAGAAGGTTTATCTATGAAGCAGGGGAAACATTAATGAGAGCCAGCATAAAATACTAACAAAGGTACAAAAGTGTTCGGAAATTCTGTGCAAAAAATGACAAGAACACACAAGACATTGGAGGTAAATGGGAACATACATCCTTTCCATCAGGAAAACAACGATAAAAAAAGTCTGGTCGAGGCCGACCAACCCCATCTTTTATTGCATCCGTAATAACCCCAGTAATTAGCACAGAAAATAGCAGGCCTGCTCTTTAACAGAGATGTTAGTCGATACTTTAGCTAAGAATGTAATACTGGGGGAAAAAAAGTTATAGATGAATAATAACTGCAAAATAAGATTACCAAGAGTGCTGTGGTGCAAATCATAGACATCTCCCTTGCTCCTACACAGATAGAAGAGAACGAAAATGGCAATAGGCAACAAAACTGCATACATCTGACCACCAAAAAAAAGGAAAAGAATCCTGTTATCTACATTTGCTTCTGGAAAATTCGTATAGCCACATCACACATGCAAACCGCCAATACGTTAAAACTTTTTCTTTTTTTTTTGACATGTCCATACAAGAGGAGAGAAAATGGGGAATTTGATTTAGTAACCTCTGTTTTATGCGACATAATCTCAAGCCATTTAAGGCCAAAAATTCACTTTTCTTCACTGTTCTATTGTTAAAACAGTAACACGGAATTAGTGTTAAAAATTGTCAGTTTCCAGTAGCACAAGATCAATTATTTGTTAGCCTTTAATAAGTCCTACATAAACTTGTATAAGAAAAAACACAACAGAGTTGTTGAAATGTTTTGTTTCAAAATATTAATTAAATAATTAAAAGTTTATCACTTTCTATCTGCTTAAGTTTTGAGAGGTAAATAATGATTTAAGATGTACCACACAACAAAGGGTCACGAATTTGAACATTCTTTCCGTCATTTGAACCCATTTCAATTATAAAAAGACAGTGAAAACTTACGGGAACAGCCCATACAGGAACTGAGTTGTCTTTCAAGGGATACTTGAGATCAGTCATCATATCCTTCCCCACAAAGCGGTGAAATGGGCGAATGACATTTAGAATGACTTCTATCACTGCAAGAAGAACCAAAATGATCCAATCATTACTGTGATTCCTAGCAAGAGAGGCACCATGAGATTTAATAGTGTATGCCGATTCCCCAAGCGCCACCTCTCCTCCCATTCGGCGCCGCTGTAACATACACAACACCAAACAAGCTAGTGATTATTTATTTTGCATGGTTTACCATCAAATCGATTATTGCTATAAGATTTAGAGAGAAATCACATGTTTCATTCATCTATTACCCCATTAAAGGATCTACTTTCGACCCATGAGATTGAAGTAAATTTTCTTTCATACAACTTTTTCCCCGAATTATATGTCGAGTGCTTAAATTTGATGCACAGAAGAAAAGGGTATGAAAAAAGAACTCAATCTGTTACCTTAAAGCTAAAGTATTATAGTTTTTTAGTTGAAATGCAGATTACAACATCAGATATTGCATACTGAATTTCTTCCAAGTAATAAATTCAATGAATTCGAACGCGTATAAAATCTTTCCTGGGAAATTAAGAATTTCTCTTAATTTCGCTCAACTGCGAAAAATCTCAATCTCCCTGGAATTTCAAGGCTAAACCAGTCCTCATCGATCATGATTCACCATTACTACGTTTAAGCACACATTGATTTCCCATTTCATTAGCAAGACAGCATCAAAATAGTCACAATATTATCGCGATAGTATCACAACATGTGACTCAACCATAAAATTGCCTATTTTCTCTCTTTGACACCATGTTACTAATAAAGCGCTAATTCATTGATAAGGTGCTCGTACAATTGAAACGACAGTTCGCAAGAAAACAAGTTCTATTCATAGCTTTCTGCAACATAAGCAACAATCTTAAAAAATAAAATTGATTAACGGTCAGATCTTAATAAATCATTGTTTAATTAGATGATAATCACTACTTACAAAGTAAAATACAGTGAAAGTAATTATTTCCCAGTATCTGAAGTAAAAATAATAATAAATTTACCAACCTGAAAGATACCCCGGAAATTCCAAAAAGAACAAAGCGATCTGATATTCACCCACGCCATCGACGAGCAAACGCAGAAGTTTACACGCAAAGTAGCCGATTTTGTAACTTCTAAGCACAAATGTACAAAAAGAGAATATGTGATTGTAAACTGCCAAACAGATACCAGGAATCTTATCTCCAATAGGA